>NC_140953.1:106622086-106947086 GCF_014529385.1 Adiantum capillus-veneris
TCAAGTAGTCATGGACAACACAAAAAACTGTAAAAATGCTAGCAAATTAATAAAGAAGTGCTTTTCACACATTTTCACCAATGATTGTAATACGCACAGCTTAAACTTGGTGTTGAAGGATTGGTACACTAGTGAAGAAACCACATGGTTTGCCAAAATAATGACACAGCACGTCAAGTTGTAAAATTTATCTTGAAACGACAAAGAGTGCTCGATTTGTACAGAACGCGCACGTCAGTGATGTTGAAACTTCCTGCTGAAACTCGGTTTTGCACGCATTTTTATACATTGGAATCACTTCTCCGCAATAAGTGCGTTGTGATTGACACTTTCAATTGCACAGCCTTTGATGAATGACAGCTTGAACAGAAAGAAAAAGTAAAAGAGAAGATTACATGTCTACGTGGCTCTACAAACAAGGCTGCTTGGTGGAGGAGTGTAATGGATGCATACCATGTAATGATGCCCATTATGTGTGCAATTGGCAATCTTGATCAGAAGGCGCCAAATATGCGCAAAGTGTGAATGACATGGTGGTCATTGTCCAGCAGAGTCTTGAAAATATCGAGGAGCTAAAAGAATCTATAGTAGCAGCGAAGGAGTAGCGACTACCATTCTCTGGCAAACAACGAAGAATTTTGGCCAAGTATTTTCATGCAAGATGGAAGAGTGCTCATAGTCCACTCCATAGTGTGGCTTACATGCTCGATCTGGACTATGGGACTTTAGATCGAAAGTCCAATACAGAGGTGGTCAGCGATTTATATCATGTGGTCAACACATTCTACTCCAACGTTCATTACCGAATTGATTGTATCAAAGAAATGAGTTCATTTAGATTAAAAGAAGGTCCTTTTGCAAATGATTTTGTACAAAGAGCAACCTGTATGGAAGTGGTGGATGATGAATGGTGAAGAGCATTACTCGATCTTACGTCCCCTTGCAATGAAACTACTGGCACAATGTGCAGCAAACTCAGGTTCAGAGAGAAACTGGAGTATGTACAAGTATGTTCATAGCACTATTTGCAATAGATTATTAGCAGACAAAGCTGAAAAATTAGTGTATATGTTTTGCAACGAAACGATATTGCATCACATCAAAAGTGTTGGCTACGAGGAGGAAATGCCAACCTGGTTGTATGATTGTCAAAACAAAGACAAAGAAGAATTCAATTTTTGTTGTATCTCAATGCACTATAGACGAAATAGAAGAGAATCTGATAATAGATGTGGAAGTTGAATTACAAGAAGACCACAACACTTAGGCTTGGAACCTGATAACAACTTCACATAATCATTATAACTTTAGAGTAGAATGAAGATTGTGTCAAAAACCATTTTGAAAGAGCTTGTATTCAATGTGTTTTGATCATATACAATGCTTCATAGTAGCAATTATACATAGTTTATCAATCCCAATTGTTATACTCGGAACCAGCATCTTGGTCACCAAACAAATTTCTAATTGTGCTAGGGGTATCTTGGTGGGCTTGCTTGAATTTATACTCATTTTCCATGCCAAACATATAATATATTCCTTATGGAGTATCTTGTGAGCATATTGCACATCGGTTACTATTTTGCATTAGACAAATTAAACAGATGTTGTGATAATAATGACCACATGTCAATGTATAGTATCCACTCCATCCATCAAAATTCTTGTAGCAAACTGAACATTGGGAGAATAAAGATGAATCTGAAGTAGATGAGGGGACCAAATCTGGATACAGCAGAACAAGGTGACTAATGTGCGTCCCTTGTACATGCGGAGGATTCGCTCACTGTGTCAAATTCTGAACATCTTGGCTTAGGCGGTGAATACTTTTGCCATCCGAACCCGTGATGG
Organism: Adiantum capillus-veneris; assembly: GCF_014529385.1. Lineage (NCBI taxonomy): Eukaryota > Viridiplantae > Streptophyta > Polypodiopsida > Polypodiales > Pteridaceae > Adiantum > Adiantum capillus-veneris. Next base: position 106,623,938 of record NC_140953.1, read on the forward strand.
TTGGGGTGTTTGGGTGGCTATAGAAAGCCGTGTTATTTTTGCATCTTTCTCTGCCAGCTGTGTCGTGTAAATATATTTCTCTCTCTTGAACTGTAGGTTGGCGCCTTCAACTATCAATGCCAGCTCATCTCGGTGAAAGTGACACAACTATCCATGATATCATGGGTGGCAACAGTTGTCTCCTTCAACAAAAAGTCTACTGGTCATTGTTTCACAAAATGAACATATAACATTTTTGCAAAATATAACGCACAATCTGCATTGTGCAATGGATGGCCATAAACTTCCAAGTAGATCCTCTCAACACTTTCTTTTATCACTTCGTGGAGGCACTTCGATACCTTTCACCATCCTTTCTTTATCTTCGCATCCTCACATGGCCATATTGTTTTGATCATGTCCTTGGTCACTTGTTTATTAATCTCTTTTCATTGCATGTGGTTTGGCTTTGCCCATTTTGAGCAGTGTGTGTTGCTTGTTGTGCCGACATACCGTGCGCTAGAGATTTCATGCATTGAAATGAATTAAAAGCCGCTTGTTGTTGATCATCAGGCGCTGATTGTGTACCACAAACTTGTTCTTCATCTGCCATAGTATCTTAGAGCTACAATGGAAAAATAGACAAATATTCAATATCATAGACAAAAATATATGCTCACAATTCAACAATCTCACAGATACACAAAGGCTCTGGTCTCGTCCACTACATAACACATTGTAGGCCCCTTAAATCAGATCACAATTGATGTAAAAAACAAAATCACAAACAATTGAACCACAAGACAAACTATTAAAGATAATTAATCCAGTTGAAATACAAGACATTACTCAACGAGATGAACCACCCCAAACGGCGATAATAGATTTCAATACAAATGAAATACCCAGACAACAAGACAAGTATATAGCACAAAAATATTCACGCCGAGTAAAAAAATGGTGCAAGTTTAACAAGTAGTTGTTCGATAGGATTAGGGTCTGTCTTTAAATGATCTTTGAAAAAGATCAAAACATCTAATGTGTTTCTTCTAGTTTCCCGCTCTCTTAACTTCATCCAACAGCCTACTTTTGTTTGAATGGTCCTCATGACATCTTGATCGTGGTGGTAAAATACTTCTTCTGGGAAATAAACTTTCCTAGTTGCACTCCAGAAGTCTATCAACAAATCAGATAGATAACCTAATGCATAAATATCGCTTGATTTTGTATACGCATCTGTGCACTGTGGATCATATATTTCTGGAGCAATTCACGGTCGCTTTGCAATCTCTCCTTCCCCTCCTGATTGTGCCTCCAAAATGGCAAAGTCTAATTGAGCGCTCAGATGCAAATAATTATTTGGCACATGCTTGCCTGGTGTTCTAAGCATCATGCCCCAATCAATGATGCCAATGCGAGGTTCATTTGCGCAAGTAAAGTCCAACATTATGTTGAAAGGGTGCAGGTCGTTGTGCACTATACCAATTGAGTGAGCAGTTGCAACACCATCAATTAAAGCGTGACAGATTGCTAGTATTTTCTCAAGTACTGCTTTGATCCGTGCACTCTCTATCTCTGGTAAGCGCTGATTTGTTGGTGGAAATTACCTCTAGCCGTGTTGTAGCCTATGCATGTGGTGTCTGAACGCTCTGTGGGCGAATGGCAAGTGGCATATCATGTCTCCCAAAGTGCCCACATTGTAGTATGCAAAGATTGTGATCCAAGGAGCTTCAGTGGTGGTAAAGTCAATGCATCTTACAATGGACGGGTGAAGTGTTTGCATTCCTTTCTCTATTTGAAAGCTGTCAAATTTTACCTCCCTCCCTCCCTTATAGCATTTTCACACATATGTAATGTGCTCTAGAAAGAAAGAGATACCTTTAATGGTGTATAATGTGCACACACCAAAAGAGCCTACTCCAATCCTTGTACCTTCTATCAGGGCCTTGTGGGAAATGCCAATCAGATGAGTGCACTTGGCATTCAATGCCGTGCACATGATTGTGCTGGTGCTGCTGGCATCTGATCGGCCATCCATAGCCGCTTGCGCATCTTGGGCCATCTTCAATCTCTTCGGTAAGGAAGCTTGGTCCTGAGCTTTCACCCGCTTCATCTTGACCTTTTGTTCCTCCCATAATTTGTCCCAAAGCTCTAATTTTTCCATATCGCAAGTGGCAAGGATATCTTCCTTTAATTCTCTGCAACAGACTTTCATATTGCCCAACATTGTCCTAACTTGTGGTGGGGGTCAAATTCTCGAATCCCTGTTGGAAGCTCTTTCACTAATCTGTTGTATGCGACCATCTGCACATGATGATATTGCCAAAATACATTCTTTTCGAATGGCGCGCATAATAATTTTCTTTTGATTTGGCGTCATTTTAGCACTGGACAATAAAAAACAACATATCAAATACAATTTCATGGGTTCACACTGCACTAACACTCTCACACTAGTTCAAACAAACCATAACCATGACTTGAAGACTTTAAGAAATGTACACAATTATATTGCTGCACATAGGAAATAATTTTCACTGTAAAATGCAAAGTTTACTCGTATAAATGCAGAGCAAACAAGTGTTTTTAAGAACTTCATCTAGATCAAACAAAACAAGTTAAAAACCTAAAACATTTCAGCAAATTGTGAATTTATTACTTATATTTTTCACCGTGGACTCTCACACTAGTTCAAACAAAGCATACAATGATTTAAAGACTTCAAAAAATTATGCAAGATTATATTACTTCAGGTTGATAATTATTTTAACTTTAAAATGGTATGTTTACTCGTGTAAAATGCAATAAAAATAAGTAACTCCTCATAAAATTGTCCAGATCTCACAGAACATGTTAAAAACCCAAAACAATTTTAAAAAAATTGATATAATAGAAGACCTCATTTTATTTTTGCACGTTATCGCATCATTTTTTAAAAAAAACGCCTCTTAGAAGATACATGCATCGTGACGTACATACTGCCAATTTTAGTTTAGCTCATTTAGAAACATTGAAAGTATACAAACCAATGATAAATTGCAAAGAACGTCTTGCTCTTTAAAAGATAAAAATGAATATTTAACATGAAAATTGTTTGCATATACTTTTATAGAATTTATGTAAATGTAGCATTTAAAATAGCGATGATGATTGATGATGAATAAAGCATTCTTTTGAATATGATTAACTAGTATATATTTTCATAAGAACACTTTAAAAAAAACAATATTGAACAATTCAAACATTTGTATATGAAATACTCTTCATGGCCGCATTATTGACCAAGTATTTCATATACTTAATACTTAAAAAAATGAATTGCACATACATATACAAGTTATATAGCATTCGTATGTCGGGTTAATGACCTGAACGCCACATTTATGCAAAAAAAATGCTTCTAACAAATGACACTCAATTAGCCGCGTTATCAATCGAGTGCCCCCCGAATCTAAAGAGAAATAATAGCTTGCACACGAGCATCATATAGCCGCGTTACCAACTGATGCTTAAAGTACATGAGAGAGAGAGAGAGAGAGAGAGAGAGAGATTGATTGTCCTTTAAGCATCATATAGGCGTGTTATTGATTGTCCCTTGTTACTTAAAGTACATGAGAAGATCTTCGTTGTTGATGAGTATAGTCGTGACCTACAAGAATCCTTCCAAAAGATTAAGGAGGCTATATCCATCTCACAAAACAAAGGCAAAAAGTTGTTGTTGACAAGCACAGAAGGGACTTAACATTTAAAGAAAATGATTGGGTCTTACTTAAGTTTTTCAAGGCTCGATTGAGGCACACGATGGGAAAAAATCCTACGGGCCATCAAAAGTATTTATGCTAAACTAGTGATAGCCGTTTTTCGGCTATTCAAAATTATCATAGTGAGCTACCTCACCCTACAAAATTCACCCAAACACTATGGCTATCCCTACCATTTCACTGTATATAGGCGTGTGTGAGTTAGGGGACTTTTCCCATATTTTCTTAAAAACCCTAAATTAGCTAGTCACTGGGCTAGTTGAGTAAATAAATAAATAAATAAATAAATAAATAAATATTATGGCCCATTTTTGTGTAAATATTTCATTGTATATATGGCCTAAATATAGGGATTTTTTATAATTAATTTGGTATTTTATTTAAATATTTCTACTTAGGTGTGTGTTTTATTAAACCTGTGTATGCCTTCTTTCACCCTCTTACACCATAAGTATAATTTTTGCCAATATGTACATACTCTAACCTCATATTTTTCCTTTATACAAATCACTCCCACATTTTCACCCTCACCCTCGTGAAAACAAAAAATTGATTTCTACTCATTGGTCACGTTTGTTATATTATTTACTTGCATACCTTTTCCTCTTTCACCCAAAATAATACAAAGAGGGACCATATCATATGATTCCAATATCTTTCCATATCCATAATTCTTCCATATTTTTATTATTATTTTTACTCATTATTCTAACACCATGTGCTCATTGAGCTAAAATCCATGAATAGTCCATACACTAGTCCCACCATGTATATATTTCTTTATTCACCAATAATCCTCCTCCATGCATGTGTCAGGGTCAACTTGGATGCTTTGTATTATGATATGACAAAGGAGGGGCTCACTCTTGGATGCATTGTACAAATTCAACAAAGGAGGGGGCCACTAAAAGACTTTTGCAAGCATAAAAAACAGGCTTTTTGGTGAGATTTTTGGCACCCATCTCCACTCCGAATTTGGAGCAGTGGTCAAAAGAGAAAATGTATCCCACGCTCTGAATAATCACCTCAAATTTTTTCATGACTTTTGGAGCAACCACCGGTGAGCTATGAGTTTTTGAGTGGACCCCAGTCTGCCCACTTTTCTCACAAGTAGCCCATAGTCTTCTCTCACCTCTTTCCACACTTCTACACACATTCCTCTCAATTCATCACTCAAACCTGCACCTTCAATGGTTTCTCTCACCTTCTTCACCATTAACCTCCCTACTTACTTCCATAGCTCTCATATGAGCTCTCCATGTACATACACCATCTCAATGCCTCTCTCTATTATCTCCAAAGTACAATTCCATCTTACTCCTTATATATATATATATATATACATAAATTCAGCATGTGTACCATGCTTAACCTCTGAAAATCAAGAGATATCATCAACGGAATTACCATTTTCATCACAATAATCAACCTTGGCGGCGGTGGCGTAAAGAAGGGAAGACGAAGAAGAAGATCGATAGTCATTTTGAGAACCTACACAAGTAAGTCCAAAACTTCTTCAAGCTTCACCATCACAAGGATTTTCTCACTTCATTCAACCATCTTACTTCAACCATCCACCCCATTCTACCCATTGTAAATATATCATTAACTTTCTAGTGATTACTAACACTAACCACTAACATACTAACACAAAATAGCATTGACCTAACCATAAAAAACACCTCACCTCAAGACATGTACAAAGTAACTCTCTCTCTCTCTCTCCTTTTCCTTAAAACTCTACTTTCACCTTATTCACCATCAATAATGCTCTCTTTTGAGCCCACATCCATGACTCAAGCAGACAAAGAAGGCCCGCAATGTTTTGATATTCAAAAAAATCATAATCCTGATTTGTTAGCTTGTAAATTAGGATTTCTAATAATCTTAATGAGGGGTCTCCAACCTATAAACAGGCCCCTCTCCTTCTTGTAAAACAACCTCCAACATCTCACATAGCACCCCAACACTCTATGTGTGAGGAGAGACTTAGGTGTAGCAACCACTTGTGAGCTTCACTCTTGGTGTGAGAGAAGCCTTCAAGCTACACATTGCAAGTGAGAGAGTGTGAGTTCCTCAAATCTCAAAACCACTTAGTCATCAATAAATTGAGGTTTGGTGCATCAAAGGCGTGATTCGACGTTCAAATCTTCGTCCTTCCATTTGTGCAATACGGTTTGGTGAATTCAGGGTGACTTGTGTATTTTGAGTTTCTATCGGTTGATCTTGATTTTAGAAAGTGTTTTAGTGTGTTTTTCATTGCCAATTTTGTGTCCATTGGTAGAGGGTATTGTGGTGAGAGGTCTCCCACACCCGAAGACAGTGTGTGTGTGTTTTGGCAATGATTAGCAATCACTAAGCATTGAGTGAGTTTTTGTAGAAGCTCTACGATAGCATCATAACAAACCATCTCCATTTGCAAGTCACAAATAAGGTATTACGCAAGATCATTTTCTCTCTCTCTTCCCTTTGCTCTAGCTCTCTCTGGTCCATTTTGTGTGTCTTGGTGTGAGGTTGCTTGTGTGTGTTGTGTGGTGCATCTTCTTGGTTGTACCAAAATCTCTCTTGCGTCCTAGTTCGCATACCATAACTAGGTGGTGCCCCTATCTTGTTTGGGTTTGGTTGTGGGTTTGCTGTTTTGTTGTGCTTGTGGTTGCCCCAGCCCCAATTGAGCAGCACGGGAGCCTTGAGGGGTGTTTAGAGGTCACCTCTCTTGTTGCCCGCCCCGGACCGCCTCACTAGCAAAAAGATACTATGCTCCTTTTCAAATCTTGAAGCCAATCAATGAGATGGCTTATCCACTCAAGCTGCCCAACCATTGGCTCATACATAATGCTTTTCATGTGAGCCTACTTAAGCCCTACAAAGGAGAGCCACCAAGTGAACCAATTATTGAAGACCCTCCCAAAATAGAAGACCAAGAAGAGGTGCTACAACCCAAAGCTATCCTTTGGCATGAAGACAAGGTACTACAACATGGTAAGATTATCCGATGATATCTTATTAAGTTCAAAAGGATATATCTTATTAAGTTCAAAAATTATCCTTTTGAAGATGCTAGATGGATGCAAGGAATACAACTTAAGAATAGTATGAACCTTGTCAATGCTTACAATGCTACATTAGAGTAAGCAAATGTATATGCTTCTTTTAAATCATCAATGTTTTTGTTCTATAAAACTAGTTCTTTTTTTATTGTGCACAAATTTAAATAGTATGCATACTTAGAATCATGTTTGTGATGACGACGTCTCTCAAACACCAAGTAGAATTTGTCACTCTACTTGGGAGAATGAAATGGACTAAAGAGCAGACATGCTTGCGGCAACTACGTCTCCCAAGCACCAAATGGATTAGTCATCCATCTTGGAATGATGTCGTATGGTAAAAAGGGACCTCTACCCACTAAGAAACATTGACTAATGATTAAGGCTTTATCTCTTCTACCTCATAGTCGAGGACGACTATGATTTCAAGAGAGAGGTAATGTCATAAAATCTAATATCTAACCAACCCAAATTATTTTTTCATATTAAACTGATCATTTATTGTGGGAGAATAAATGGAAACAAGGGTTAGAATATAGACATGTGCTTACAAATCTATCTCAACAAGGAGCCAATGGTAAAGGGGTCCAAATGAGAGATGGCCTATCAAAGAGCAAGGCTAGCTAGTGGATTTTAAAGACCTTAGGGGTTAGCTTCATTAAATACCTCCAATGGTTAGTGTTAAAAGTCCTTTGATCTTAGGCAATCTAGGACTATTCTTGAGGTGGGAACCCGGCCCAAGCTTGAGGTACTTGTCATGCTTGCTGACTAAGGTGCTTGAGGTGCTTAATGACTAAGGTGCTAAGGTGATCCATGAATAAGATTCTTGAGGGGGTAAAGTAATTCAATGCATATCCCTACACAAGGGGGGGGGGGCGAGCCCTCATTATAGGGGCTAAGAGAGAACACATACACCTCCACACAAGGCAAGCTTGGTACAAAGAAAGCAAATAGGACACTTATCAAGCTCCTCTTCATGTTGCCCTCATGGTGTGCCTAAAGCCTATTGGTTGGCCTCCCAAGGGGTCCAATGATAATTTAGTTATTTTAATTCATTGTCTATGCCTTTATCAAGTGTCCTCTCTCAAAGGCGAAAGGGGGACACTTGTCCCAAGGCTACCCTTGTTGCTTGATATGCACTAAGCCAATGATTGGCCAACCTTGAGGAGGTCCAATTGTATGCAAGATGGTGCTAGAAGAGGGGGTCAACCAAAGCAAGGAGGGGGCTAGCCTAGGGGGTATACTCTCCCACACACACATACACACACTCTCATTGTGTGGGTTACAAGTGCAATAGCTCCATCTCCTTCTCTAAGCTAGTAGAGATTTTGAGAGTCTACACCAACACTCTTGGCTATGGAATGCAAATCCAACCAAGAGCCATGTTTCAATGCTTAAGCTTGTCATCTTCTCCATCTTCATTACTATGCTATTATGTATTCTAGCAAGAAGAGTGATGATAAGTGAGGAACTATTTCTTTCCCCTATGAATGTTTCTTCTTCCTATTCCCTACCCTCATTCCCCGCTAGCTCTCTCCACCTTTAAAGGTGTTTGACGTCTTGGGATTGAGGCTAGGGATGGTTAATGCTTTTTACAAAGTCTATGTTATGCTCGTCATGCATGAAGCTTTCCATCTTCATTGCATCACCTAGGTCACAAAGAACACAAAGATTGTATTGTACCAAGTCTCTCTTGATGGGAGAATCTATAATACAAAAGCCTATCGGAGGGGGGACCAGCTCCAGATAAATCCGGTCCTCAACTGTTGTCAAGTTCTCTAAACTCTCTCTCTTGCAAAACTATTGTTCATGCCAAGTTAATTAAGTATTATGGTTAAGTTGCTACCGCTAAATAAGTTCATCCTCTATGTTCTCAAAGTAGTCTCACAAAGATACTCTCTTTAATTCTCGTAATTCTGCTATTCTCAAAGTTCATAGACCATTTCCATTACATTATGTAATGAACATGCTCTTGTAATGATGCATCAATATAATCTTTATTATCATTATGTCAGGTGCATATTGCATTGGAGCCACGTGGACAAGCTATTGCTACAGTTTAGCATCAGTCTTAGTTAGCTTAGAATATGTTTTACAAGTGATGTCTACATAAATTTTAGAATATGTCTTACAATAGCATGATAATTTTCCAACACAAACTCTATGGGGTGTATGCATGATAAGGTGTACCCACTTTCAACAATCTCTCTCTGTAGAATTACCAAAAAATAATCCATTTTTCACACTATTATGTATATTTGACTTGCTTGCACGTAGTTTTTAGCGGCAAGATTTGGTGGCCACACAAAATACATAGTATTAAACACTATGGAAAGTTCCAATCTTCAATTTTTCAAGAAAAAATGAAAATTTTAGTGTGCAAGAAGTACTCTGGTCCAACCTGTCATGCCATGTCACAACACAATGACCTTGATGAACGATTCTCTATATCTTTATATGGATTTCTTTGCTCAACTTGTCCTTTTGCACATCAAGCAATTTAACTTGATTTTTTGATATTTTTTAGGGTCTCTTGTGCGCTTTGATGCACGTGTCAAAGGCAGGGAACGTGCCAAACACCGTGTGCGAGCTATGAATGGTTGCAAACACACAACTAGACAGTCCTAGCAAGCTCAAAGAAGCAATGGTGTGTCACTCACTGCTCAATGCTTTCCGTCATGAAGGATGATGTGCCGCAAATAAGGAGTTGCCGCCATCACCGATGCCATTGCAATGCTCTCTCTCTCTCTCTCTCTCTCTCTCTCTCTCTCTCTCTCTCTCTCTCTCTCTCTCTCTCTCTCTCTCTCTCTCTCTCTCAAGCATACATACACACACACACACACACACACACACACACACACACACGTAAGCACACGAAGGAGAAGGAGATAGAGGTAGAGCAAGAGCACTTCTTAGCATGCACCTCAAAGAATGAGGATTTTAGGTCAAAATAAACCTTTTATAAGATTGACCCACTCACACATGGGCACCCACAGTGGCCGATCGTTGCAAAAATACTGTAAAAACAGGATAAGTGGTGCGCCTCTCATCGGCGATCACCTACACCCTTATTGGACCGAGAAGCCCGATCCATGACTCAAATAACTATAAGGCATCTATCGAAGGTGATAGGGTGTCTGTAAGGGTTAACATGCCCCCTTCCTGATGTAGATTCCGTCCTCGAAAGCTATTGAGATGAAGCCCGTTCCTTGAGGTGGAAGAGCATCTGAGATTGAATGTCCTTAGCCTTCTTCAAACATTGTAAAATCAACCAAAAATGGCACAGTAATTGCATTCTCATATACAATTAAAAAGCAGTAGACACACAAATTGATTGGTAACAAAATATTAAACAATTTGTTAGCAGTAAAACATTAAAGTGTAATATAATCAAACACATAAGTAGTTGTAAAGGTTAAAAAATAAACAAGTCTGGGGTCGTTAATTTAACGGTCGAGAGGCACTAGAGGTCAACTATTAATACAACCACAACATGTGGAAAAACTCATGTGTTAGAAGAAAGAGTGGAACATCCGAATGTGCCGAAGTCAAGGAGATCTACTAGGGTTTCTTGTCCTCCTAAACGTCTTTTTCCATCTCTTGACTATGTGATGTTGACAAATTGCAGTAAGCCTTCATGCTATGAGGAAGTTATGTCTGCAGATGATAAGCTGGATCGCAATCCATGCACCCTCGGAGCAGAATTGCTAGAAATTGAGTGCAAATTGGTGGTACAAGTCAATTATGGGAATGTATGTCAGAATTTCAATGTTTGGATGCATAAAGTGAGACCTATGTCAAAGTTAAGAAATTTCATAGTGCATGAGCAAGAGTCTGTGATTTTGGTCAAGATTATTATATTGAAGTGTTGGTATGCTCAGTGTTTACAAAATAGTGCAAAAGATTCTTGAAAAATGTATCAAACTTGCCAGCAGGCTTGGGATGTTCAACAAACCCCAAAGTTGTGAAAATGGACAAACAGATGGAATTGGGACTGAACTTCAACTCCAAATCATCACATTTGCAAAATCTCAAATAGTACAACCACAAGGAAACATCAAAGATGGGATCAAAAATCCGATATGGAAAAGTTGAACCAAATTGTGCCATAAATTGGGAAATTGGGTAAAGTTAGGAAAAACTTATCCAAATCTAAAAATATTTCACCAATGTAGTAGAATATGCTATAGGAACATGTGTCTCAAATTTAACCTCAAAAGACTGCCTGCCAAACATGGATCACGATCCATGTACCTTTTCCACTTTTCCAGACCAAAACCTCACCATCAGGTCCTAATTTCCAATCAAAGACTAACCCTACATTATCAAGTCATTTGGATTCAAAAAGCTTAACCAAAGTGCCAAAATACTTCAAGTCTGCAGAATTTTTTTAAGAATTGGCATAAATCTCAAAAAAGTGATCCAAATCCAAAAAGTTTTGGACCATAGCATCTCCATAAAATATTTATTAGGTGGTATCATCAGGAGTCCAAAATGTGTTTCATCATGGATCGGGATTTATGTACCTCCAACATAGATTTGACATGTAACCACATGACCTAGTGCTTATAGTTGTCAAATTTGGACTTGTTTTGATCAAGTTATGCTCATTTTCCATTTTATGGTCGAGTTTGTGGTTTTTTTACTTTCTCGATAACTTTTTGACAAATTTGAGGAGCTAATCATTTGGTTTTCTGATACCATAATGCCTCAAAGAAGAGCTTAGAAGGAGTGGGAAGCAGCTCCCTATGAAGTCATTGACATCTCGTCAAATGAGAAGGCACACGTATCAAAAGAGGAACTAGCCAAAATTATTCAGCGTAAAATTCCAAGCTGTAGCTGGCACAAAGGTGAAGACAAGCATATTCCTAAGGGAATTGTGGACCTTACACCAGCAAAGGGAGGTGATTGAAGGCTCCAAGTGTCTACATCTTGACACATTCTTTCGACTTTCATCGTGGGGCATGAACTCCATCCACCAATACTATGGAGAGGCTACATTGACTGACAAAGATGTTGTTACAGTGAAGGTCAAAATCACAGATGAGCTCATTAATCAAGCACTCCACATACCAGCTAGAAACCACAGTCTATTGCATAAAACAAAGCCATCAACAATGATAAAGCATTCATTAAGTAGCAGGGGCATAAGTTTACATACAAGGATCTGATCTACACAAAGATAGAGCTTCCACTAAGACTGATCTTGCAGCACCTTAAGGTGCAGAGGCCACCCCCCTACACCAAGCCAAATTTTCACATAGCGATGGTAATGGCCATGGGACTGGCAGAGCAAAGGGTCATCCACTTCAACCTCGGCAATTACATCTTGGAAAATTTGATCGAAGCAAACCTAAAGGGCAATGATCAAAACAAAACCTACATGAATGCAGACCCAATACTAACATGATTTCATACCAAGCCCTTGGCATGATTGACAGTTTCCACCAATAGAGTCGCTATTGGATCTGCTAAATAAAACCAAGCACGTAGTCCGATCAGTGGGAAGCTCACCTATTATCCCAACCAAAAGACAAACAAGAAGAAGACAAAGCTCAAAAGCAAAGACTCCGGATAGCGAAGGTACAGAGTCGGATATGGAGTTTAATGGTGAAAGAAAGCCTGGCAATAAATATACTCCATCAAAATTCTAGTCTACTGCCAATGATGAGGAGGAGGACGCCATCACCATCCCTTTAGCTAGAAACAAATGCAAACCAGCTGAGAAAATCCCTAAAACTCAAACTCGGAGATCTATGGAAGAGGCTTAGTAGTTGCAAGTAGAAAGAATGAAAAAGATGGCTGGAAAAAAGAAGAAGATAGATGAAGCGGGCTCTAATGTAGATGATGAGGATGACCTTGAAAGCTAAAGAAAAGGAAAGTTGAGAAAATGGAGAATATCACACAATATAGACAAAGGAAAGTGGCAAAAGATACCAAGCTCATCGGAACATTCAGACAACACATCCATGATATGCTCAAAAGGAAGGTTGAGCAGCGAGAAACGGAGGAGTCAAAGAGACAGAAACTAGATGATTTGGAATCTCCGATGGACTCTCCCAAAGACCTTCACTCTACTCAAGAATAATCACCAAGGGAAGAAATTGTTGTGGGTCAACAACAAAAAAAGGTTGATATTGAGACTAATCAATGGGTCTCACCCAAGCCGATGACACTACCTCCTGCAGACAAAGAGAAAGAGCAGACTGAAAAGAATCAAAACAATTAAGAGCAAGCTCATAAATGAGCAAAAGGACTCTATGGAAAATAATCTAGACCAAACAAAGGAAAGACAATCCCATGCATATGAGCAACAAGAGAGAAATAAGGCAGTGCATGGGACTTCCCAACAATAGACTACTCAAGAAGGAAGCCCATTGTCATCACACTCCAGGGTAGCACTACAAGAGGTTGTGTGCACTTGTGACATTTTTAGGGATGGAAATACATTGGATTTTTATACTCCACGGCGTCGCTAAGATCGTTGCTAAAAGCGTTGATACGGGAACGTCTCTATAAGCGTCGCTATAGGCGTTGCTATAAGCGTCGTTATAGGCGTCCCTTATAGCGATGCCTGAAGGTAAAAAATTTTGGTGGCAGGGCATTGAATGCCCTGCCACCCATCAACCATATTGAATGTTTCAATAATATATTAAACCTAAATGAATCCAAGATAATCCCAGATTCACCTTTGAAAGAAAGTGCAAGCTTAGGTATAGACCCAAAGTAGTCACCCACAAGACAATATAACCATTAACTCCATCATCCATAGTATTGTTTGCAGAATAAAGATACAAAACTCACAAAAGTAAATTGATGAAAATAAATCAATGATGATTATACATTTCATAGGCAAAATCACTTGATTGTTAAACTTTACAAATGTTATAGTTACAACACCATTGTCATTATTGAGAAAATATACACGATTTTCCAATAGTTACAAAAAGACGTATACACGTCATCTCATGATACATATGCTATGACAAAAGGAAACTAATGCTATCTAGCTACGGCTAGACTGACGTCGTCTAATCAGACGTCTCATCGCGTCCAAGTGGCATATCTGTCGGATTCTGCAAAAAAAAAACAATAAGACAGCTTTCTGTAAGTATAAACATATAATTTACAAAACAATACAACAAATAAAAAAGAGTAAACCCTAATACTAACCATACTGATGCGAAAACTCAGAATGTCCATCAGGGCACCCTTCTTGCCTGCGTACTCGCGCTCGTACGGTGTGGGGTCACATCCTGTCATCGACCACTGTCAAAACATACAAAGAATCCATTATGTTAGAATTTAAAAACCCCTAAACCCTAAACTATCAAACCTAAAGAGCAATACAAAAACACTTACAAAATCGGCCTCAAATGATGTCCACCTGTCGCTCCCCAAGTGGTACGACCTCCCTGCCTCTACTCGCGCTTTGGCTGCCTCCTTTTGTTGCTTCCACTTGTCAAGATTCTCGTGCGCTGCTTTCTTCGCATTCTTCCAATCTTCTTTGGCCAGCCAATCTGGTATGTTCCACCCATGCTTTATTGCTTTTTGCACTTCAGAACGCTTGTGCTTGTAGTATTCGCGCATTCGAACCTTCATCAGGTCTTCATTGAAGCGATCATCCCGTGTTGAAACGAGAAACTCGTCATGCAGCATGCTGATGACTCTGTCTTTTAAATCACTTGGTACTTCACTCCAAGTGTTTAGTATGTAGTGACTAAACACCTGAGAGCAAAGACCACGCATGCGCAAGATCACCTTCTTGCCTTCATCATCCAAGATGATGCCGCCGCTGAAGTCGACGGAGTAAGGCAAGCCCTCTTGGGGTGACACGTGAACCTGGGTGCCCCAGGAGGGGTCTCTAGCGGCATGTCGATGGGGGTATGGATGTTAGGTGTCTCCATTGAAGTATGGGCCCCAAAGCGAGGAGTGTCCACTGGGGTGACTCCCGGAGGAGTAGGTAGTGGTGTGTAGCGACTAGGAACGGCCGTCAGCCACGCAAAACGTGGCATAGTGGTGATGCCATGGCTGGTGTGGGGGCGGGCAAAGAAGGGGAAGGTAAAGAGCCTTGTCAAACACGAGGCAGTGTCGAGGCATCAGCGACGGCATCCCCCCAACAACCGCCGCAGTGGGGGTCCACACAGATCAACTGGTCTCTTTTACTTTGCGTTCTTGGGCTCCTGTGAAAATCCATGGCGCTTTAGGGAGTTTTAGCGATCCATCGGATGCTATGTGTTGCCAATATTGCTCCATACGATCCACATTTCTAAGGTCAACCTTGGCTCCCAAAGTATCTTTCTTACCGATTAGATGGTCCCATAGCAGATTACCCACATTCTTGAATATGTGCATTGGATCGAGCAAGTGATTGATCATGAGTCGGGGCCAATATGGTAACTCGTATCATACAGAGAGTCTCTTCATCCCTAGGGGCAAACCGTCATCACACATCTCCTTCTGCTCTAACCATGCTTTTGCAGAAATCCTCGGTGGCTCTCTTCCCAAAAAGTCATCGCATAACACATGATTCTCTGGAAGATACGCTTGATGACCTTCGTGGATTTGCTTCTTCAATGAGGGCGCCCAACGTGCATTCAGTCTAGGTCCACATGTGACACATGCTCTGTATCCGCTTGTTTGAAGCCCTGCATGTATACACATGACAATAGATAAGCTTGAGAAAAACCAAGATTTACAGTGTTTGAGTTTGAGTGTAAATCACCTGAGCATTCTGCTAGTCCGGGATAGTCATGCATGGTCCACATTAGAATGCCCCTGTTCAAAGCATTCCATCGACCTGTGTGTCGGCTCATATCCACCACTTCTATGCCAATCCACAATTGTTGTAGCTCTTCTAATAGTGGACAAAGATACACATCAATATTCTTCACTTCATACCGCCCCGGCACAATCAAGCTTAGCCATAGGTGCCGCCATTCTTGGGAGTCAACCACGGGGGGATGTTGTAGTTGATGATGAGAACGGGCCATACACTGTAAGATGTTGATCTTTGACCAAATGGATTTACGCCATCCATAGCCAGGTCTAGGTGCAAATTTTGAGCTTCCCTGGAAAAATCCTACCATGTTTCGTCTATGTTTCCAGGCTGCACAATCTGCAGGAATCCATAGCACACCATCCGAAGATTTATTCTCCTCATGCCATGATGCTAGGGCATCCATGGACTTACATTTGAAGGAATGCTTGATGCGAGGAAGCAGAGGAAAATGTTGCAAAACCTTTTGTGGATTTTTTGTTCCGTGGAGATCTACTCGATATCTCTCGGAATCACATTTCGCACACTTCTCCATGTCTATGTATTCCCCTCTAAAAATAATGCAGTCGTTAGGACAAGCTGAATCGAATTGTAATCCATCCCCAAGTTTCGCAAGATCTTTCTTGCTTCCTCTCTGGAATCTGGCATCACATTATCAGCTGGCAATATGTGCTCTTTGAGCAATCTACACAACAAAAAAAATGCAGTACAATTGTGTAAGTAATCTATCATATCATTATACATCTAGAGTTTTTTATTAAAGTAAACACATTGTAATAGATCACATGAAAAGCGCTATGACGATAGTGTCACTCCATCCAAACTTTGTCTGCATGTTGAGAAGAACCAGGAGCATCTTCAATCTAGACACACGTGCTCTATCATACAATGGCGTATCAGCTTCACTTTTCATATCATCATAGATAAGCCTTTCTGAATCCATGATCGTCTCGATCATTTCATCGATCTCGGGCTCAAACATTGCCTCGTTGACAATGTGGTCTGCATGATCATCCTCCGAGCTGTCAAAGGCTACATCTTATGGCCTCACGTATGCTGCTTGACCAAAGTGCCTGCGAACACGTCTATTGGGTTGCAAGATTGCTGCATGTTTGTCAGCGTCAGAGTCCGACGAGTTATAATTGGCAACAATTCGATCTATAATAGATGGATCGAACTCGCCAAATTCGCGACGTGCTGCAAAGAAACACATCTTGTCCGTCGCACGGCATGCTTGCATTGATTACAAGGACATAAGATCCTTGTTGAGAGATAGGTGTTTCGGTTGGACGGCCCCACATCCTCGTCACTACTCATAATGAGGGTAAAAACCTTATGACCTGGACATAAATTTTATCTTCCATTGGCATCCTCCGTCTTTTATCTCTCTCTCTCTCTCTCTCTCTCTCTCTCTCTCTCTCTCTCTCTCTCTCTCTCTCTCTCTCTCTCTCTCTCTCTCTCTCTCTCTCTCTCTCTTTGTTCACACTGTAAACTACCTTACATTCTCTAGTCATGTCCAATCCCTGCACACCTCGGTCTAGAGGTGCACGAAGATCAGAACCATCGGGTTATAATCTCGTCTTTATTGGTCAATGCCTATATTTGTGGGTACGAGAAATCTACACACCCACGTCTACATGATAGTGCATGTAGTGGAAAAAACCCCTTTGCCTCTTCTCTAGCTGTAACATTTCATAGCATCTTAACATCTCTTCACAATATATCTTTGTTCGAGGGATTACTTAGCACATTACTTGTTGGCCTCCAATCTGAGTATCATGCCGTTGAAAGCTTTCCAACTTAAGGTCGCATCCGTAGAGAGGAAGAGAGGGATCACCGTTCGTCTAACTTTAATTTTTTTACCGTAATCGCGAAGGTAGACTCTAATATAAAAACTCAATCCAAAATCTAATCTTAAATCTAACCTAATTGAACATGTGGTGATTTGCAGCTAATTGAATATGGTTAGTGTGTGAGTTAATAGGTGTCAGATTCTGATGGGAATATACATATTGTTGTGTAACTAGTGTTTGCTCTTTGGGCAAAGTGCGCCTTCATTGACATGCACTAAAATCTAACCTAAATCTAATCTAATCTTAAATTGAACATAAATCTAGATCTAATCTAATCTTAAACTCAAAATAAACATAAATCTAATCTAATCTTAAAACTAACCTAAACCTAAATGTAATCTAACTTAAATCTAAATTTAATCTAGTTAATTTTAAATCTTGTTTTAATCTTAAATCTAAATCTAATTTAATATTAAACTCAACATAACCCTAAATCTAATTCAATCTTAAATCCTAAACCTAAATGTAATCTAACTTAAATCTAACATAGCTAGCTAATCTTTAATACTTTCCTAATTTTAAATCTAACCTAATCTTAATCTAACATATCTTAAACTCAACATAAACATAAATCTAAATTTAATATAACCTAATCTAATTTAAATCTTAACCTAATCTCTCTCTCTCTCTCTCTTTGTTTTCCCCCCTTACCTCTCTCTTTCGTCTTCTCCCCCTCTCTCTCTCTCTTTGTTTTTTTATTTTCTCTCTCTTTCTCTTTGTTTTCTCCTCTCTCTCTCTCTCTCTCTCTCTCTCTCTCTCTCTCTCTCTCTCTCTCTCAATGTGTGTGTGTATGCATTCTTTGTTTATGCATGTGTGTGTGTGTGTTTTTTTTTTTTATGCATGTCTCTCTCTCTCTCTCTCTCTCTCTCTCTCTCTCTCTCTCTCTCTCTCTCTCTCTCTCTCTCTCTTTCAAAGACACAATGTGTGTGTGTGTGTGTGTGTGAGAGAGAGAGAGAGGGGGGGAGAGAGAAAGAGGGGAAGGGAACATGAGAGAGAGAAGAGCAAAGGAGCATACCTAGCTCTCCTTCCTCTCCTCGTGTGTGTGTGTATGTGTGTGTGTGTGTGTGTGGGGGGGGGGGGGGGGGGGGGGGGGGGGAGAGAGAGAGGGAGGGAGAGCGCGGGTTACCTCTTTGCTTGAGCATCGAAAACTCAGATCTGAGATCTGAGTTTTCGGGCACTCTGAGTTTATTTTTTACCCATGTCGACGTCGCTATAGGCGTCGCTATGGTAAAAAATAAAATAGCGACGCTATGGATTTTCACTTTTGAGCGTCGCACTACGAACGTTGCTAATGTGAAGTACCTCTTGTAGGGTAGTAATTGAAGATGTGGACAAACTCATCTGAGTTGACCTAGATCAACATTTGGAAAGCATCAAACTCTAGTTCAAATGCCAGTGGGCAGTGTCCCATCTCAGAGAGTTGGATGCTCAAGATGCCAAAGAGGAAACACAAGGAACACAAACAAAAAATGTAAGGCTGCAAACGCAAGTAGAGAGCCTACAAGACAACCAAAGAAATCTAAGATCTGAAATTGAACCAAAAAAAAATGAAGTGGAAGGTTTTTCCATGCTCTACAAGATCAAATAGCAGCCAATTGTGAAATGCAAGTGGGCCAACATTGTCTAGAAGAAGAGCTGGTAGGGGAGCAGCAAAGAAACGTCAAGCTAAGTGACTCATATGATTTCGTGAAGCACACACTTTCAAAGCTCTTGGAAATGCAAGATGTGCCTGCTACGGTGTCAAGAAGTGCGCAGTGCAGCTAGGAAATTGACAGGTCTCTGACTATGAGGATTCGTAGAAAAATCAAGCAAGGCATAGATGATTTGAAGCTAAAAACACACTCAAAAAGAACAAAACTCCAGCCATGAAAACTCCACTTTGAAAAAGAACCAACAGTTACTCCAAAAGTTTGTCTGTGTGAAGATTAGGTGTAGCCTCGCTCCTAATTGCACAGATGCATTGCTCTTTCGACCTGTTCAAACCCCTAAATTGATGCTTTGACCAAGATAGTCTGCATTGA
Source organism: Adiantum capillus-veneris (assembly GCF_014529385.1). Taxonomy (NCBI): domain Eukaryota; kingdom Viridiplantae; phylum Streptophyta; class Polypodiopsida; order Polypodiales; family Pteridaceae; genus Adiantum; species Adiantum capillus-veneris. The sequence continues at coordinate 106,643,378 of NC_140953.1, forward strand.
ACTTTCTAGGTTAACACTTTGAAACACTTGACATTTGTACATTCCTAAAGCAAATTAGGCATGCTTTAATATGTTAAAACATGCAATGGTGCTACGTCCCCGGCCTCTCTTGCCTAGCAAGGTATGTACATTGCAACTATGGCAACCGTTTTTGCATATATCACACTATGTACATTCTAGCATTTGGTCCCAAATCAAAAACATTAAGAGTGAGGTAGATATTTTTATTTTCACATTATGCACATGCCATGACACCACTTCCACCCCCTCTAAACTTTGCACATCCTTTGGCATGTGCCACACATATCTTTTTGAAGTAGGTTCAGTTTTCATTTAAGTCCATATACATGTCGATCTCATCATCACTTGCAACAAAATCTAACGCATCATCATCTCTTTCTTCATCCACATCCATAAAATTTCCATCAGAGCCTTTATTTTGATTTTCTTGTGAATCAAAGGGATCTATATTACCTCTTCTTTTGAATAACTTGATTCTTTTCCCTGCGATGGGAATCTTCAGTCCTCTGTAAATGAATCGAGCACATTTGATAGGCAAACATGGTCACCCTTGGCATGAGAGATACTATAAGCCTTGTGCCTACATCATCGCCCTCATGTCTCGTTCATTTTCATACCTTGCTCTTGAAAGCATATCCGCAACTAAATTATCTTTCCCTGCATTATGCTTAAATTTTGGATTTAAGGACTTTATGTAGGCAATCCTGTGAGTGCATGTGCATGGATGCATGCGTGCACGGTGCAGTGTGTGTATGGGAAGGAGAGAGTACACGTGTGTGAGTGGAGGAGCAACACTCGACTAATGAGCTGCCCCTTATTCTTTGTATATGTACACAAGAATAAGGTGTCAGTGGGTGGGCGCCCATAACCTGGGCAGTTGGGCAAGGCACATGCGCATGTACCCCAACAATCTTCCACTTAAAGGAGAATGTATTGATAAGTGGGTCCTACTAGCTAAACTACTAGTATATACAAGAAAACATGTGAGCGACTCTCTCAACCTACGCTCACTGGCTCGCTCAGTCCATCTACATGCAGTCGTATCGGTGAGTGTGTGTACCCATGCTAGAGCCTACATGTAAATCTCGCAGACTACTCTGTATGGTCTGCAAAACTCTATTATGCATCATGCTAGTGTCAGTCATCGCACGATTGACAACCCCTGCTGCAAATCCCACTACAGCTGTTAGATCGAGCTTCGACACTTACAAATCAAACATGAGATGCCCAAATGCTGACAAATTTACGCAAACCTAGTTGTACTTGCTCTATGTGCATACTCTGCATCATCATGACTAGCTATCACAAATTGAAGTGTCGACTCTGACTCCTGGAGGACCACCTCCCCCTCATCCATAGGGACTCGATGCTACGTGTGTCCTGATATCACCTCATCACCCTCTAGCATGAGCATATAAAAAAACTCCATATCTATCATCTATGCTTGTGTCTCAAGGGAGCAGAATTGCTCTACCTCTGCCTGCACAAACTCTGACAGCACATGTTCTGTCTCACTAGAGCATTGTCGCTCTATCTCTCTCTCTACAGAGTCCACTAGCATGTCTTGCACAGCTAAATGCTTTGTCTCATGAGCATAGTACAACTCACCCGCAAAGGAGACACGTCTCATCTCTTGCTCAAAGCATGCCATCAACAAAATCGAGACTATGTTGTCTCAAACCTCAGACATAAGCATAGGATATACCAAGCCACTACGGGCTCCTCTGGCAATCACTAATGAGCCGCAATGCATATGGAAAGACTGCTCTCTAAGCAGTATCTGACAACCAAAGTCTGTTAACTATCTTACTAAGATCAAGCTCTGTCTCAACTAAGGAACATAGCGCACATGTTGTAACGAGTATGATGCACCATTGGGCAATGACAAACAAACATTCATGCACCCTCTATGTCGAATGCCGAACCATCGGCCAAGTGCACATAGCCAAATCTCCTACTAGAGAAGGTGATAAATCAGTCACGATGCGGTGTGACATGGAAAACTACATCCTCATTTAGCAACCAATGTGGAGAAGTCTCACCACTCGAAGACATGTATCAAGAGGAACGCTAAAGATAAGTGTGACATCACCGTCACTTGCATATGAAGCTACTACTCTAGCATGTATCAAAAACTCATGTGCACCATGCATAGATCTCCGCTACTATCTCATACGCCTAAAACAACACTGCCTAATGTGCCCTATGTGACCACAATGCCAACAATGCAAGTATTAGCAAGAATGAGACCGCCGTCTCTCAATGTCACACATGTTTGCTATGTCTGCTCCCATAAGTGAACACCAAAATGGCAACAAAGTGGGAGGTAACTCGACCACTACACAATCACGAAAACCATGACCAAACGCATCAAAACTGATGCTCACATATGCATAAAACAACTCCACAATCTGCTATCTGCAAGCATAAACTGGGACAAATTTCTCAACCGAGTGTAAAGCGCATAACCATATACGCAAGTAGAGAGCAAACTAGCTCAAAACCCAAGAGAAACTACCTGCAAAAATATGTGAACCGTGTGACTGTTTGCAAAAACATGTGAACCGTGTGACTGTCGCTTATATATCCACACAAGCATACCCAATCCTCACTCATGCGAGAGTGGGTACAAGAATACCAAGTTGTGTTTAAAGCTAACAAAACTTGTCAAAATGAGAGTAAACACTCGATCACTGTCAAAGTGGGAATATATCGTCCACTGTACAAGATGGCATAACACTGCAAACTTTTACAGTGAGGAGACGGGGGAAAAACAAACAGAAATTCCTTTGCAAAATTAGTCAAAACTCAATGCAAATCGCAAGCCAAAAAACTGCAGATAACTGCCAGAGTGGGAGTAAACTTGACCACTAAACCATTAGAGAGTAGACTAGAATATGGATAAACCATGACACTACTCAATGCCAATGAGTAGAAATGTGAAAATGGCTCCACAATATTACATACAATGGCAATCCACACTCAACATACATCCACGAAGTGATTGTGCATAAACAAGCACCAGAAGAGTTGCAATCCGAAAACCAGATCAATGCGAAAACAATGCTCTCAAGAGAGCTCACCGGCACTCAAAAGTGCTCGCCAAAATGCATGTATAATGGGCATCAACCATGTGCCATAACCATATGAAAACACATTCTCAAAGACCATGAATCCGAGCACAAAATCACTAACAAAGTATCCTATGAAAACCTGTGAAAGAAGCTCCACTAGTGTGCTCCAAAAACCGTGTCTCTCAAGAGACCGCTTTGATCATGTGTAAATGCCTCTGTGACTCTTTGCCCAAATTTACCAAAAACTCTCAAACCACAAGCTCTTCACAAGATGAAATTGCATCTTCAGCTCAGAATTTATGCACCCACTTAGAGCATCTATCATGCTTCCAAAAGTGCATCAAACTCACACACTATTCAAAAACAAAAAAACCTGCAATTTCTGTATACAATCAGTCTCAGGCGAATATCAGCAAAATGGTGAGGAATTTGCAAAAATTTTCTTCTCCAACCAAAGTTGTAGACCACATCAAAACAGATGGGTTGAGTGGATGGAATTCTCAGATCTGCATTCTATAAGGAGAAAAATGAATCTGAAAATAGTGCTGCTGTGTACACAATTTTTAGGGCAGCACCTTCACTTACACACAATCTTTCACACTGTCTTCTGAGCTTTCACAAGACTCTCAAAGCCGTCGTGCTCTCCGCAATCACCATGCGCTCTAATACCACTTGTGAGTGTGTGAGTGTGTGTGTGTGTGTGTGTGTGTGTGTGTGTGTGTGTGTGTGTGTGTGTGTGTGTGTGTGTGTGTGTGTGTGTGTGTGTGTGTGTGTGTGTGTGTGTGTGTGTGGATGCGTACGTGTACGCTGCGGTGTGCATGTGTGGGAAGGAGAGAAGGAGAGAGTACATAGTGTATGGGTGGAACAAGACTCTACTAATGAGCTGCCCCTTATTCTTTGTATACGTACACAAGTATAAGGTGTCAGTGGGCAGGCACCCGTAATCTGGGCGTCTGGGCAAGGCACATGCGTCTGTACCCCAACAAATCCATCTCAACATAGCAATGTCGGGAGTTGAGGAGCTTGTGATTGTTCCAAGAAGGGGTAGACAATCAGTCTCCACTATTATATTTGCTCCGATCAAATACTCTTTGTCACATTTCAAAGTTGTGACTATTACCCATAACTCTCTTTTTACCTATGGATAGTTGCATTGACAAGCACTTAGGACTTTTGTTGCAAATCTCACCACATATCGCTTGCCATTATCATCATCTTGCCCAATTGCCCATCCAATTCTTGTTGGGCTAGTATCCACTGTCACAATTACATATTTTCCACATTCATAGTTTACTTTCCTCAAAGTTGGAGACATAATTTCTTTATTTTCTCATGGCATGGGTATGCATTTCTTCCCATTGAAACTTTTGGTCCTTTCTCAAAAGTTGATACAAAGGTTTTGCCACATGCACATAATGTGGAATCCAAATAACATAGAACACACATGCACCCAAGAACCTTCGAACCTTAGTTATATTAATACATGTCTCTTTCATTCTTTGAATCACATCAATCTTTGTTGCACAAGGCCTTCTACCATATGGCCCGCACATGTGTCCCACAATAAGAACTTCATTCACACCAAACACTGACTTTTGCCTAGACAAGGTAAGGTTCACTTCTTCGAATCTTGACAAGATCTCATCATAATCATTGATATGATTTCCCATATACTTGCGACACCCCCTCGAGCCCAAAGCCACATCTATATCACTCACATCACATCCTTTAATTGGCACATCATCAAGAAAGGGCATTGTAGTTTGTGGTATGAAGTCATGTAGGACTTTGTTCATACCATTCATCATATGTGCAATTGAATTAGTTGCTCCTTGAGGTAAGGTGCACATCCTTACCAAACCCAAAGGTGTTCTCATGGTAATCAAGCCCATGCTTTCCACAGCTAGTTGGAACTGATCATATTCTGAGTACAAATCCCCACTAGAATATATCGCCCTTCTTTCAAATGCCTCTGCAAACTCATCTACAACTAGCACTGTACCCACATTTCTGATTGTCACCTTATTTACAGGTTACATATCGTGAATAAAGCATAAAGAACCATTTTTCTTCGGAATTGTGGGCTCCAAAATACCATCTTGATCTTTTCATTAAGCAACTCAATGAGTTTTGGCAAATGGGCCTTTGGAATCGGAATAGGCCTCAAGTTCCAAGGTACATGAGGGATAGTGAAGATCACCATAGGAGCAACAATGGATGGATCAACACGCTCTATCTCATGCGGCTCGAATGCAAAAGCCTTTTCATGTTTGGCAAGCATTTTTTCAAAGCATATTCTTTCAAAGTGCCCTTGCAACCAATCTTTAACTCCTTCAAAGTATCATGTGTAAACTTATGTCCAATCTTGCTCGGCTCATGAGACTAGGTTGCAAAGCATCTTGATCCATCATATCCGTACAGTCTTTTGGTAGAGGAAATGCCACTCGTTTCACTTTCTTTGCCATAGACTTGTACTTGGTCTCCACTCGTACATCAACACCTTGAGCATTTTTGAATCCTCAATGACTTTGTACATTTCTATTAAGCATACTTTCACGACCTCACTTCCCATACGCAAATTGCAATCCACTAAAGACTCCAAGTCTTGCATAGTATCCACAAATCAACACTCATCAAACACACCGGCAATGGATTCATCAACTTTTATCAAACCATTGGTCATCAAACCCTTATGTACACTATTTACATGTTGTCGTTCACCCCGCTTTAAGTCCTCACACTTTGTAAAAGAAATAGATCCATAGTCTATTAATCCTACAAAACCTGTAGAAAACATTTCCTTTGCATATACATCATGTGAGAACTTTTCTCTTCTTGTACCACTGCAATCCCGCTCTACAATGGTAGATGGCCAAAACCCCTCATATCCCTATAGTCCTTAAATTCTTTGTTTGTCTTTGGCAAGGGTTTCTCTCTAAAATTTTCACGGTTCCTTTCATGGTCCACACAAAGAGTAAAGAACCATGTTGCACGCTTCCTATCCCTGCTCCTTATCCTAGCATAAGCTGACCCATCGCCCATCACCTTGGTTTCCATGCGAGTAGCAGTGATGTATGGCTGCCCAAGGATAAGAGGGTATGTAAACATCTCCTGTACAAAGAAATTATGGTCATCTTTCACATCCCCTATAGTCACCTTTACATTAGGACAAGCTCCGTACAGCTCCCCTGATGAGTTGTTTTCTGCACGAATCATCCATCCATGATTTATATCAATTGGCCATTTTCCTTTATTAATAAGACTCTTTGACATGAGGTTAATTTCTGACCCACGATCTATGAGCACAATGTATGGCTCTTCTAAGTCTCCCACTTTTACCAGGGTCTCAGTAGTTGCTCTTGCCCAGTGACTCTTCAAGTAGTAACTCTTGTGAGTGGTCTCGACTTCATCTTCATCATCCAAGAAGCGAACGTGTTTTACCCCTCCCCTAGACTTGTAGCATCCAACAACAATTTCTTCACCTTTCTTGTCATAGACCTGTACACCCTGTGCATTTAAAGTCTCTCCTTCACCATGTACATGGATAGATTCAGTAAGAGACTGTCGCTTTCTCTTTATAATATCAATGATTTCTTTGTGGAACTCTTGCTCTGCCATGCCAAGGACCTCACCCAAGGTAAATTCCACCTTACTGTTCAAAATCCTCTCCTGCAGAACCTTTTTGAGATCTGTTGTTAGCTCTATATCGGATCAGAGTTTGTAGGCTAGACCCTTTGCTTTGGATTTTGTTGCTTCCTTCTTCTTCTCTTTAGAGGATTCTTGCATAGTCACCTCAGGGGTAGGAATTTTTTGTGGAGAACTTGATATAGGAGGCACTATGTTGTTTCTACCTCCACTCCTTGTGGCCCTTTTTGAAGTGTATGGCAAAGATGCCTTATGGATGATTTGTGTGTTGGACAAGACACTACTAGCACTATCTACATTGACAATCATAGCGCATTGCTAGTTTTGAGGAACACAATTTTTCATGCTTGCACAAAGCACATTGAGGTGCATTACCACTATGTCAAGGAGAGGCTCTCAGCAAGATAGATGAGCTTGGCTTGTGTGCCAACAAAGGACAACCTTGTAGATCTTTTCACAAAGGCATTGTCTCATGAGAAGTTCGAAGCTTTCCGCAAAGCTTTGGGCGTACTCCCCTTTGTGGACTGATCATGTCCTCAAGGCATGGCACTTTCCTATATTCTATGGGCCAGCTCTCGTTCACTGCATCACTCCCAGGGGGGATTTGTTACCATATACATGTGGTAGTGATGTATGTGAACACACTTAGGATCGCCGGGGCATTTTTTCCCTCGCTAGGAGGTCTTTTCCCCATGCATTGTATATACGCCCATCACTCTAGGGCTATCTATCTTTCTATTGCACACTAAGTAATACACTCTGTGTTGTGTGTGCCTTGAGCTTCCTTTGTCTTCTCCCAAGTTGTGTGTGTTTTCCTACAACCCTAATTCCAACGCCAATGTGTTGTGGTTCACGACTGCCTGTCTGTGAGCTAAATCTATTGTTTTGAGTGCAAAAATGGTTGTTTTTTGACGTTTCGACCGTAGGAGAGTGTTCCTAGACCATAGGGTAACCTTTCTAGATAGTTATGTTATAGTTTTCAGGACCTTGATCATGATGGATTGTGATTTTAGTACCTTTTTGGGTTGCAACCAGACTTGGTGGGATAGTGCCCCTAGGCCTAATATACCTCCTCCTAAAGTTTGTTGCATTTTAAGTTCATTTGAGTGTCGAAATGGCGTGACGACCTAGAGCGGTGGGACAAGACATGGGCAGTGTTGCCTGAGTAAAGAGTGATAGATTTTCTAGTGTTGATGATGGATTCTTTCTATAGGTTCACTTCCTGAGGTTGACACCCTCAAAGAGTCTCTATGTTCCATCCGAGTCGCTTCCCTAAATATTGACATATTATGTTAGTGTTGGATAGCTATCCTATAGACGTTCGATCGCAGTGTCGTGCAGCTCCACTTACATGACAGGAAATGAGCAAAGGGATGCAGATAAGGTTTATTTGAATCCTATATGATTATTCAGCAATAATAAGGGCTTGATAACAAGCCAATTTTAAGCTAAAAGTATGCCAGATACAGCTTTAAAGGGCAAAAATATGTCTTGTTAATGCTAAGAGAGAGTGTGCTTGAAGTGTTCATAGCTGGGATTTTATTGATTAGAATTGCAGTACTTGAAGTGCTCTACAGGCATGTCTTTGCGGCTCGTCAATTGGAGCTACAGATAGGAAGTTATGTCAGTTTGAAGTTTGCGTCAGTAGCAGATCTGTATCGGATTGGGCAGCTGCTAATAAATGGTCAAATATGATTTGAATGCATGGGCCTAAAGTGCTCACTTTGAGGAGCGTGTCAGTCTTTTCAGTTTGTCAATCGGAGTTCCGGTTGTCAAGATATGGCCAGTTTAAGTTTAATCGAGTGCCAATTCCGTACCACTTTGGTCGCCTAGGCCAGTTCTTCATTTGGGAGTTTGAGCTTCAACCAGGTTCTAGAAAATGGTGTCTTGTTTAGAATTTTGTCTCTTGAAGTGCATTGATAGCTGGTGCTTCAGTTAAATTGTAATCCATGGCCGGCTAATGAAGAAACATGATGTGCTTAACTGCGCTTTGGCCGATACATATGCCAATAAGGGCAAGATCAAGGGAGGTTCATATTGATTTACAATAATGATAGAAGCCATCGGAGCCAAACGCCATGTTAATCTATGCCTTGGATGATGTAAACACCAAATGTGATGCTTTAACGACGACATATATAGGTCTTGTTGAGCTTCGAATGGTTTACACGGCAATGCCTTAAAGGAGTCGACCGCCCAGTAGCATGTGATACTATGTATGCCAAATGTGGTGCCTTAAAGAGGCCAGCCGCCCATAAATTACCAAAGGCCAAGGGGGCATGGCCGCCCAAGGAAGTGTGGCCGCCCATTGGCCCACAAAAAGGGGTTTTTTTTAACATAATGTGAAGGGGAAGGATGTGATGGCGGGCGGCAGCGAACAGAGCAAGAAACGGGTGCTCACTTTGAAGAGCATGTAGGTCTTTTCAGTTTGTCACTTGAAGTTCCAGTTGTCAAGATATGGTCACTTTAAGTTTCATCGAGGGCCAGTTCCGTACCACTTTGGTTGCCTCGGTCAGTTCTTCATTTGGGAGTTTGAGCTTCATCCAGGTTCTAGAAAATGGTATCTTGTTCAGAATTTCATCCCTTGAAGTGCATTGAAGACCATATTAGGTAAAGTGGGAAAATCCCAATTCCCAGGTTGGACAACTTTCAATATATCATGTATAAAATATAGAGATTTTGTCAAAAATTTGAGTTTTCTTAAGGTCTCATTCCACTTTATGCACATACAATACACAATGAAAACAACTAAAATATCATGGTTTCAATCAATTGGATTATTAGGAGAGGAGTATATTGCATCCATTATCGTTGTCTATGTTCTACTGTCCTACCTACAACTTATCTCAACATGGAGAGCTTGGTTTCTAGGTCCACCACTTGTCCAAGTTAATGTAAAAGTGACTCAAGGTTCACAACTTGTGAAAGCAAGGATCCATTGAGGAATACAATCCACTCGGCTATTTTTCCTTAATTTATTGCATGTGACATTTAAGCAAGGTCCACTTCTAATCTATAACTTCTTAATTTGAGGCATGGGGCATACATAAAATATGTAGCATAGGCTCTATTGCTTCATAGGAAGGTTGGTTTCAAGGTGCACTTATCCATGCTAGCCTATCTTGGAGAAATGATGGAGCTTGCTTCTCTCCTTGTTTCAATGGAGACTAGCTTGGACAAGTGGTGGACCTTTGCTTCTCTCTATGTTTCAATAGAGTTAGCTTGGACAAGTGGTGATCTTGGAACAAAACCCCCATGTAAAACATATCATGGGTATTCCAAGTGATTAGAAAGATTACCATTTAAGATATAACCTTATAGGTTGGACAACTAGATCTTGGCTTGGAGAAATGGTGGACCTTTGATTCTCTCCATGTTTCAATGGAGTCTATCTTGGAGAAATGGTGGAGCTTGCTTCTGTCCATGTTTCAATGGAGCCTAGCTTGAACAGTTGGTGGACCTTTGCTTCTCTCTATGTTTCAATAGAGTTAGCTTAGACACGTGGTGGATCTTCAAAATAAACCAACTACTATCAATGTTGCCTAGCTTAGACAAGTGGTGGAGTGTTTCTCTACTCCATGTTTCAATGGATCTTAGCTTGGACAAGTGTTGGACCTTAAAACAAAAACCCCATGTACAACATAGAATGGATTTTCTAGATTTCAATGGAGTCTAGCTTTAACAAATGGTGGAGCTTGTCTTCATCCATGTTTCAATGAAACTAGCTTGGACAAGTGGTGGACCTTGTAACAAACCCTCCCATGTACAACATATCATTGGTTTTCTAAGTGATGGGAAGGAATACCATTCAAGATATAAACTTATAGCTTGGATAAGTAGTTGACTTTAAAACCAAATTCATCATAATACAATGAAATACAGGTCAGCCAATTCCTAAATCTTGAGACCAAACCTCCCATGCTATTAGAGATAATATATTGGATAAGTGGTGGACCTTCTATTATTTTCCCATGCCTAGTTTAGACAACCGGTACACTTCGCAGCTATAAAGGTTGGACGAGTTGTGGAGCCTTGTTTCTATCCATGTTTTAATGGATCCTAGCTTGGACAAGTGGTGGACCTTGGAAAAAAGCTTCCATGTACAACATATATGAGGTTTTCCATGTTTTAATGGAACCTATCTTGGACAAATGGTGAAGCTTTCTTCTCTCCATGTTGATTTTGGAACTACCTTAGACAAGTGGTGGAGCTTTTCTTTTCTACTCTTCATAATACAATGAAGTATATGTTGGTTACATGGTGAATCTTAAGGCCAAACCTCCCATTTTACTACAGATGATAGGTTGGACAAGTGGATCAACCTTCTATCATTTCTCCATGACTATATTGGACAATTAGTAGACATAACATCTCTCTATGTTGTCTAGAGATGAGCTTGGACAAGTGATGGACCCTGCTTCTCTCTTCCCTTGGTTTACTAGTTTGAAGACTCAGTATATATACTTTCTTAGATCTAGCTTGAACAAGTGGTGGACCTTGCATCCACAATCTTAATTCAGTATAAAAAAGTATATGAAAAAATAACATAGGAATCTTGGTTTGAAGGTCAAGCAATTAGGTTCCAAATGCACATAATAATATATTTTCCACCCATATTAAAAGAAAGTTAAATATGCACATAATAATATATTTTTCCAAATGCACATAATAATATATTTTCCACCCATATTAAAGAAATTTAAATATGTTATTACCAAATTGACAAAGGTAACGTCCAAGAATTATATCTTTCCATCTTGTCAGATCTAAATCTTCATCAAGGCGACATGCATGTATACATCAACTTTCAAGCCATTCAAGAATACATGCACTTAGATTCCATAGTTTTGTTTTCAAAGTCTTTTAGGTTCTAAAACTCTTTCACATAAAGTATGTAATGACAAAATTCTTGAAGCAAACATTTGTGCCCAAGAAAAAGATCCCTCTCACATATTTAAAGTCCATGAATTCTCTGATCCACACTTACAAGTTTTATTTTGACATCAAACATCAATTCTTTCATAGTTCCAAATAAATGCAACCTCGATATGAATTGACAAAAAATGAATTTCTTTTACTATATGACCCAACATAGGCCCCAATCAAATAAAAAATGAGTCCCCAAAAATTTGGGTGCACTCTAGCAATACATCAGAGTCCCCTTACAATAGGATGCACTCCAATAGTACATTGAAGTCCCCTTAGAGTAGGGTGCACTCCATTCAAGTGTTCATAAAATTGACACACCTTTTTTTTTTAAAAAAAAGACTATATCAAATTATACAAATGTTGAAAGATACACACTAGAATAAAAAAAGCATCTTATAGCCATATTTATTCAATGCTTTCGTGTTGACAAGTACACACCAAGGACATAATTTGTCTCAGAATCACTATACTGATTTACAATTGTGTTGTATGTATAGACTCTCTTATCTCTTGCATACAACCATCCTACCAACCATGGAATTATGGTTCTCTGCAAGAAGTTTTGAAGTTGCTCGGAAGTTTGCCTCCACATCTTTGGAAATATAAGATATGTCCCTGGCATGTTCCACATCACCCTATATGGAGTGTCATCAAAAATTAAGGTATTGTTTGCATCCAAATCCTCAAATATCTTCCAAATATCACTCAGATTTTTGTGATAAACCCTTGTAAATCCTAACATGATATTTGGATTTTGGCAATTTTTGTTACTCATAAACACCTTGAACTTGGTATACTGCTCAGGAAAACACTTTTGTGTGATGCGTTGCACCCTTGTTAAGTTATAGCAACTCCATATCCATAGCTCAAAGTATTCAGCACAAAAATCCAAAAAACTTTGTGCGTCTGGTCGCACCACATGATAAACTTCATCTTTGTCCTCCACAAGTCGCATGTGTTGAGCCCAAGATGGCATAGAATCTCCATGTTTCATTTCAACTGTCTTGAGAAGTAACCCCTCTAGATCCAAGATAAGTACTCTTTTGATGTCCTTGAAAGCAAGTGGTAGGTGATAAGGAGGTGATTCATTCCTTGGACAAGGTCTTGGAGGAGGTTGGATGGGTAATTCAATAGTTTTCTTCAATTTATGCCAGCATATAGCCAATCCATTTTTCTGTAATGGTTCTGAAATTAAAGAACAAGAACACTTAATGCAAACACAACAATAGACATGATTTTTACATTGTCTACCCTAAGGTTTTATTAGATACCAAAATCCATCTATGATCTACTCATTAATAGAAAGAAAGTCAAATTAAAATCCTGACTCTTTTTTATGCTACACTCTCTCTTAGTCTCAATACCATGGAGTTCAACTAGACTTAAGTCAACTAATAACTACTACTTGTTGTTAAAGGTATGCTTGAAGTGTATAAGGCTTAACCAATGCTCTAGTGTAGAATGGGTATTTAGGTCTCAAGGTCTACCACTTATCCAAGCAAAGATCCATTTAGATATGGAAACCCAATTTTTCTTAATATAATGATATAGAGTGGACAAGTGGTGAATCCTGAGACCAAGCCACTCATGCTACTAGGGATAATAGGTTGGACAAGTGGTGGACCTTGAATGTAAACCCCCCATGTACAAAGTATCAGGGTTTTGGGTATTTCAATGGACTCTAGCATCTTGGAAACATGGTGGAGCTTACTTCTCTCCATGTTTCAATGGAGTCTATCTTGGATAAATGGTGGAGCATCATTCTCTCCATGTTTCAATGGAGCCTACCTTGGACAAGTGGTGCATGTTTGTTTCTCTCTATGTTTGAACAGATTTAGCTTGGACAAGTGGTGGACCTTGGAACAAAATCCCCATGTAAAACATATCATGGACATTACAAGTGGTGAGAAAAAAATAATTCAATAATAACCTTATAGGTTGGAAAAGTGGTGGACCTTAACACCCAATTATTATTAATATAATGACATAGAGTGGACAAGTGGTGAATCTTGCGACCAAACAAACTACTAGGAAAAGTACGTTGGACAAGTGGTGGACCTTGAATGCAAACCCCCCATGTACAAAATTACTCATGCTACTAGGAATAATTTGGTATTAAGGTCCATGTTTCAATGGAGCCTAGCTTGGAAAAGTGGTGGACCTTTGTTTCTCTCTATGTTTCAATAGAATTTGCTTGGACAAGTGGTGAACCTTGGAACAAAACCCCCATGTAAAGCATGTCATGGGCATTACAAGTGGTGAGAAAAAATACCATTCAAGGTATAACCTTATAGGCTGGACAAGTGGTGGACCTTAGCACCCAATTCCTCTTATTATAATGACATATAGTGGAAAAGTGGTGAATTGTGAGACCAAACCTACTAGGGATAATAGGTTGGAGAAATGGTTGACCTTGAATGTAAATCACCCATGTACAAAATATCATGGGTTTTGCGTATTTCAATGGAGCCTAGCATCTTGGAGACATGGTGGAACTTACTTCTCTCCATGTTTTAATGGAGCCTATCTAGGAGAAATGGTGGAGGTTCCTTCTCTCCATGTTTCAATGGAGCCTAGCTTGGACAAGTCGTGGACCTTTGTTTCTCTCTATGTTTGAATATGGTTAGCTTGGACAAGTGGTGGATCTTGGAATGAAACTCCCATGTAAAACATATCATGGGCATTTCAAGTGGCGAGAAAGGATACCATTTAAGATATAACCTTATAGGTTGGACAAGTGGTGGACCTTAACACAATATAATGACATAGAGTGTACAAGTGGTGAATCTTGAAACCAAACCACTCATGCTACTAGGGATAATAGGTTAAACAAGTGGTGGGCCTTGAAATAAAACCCCCTAGAGTGTTTCAATGGAGCCTAGCTTGGAAACATGGTAAAGCTTGCTTCTCTCCATGTTTCAATGCAGCCTATCTTGGATAAATGGTGCAGCATCATTCTCTCCATGTTTCAATGGAGCCTAGCTTGGACAAGTGGTGGACCTTTGTTTCTCTCTATGTTTAATAGAGTTATCTTGGAAAAGTGGTGGACCTTGGAACAAAACCCCATGTAAAACATATCATGGGCATTACAAGTGGTGAGAAAAAAATACCATTCAATATATAACCTTATAGGTTGGACAAGTGGTGGACCTTAACACCCAATTATTCTTAATATAATGACATAGAGTGGATAAGTGGTGAAATTGGGACCAAACCTACTAGGGAAATAGGTTGGACAAGTGGTGGACCTTGAATGTAACCGCCCCATGTACAAAATATCACTCATGCTACTAGAAATAATTTGGTATTAAGGTCCATGTTTCAATGCAGCCTAGCTTGGAAAAGTGGTGGACCTTTGTTTCTCTCTATGTTTCAATAGATTTATCTTGGACAAGTGGTGTACCTTGGAACAAAACCCCATGTAAATCATGTCATGGGCATTACAAGTGGTGAAAAAATACCATCAAGCTATAACATTATAGGTTGGACAAGTGGTGGACCTTAACACCTAATTCCTCTTAATATAATGACATAGAGTGGACAAGTGGTGAATCATGAGACCAAACCTACTAGGGATAATAGGTTGGACAAGTGGTGAACCTTGAATGTACCCCCCATGTACAAAAAATTATGGGTATTGGGTATTTCAATGGAGCCTAGCAACTTGGAGACATGGTGGAGCTTATTTCTCTCCATGTTTCAATGGAGCCTATCTAGGAGAAACAGTGGAGGTTCCTTCTCTCCATGTTTCAATGAGCCTAGCTTGGACAAGTGGTGGACCTTTCTTTCTCTATATGTTTTAATAGAGTTAGCTTGGACAAGTGGTGGACCTTGGAATGAAACCCCCATGTAAAACATATCATGGGCATTTCAAGTGGTGAGAAAGGATACTATTTAAAATATAACCTTATAGGCTGGACAAGTGGTGGACTTTAACACATATTTCTTCTTAATATAATGACATAGAGTGTACAAGTGGTGAATCTTGAGACCAAACCACTCTTGCTACTAGGGATAATAGGTTGGACAAGTGGTGGACCTTGAATGTAAACCCCTCATGTACAAAATTATGGGTTTAGGGTATTTCAATGGAGCCTAGCTTGGAGACATGGTGGAGATTGCTTCTCTCAATGTTTCAATGGAACCTATCTTGGAGAAATGGTGGATCATCCTTCTCTCCATGTTTCAATGGAGCCTATCTTGGACAAGTGGTGGACCTTTGCTTCTCTCTATGTTTTAATGGAGTTAGCTTGGACAAGTGGTGGGTCTTGGAACAAAACCCCTTTGTAAAACATAGCATGGACATTACAAGTGATGAGGAAAAATATCATTCAAGATATAACCTTATAGGTTGGAAAAGTGGTGATGGACCTTGACAAGTGGTGAAGGATACCATTTAAGATATACCCTTATAGGTTGGACAAGTGGTGGACCTTAACACCCAGTTATTCTTAATATAATGACATAGAGTGGATAAGTGGTGAATCTTAAGACCAAATCACTCATGCTACTAGGTATAATACGTTAGAGAAGTGGTAGACCTTGAATGTAAACACCCCATGTACAAAATATCATGGTTTTAGGGTGTTTCAATGGAGCCTAGAATCTCGGAGACATGGTAGATCTTGATTCTTTCCATGTTTGAATGGCACCTATCTTGGAAAAATGATGGAGGTTACTTCTCTCCATACTTCAACGGAGCCTAGCTTTGACAAGTGGTGAACCTTTGCTTCTCTCTATGTTTGAATAGAGTTAGCTTGGACAAGTGGTGGACCTTTGCTTCTCTCTATGTTTGAATAGAGTTAGCTTGGACAAGTGGTGGACCTTGGAATGAAACCCCCGTGTAAAACATATCATGGGCATTTCAAGTGGTGAGAAAGGATACCATTTAAGATATAACCTTATAGGTTGGACAAGTGGTGGACCTTAATACATAGTTCTTCTTAATATAATGACATAGAGTGTACAAGTGGTGTATCTTGAGACCAAACCACTCGTGCTACTAGGGATCCTAGCTTGGACAAGTGGTGGACCTTGGAAAAAAGTCCCCTGTACAACATAGATGAGTTTTTTCATGTTTTAATGGAAGAGAGATTCGACAAATGGTGGAGCTTGTTATCTCCATGTGGATTTTAGAACTAGCTTGGACAAGTGGTGGAGCTTGGCTTTTTTACTCTTCATAATACAATGATGTATAGGTTGGTTTACATGGTGAATCTTAAGGCCAAACCTCCCATCTTACTAGAGATGATAGGTTGGACAAGTGGTCAACCTTCTATCATTTCTCCATGCCTATATTAGACAATTAGTAGAACTAGCATCTTTCTATGTTGTCTAGAGCTGAGCTTGGACAAGTAGTGGACCTTGCTACTCTCTTCCCTTGGATTATTAGTTTGAAGACTCATTATATATACTTGCTTAGATCTATATAATTACTCATTAGTTAGGTTACAAGTGGGTATGTAATTTGTTAGCCTCAAGGGACTTTGAATATTGAATAGTAAGACCAAGTGCTGGTTTGAAGATCTTTTGCTTATCTAAACTAGACTCTAACTCAATAATAAGTTTCATAAGTTCCACGAATTGTCCTATCTAGGCTCCAAAAGAGTCTTAATTGGTTTGTGCTAGATTATAACTTCCTTGATGGGGTAGAATCCTAGAAAAAATGAGGCACTATAAGTTTTACCTTAGCTCAAATGGATTTTTCACTTAAACTCGACTGCAATTTGGCTATCTAGTCTTTGTCTCGATGGAGTTTAACACTAGATACATAGTAGTGATATTTAAGCTTCATGTCTCTTCACTTGATCGAGATATGAGACCATACTTTCAAGGTCACCACTTGTCTTACCTAAAGACCAATGTGAGACATGGGAGCAAGAAAGCCATCCGATATTGTTTTAAGGACTATTACATAGGCATTCAATAACTTAAGTAAAGAAAAAAGACTTGGATCTTTCACAATTAATAACTTAAGTAAAGCCAAAAAGACTTGGATCTTGACAATGTTTTTTCAAACTAAAAAAAGCACAATCTCATGCTAACAAAAACTATAAATCACAATTGAAAGGTTTGAACAGAAAAAGATCAACAATCTTAATAAGAAGGATACTTTTCATTTCATTTGATGATTACAAACTAAAATAAAGTCTCTCAAGAAATTGATAAACAAAAAATGTAGGTGACTGCTTCATTATTTTGAGCAAAAATATCAAAATCTCTATTGATTGAGCTCCATCTAGTAGTATCCTTTGTAAGATCCTGCAAGAAGGAATAAAAAGAAAGATTTGTTAGATACATGCACATGAGTGTTCAAGCATGTGTATCAAGAATATATGACATGTCACTAGTACCTTAGGGTTGCTTTCTATCCAGCCTTAGAAGATTGTTCTCAGCTTTCACCTTATTTATATAAGCCTTTGCTGTGGTTGCCTCAAAACTCCTTTTGTGTTACAACCCATTTGCCTAGCTAAAGTGGTCAATTGTGACGCCTTCATGCTTTCAATGGGTGTACGCTCCTTTGCCAAGATCTCTTGTATTTGGGCTCTTCTCATTTCATTGCGGTGGCTTGTGTCACTTGCATCTTCAATGATAGTTTCATCTCTGTCACCTTTTGCAGGTGGTATTCTTCTTGTAAAGAACACCTTAGCTGACCAAACATCATTTTTCTGCTTCCAATACTCCAATGATTTGTTTGTATTCACTATCATTTGTCACTATAGGTTGTCCATAACGATTAGAAGCAATTAAATCACGCACATCCCTTCTCTCATCAAGCTGAATCAAGTATGGCAGTAGCTCCTCCAAGAGCATATTGTCAACCATCTTCTCAGCATCAAATTGTGGTGGAAAAATGCAATTGTTTGCTGGTGAAATACATCCCTTGTAAGGAGAGTCATCAATAAGCACTGTTCTTTGTGGATCACATTCAAACCCCATGGCAATTTTGGCTAGAGGCTTGAACATTGCCTCAACGTTTGGATTGTCGGGTCTAAACAATTTTTGAGTTTGAGCGGTGTAGCAAACATCTTGCGACCAAATTGCAAAGAAAGGCAATGTATCCTCAGCTAAGTTGTTTAGTGCTGCAAGGAGGATTTGATACACATTATTCCTAGTAGCTGTCGACCAAATTGCAACATTAAACCTTTGTAAAATAGTCTTCAAGAATTGGATGCAACCTGGCCTGAGTATAATATATCTTTTTGAATCCATTTGCACTGAGTTGTGGTGTGTGGATGGTTGAGGGGAACGTTTCAACAATAGACCATTTAAATCCAATATAATTGTAAGCATGGATTTCTCAACATCTACGCTACATGACGTAGTAGTACAATTGGCAATAGCTCGTGAGTGGACTTTTCAGTCTCTTTTGATGTATGTTGCATTTTTGAAGCATCGTTTTCTTGGTTCTCATTATTGGAAGCTTGCTCAAGTTGCACAACACTAGACTCTAGTATAGAAATATCATCCATCTTGGGCACTTTAGAAACCATAGAATCTATGGATTCTATAGTTGTTGACTGAACCATAGGAGCATTATCCATCCCAGTTTGTGAATCTAAGAAACACACACACAAATGGTATCTCAAAACCACTAGAATTTTATTCACCATATTTATATGTAGAACTCCTAGTAAGAAATTTATTTAAGGTAAAGTCGTTGTTAGAATCCTTGCAACCATTTTCAGCATTCGTACACCAAACACCACTTGTCTAAAATACAATCTACTAATCAACATTTTCCATCCTACACTTTATTAAAGATGAGTACTTAAAGTGAAAACTAAAGCCACCTTGTTGAGGAAACATGGATACAAGGTCCACCAAATGTCCAACCTAGACTACAAGAAAATAATTAGAGATTTGGCTTAGATTTGGATTCAAAGGCCACCACTTTTAAGTAAGATAACTCCACTTGTTTAAGACAGTAATGTTTGAAGCCCCACCACTTGTCCAACCTAGACATTGATTAAATTTTGGTAAGATTTATCACAAATCTGAGTAGAATCAAGATTCTATGGCCAAGTAGTCAAATATGTTAGACAACACACAAAGCATAAGAGCACTCTAGATTCTCGTTGAGCATAACTAAACAATAATCAAATGTTATATTCACTTGAGATTTCATCCATGAAAAATGAAAATGATGCATGTACTTGAGATTTCCATCCATGTACATACTTTACAATGTCAAGTAAAGTTATAGGCAAAAAACTCTTCTCCTGCTTCAACTTGACAAATAGTCTCAATGCATACATGGCCATATTCTTCTGACTTGATGTGTGAAGAGGTGCATTTATGCCAAGGTGGCAAATTTGGATCAAATGTATAGCGTACGTTGGGACAGACATTTGTACTGTGAGAACTATTTATATAGCCCGACACGTTTCTTCTTCTACACACCAATAATGTATGATTGATCTTCCTCTTCTTCTATGTTTGGATCCTCTAGAAGAGAATTTTTATAAGCTCTTGGAAATATTTTGCATATCTTTTTCCAGTCTTGAAATCTATACTTATGCCCTCCATAGTTTAGAATAGTCAAACCACTTTCCAGGGTAGTATGCACAAATAGCCATAACCAGCTCCTTCAATACATGAAAGTCGCACTTCAAAAATCCACACCGTTAATATGGAAAATTACATCTTGGGAATAGGAAAAGTTGGTGTCCAAAAAGGATCTTCATGCCAATCATAGTGTGAAATACATCTAGTTTTTATATCACTTAACTCCTTTGTGTCTGCAAAAAGAAGAAATATTATGCATAAAATAATGACAATATCAAAGAAAGATATCATTATTTTATAGTCCAATAGGTCCATTGTATGGAAGACTTAGAGTGCCTCTTACATGGTGCCTCCAAGGTTTCCAAAAAATAAAATCATTGGAAAAAAAAGGCCACTGTGTCTCCAATCTATTGCCCATTTGATGAAGCATAGAGAGAACCAAGGTCCACCACTTGTCCAAGCTAGACATGGAGCATTGACACAAGATCCAACACTTATCCAAGAACCCTATAGTATATGTGGTAACATGGGATGCATTGATGCAACAAAAGTAGTCTAGCCTCCTCATCCATCTCTTTTTTCTTGTAGCCTAGAGGGATTAGTTTCAAGGTCTATCACTAGTCAAAAACTACACATAGAACATTGATACAAGGTTCCACCACATGTGAAACCTATCATCTCTAGTAGCATGGATGGTTTGATATCAAGGTTCATCGCGTGTCCTACCTATACTCTATTGTAGCATATAGATTCTGGTTTGGTGGTACTACACTTGTCCAAACTTGGCTTGTTGTTGATATCTGGAGGTAATCAAGGGTCCTCCACTTGTCCAAGTTAGGCATATAAAACAATTGCAAGGTCCACCATGTGTACAACATATGATTGATTATAGCATGCATGGTCTTATTTCATGGGCAACCATCTTCTCTCCAACATGTGTCCAACCTCGGCTCCATTGAAGCATGGAGAGAAGCAAGGTCCACCACTTATCAAAGCTATTATTTTCTCCCAGTGCTTTCAAAACCCATAATAGTTGACTGTGGTGGGGGGGGGGGGGATTCTTGTTTCAAGGTTCACCCCTTGGCTAAGATTGGATCCATTGAAACATAAAGAGAAGCAAGCTCTACCATTTGTCCAAGCTAGGAGCCATTGAAACATGAAAACCCCATAATATGTTGTATACGAGGGGTGTTTTTCAAGGTCTACCACTTGTCTAAGCTATGGTCCATTGGAACATGGAGAGAAGCAAAGCTCCACCACTTTTCTAAGCTAGGATCCATTGAAACATGGAGAGAAGCAAGCTCCATTGTTTGTCTAAGCTAGGCTCCATTGGAACAAGGAGAAAACAAGCTCCACCACTTGCCTATTATTGCATAGAGATTCTGGTTTGAAGGTCCACCACTTGTCCAACCTTGCCTTCATGTATGGAGATAATCAAGAGTGCAATGCTTCTCTAAGCTAGGGACATAAAAGAGTTTCAAGGTCCACTACATATACGATCTATGATGGGTTGTAGCATGGGAGGTTTCATTTTAAGGTTGACCACTTCTCCAGCTCCGTTGTCCAACCTCAGATCCATTGAAGAATGGAGAATAAAGGTGTACCAACTCTCCAAAATAGGCAGGACAATCTCTATAAAACCCATGATGAATTGTTAAATATGCTATGCTGTGGAGTTTGTTTGAAGTTCCACTCCTTATCCAAGCTACAATCCATTGAAGCATGGAACTAAGTAAGATATATCTCTAGTCCAAGATAGGATCCATTGAAAATAGAGAGAATCAAGGTCCACCACTTGTCCAAGCTATGCATGGGTAATTGATATAAGGACCACTACGTTTTCACCTATACTATGCTCTATCATGGATGGTTTCATATCCCACCAATTTTCCAACCTATTTAGTAGGTTGTATTATGGGGGTTTGGTTTCAAGGTACTTCACTTGTCTGAGGTGGGTTCCATTGAACCATGGAGAGAAACTATGTCTACCACTTGTCCGAAATATGCTCCTTTAAAACATAAAAACAAGGTCCACCACTTGTCCAAGCTAAAGTTTCTCTCCATTGAAGCATGGAGAGAAACAAGGTCTACCACCTGTCCAAAATATGCTCCATTGAAACATAAAAGCAAGGTCCACCACTTGTCCAAGCTAATATAACAAATGGGTGTTGGTTACAAGGTGTACCACACTTGTCTAAACTAGTCTTCATGCAAGGTCTACCACATGTCCAAGCTATATGAGCTTGTTTTGAAGGTCTACCACACCTCTTGAAATTAGGATCCATGTAAGTCCACTTTTGTCAAGCTATGCATTTAATGAGTACTAAAACTAAGTAAATTGCAGTACTTAAATACCTTTCCAAGCTCATTAAGATTTTGGTCTCTAAGGCCGCGCCACCACCACATGTCTAATCTATGCTCTAATTGATTACTTATGCTAGTTCTCAAAGTCCAAACATAAGCTCCCTTCTAGCAAGGTTAGTTTAAATTTAGGCTCCAGCACCTGTCTAAGCTAGGTTCAATTTATGAAGCATCACCATTTAACCATGCTACGATCTAATGTATCATATCAAGGGGGTATTGATAAAAGGTCCAAAACTTATTGAGTTCAAGCTCTTAAGTAATTAAGTCTTTGTGAAGTATTAAATGTTTTAGTTTTAGTCTACAGATCCACCATTCAAAAACTCAAGTAATTTACTATTTACATTCAAACCTTGAATGCTTGAGATAAAAAATACAAGCTCAATCAATACTATATAAAGCAAAATCTAACATTAAGAGTATCAAATCAGTAACAAGAAACACTAACATGCACAAGAAACTCAAAACATACGTGTCTCCATTTCCAAAAAGTCCTCCATTGACAGAGGATGGTGTTGTTGTTGTTCTTCTTCTCTTTGTGGAGAGCACTCCTCTGTAACAGGCACAATGTCGCCTGATTGCGAAGTGGATTGTTGAAGTCCAGCCCATTTTTCTATATCTTCATGAGACTTAACAAAGTCTAGCAGCATGGTCTCCATGCTTTTTGCTCCTCCACACTATCAATTAAGCAGATGACTTCTTTTTTCTGTTGTATTCCTTCTTGTGCAACCAAGGAGCCATCACCAAAAACATCAACAAGCTTGCGGTCTTCAAAACAATATGTACGAATGTAGTGCTTGACCAAAGCTCTTTTTTTGGCCTCCAAATATTGCAAATCTGACATATCGTTATCTGCTACTTGAAGAAGAGAACAATCAATTGGCATGGGATGTTCCTCTGATCTTCTTCTCAGGTCTTCAAATGCATTGCCTTGTCCCAAGAAGGCAATAACTGTTAGGAATTGAATTGCTCCTTTGCAAGGAGCTGATGGAAAGTGATGCAATGCACCACAACAATGGTAGCTCAGATTATCTCCCATGGCGTGAAAGGCACATTGCAATTTTGTGAAGTTAGTGAAATCCACAAATGCAAGAAAGACAAATCCAGGATCTGTTGACCCTCCAGCAATAGCCAAGATCCCATCCAAAGCATTGTTAAATGTCTCCTCACTCCACTTCAAATTGCCTCCAACGTTTTTTGTCATATCTAAAAACACATAAGCCAATAGGCACTTTATTATTGAAGTGGCGCATCAAGTAGAGATTGCCTTCCATTTGTAGGCTCACCACATAGATTGACCATGGCAAATCTCTAGGCTCAGTTTTCTCCTTTTGAAGGTGAATTGCCCATTGCATGTATTTTATTGCTCCATCTGGAAAAGCCATTTTCTTTGTTCCACGCGTCAAACTAGATCTGATCCATTCCTCGCATAGCATTAAAATTGTTTTATAAACAACATCATTGATGTTATACATTTTGACCACCTCCTCCAGTCTTTACATGGTGAAGACTCATTCAAATTGTTGAAGCCTTCAAGAAGTGCATCTTGAATCAATTTGTCTTGCTTCCAACTGCTTGATTCGATCATACATGTCAGTTGCATCACCATCCTTTGCACTCTTTGACAGTAAAATCTTCTCATCTCTAATCTCTTCTTGAATAGTCTTTACCTCTGATTCCTCAGGCCACAAAGATATCTAAATACAGTTGTTGGGGGTTTCTTATTCTCCTCTTCTAGATTTTCAATGATTTCTATCCAGCAATCATAAACTAAATCAGAGTAGGTGACCATGTGTGCCTGTTTAGCAATCCAACTTGCTGCTGCACTCATTCTTGCCAATCGAAGAAAAACCCTAAAAAGAAATAGAGAAATAATTAAACTATTGAGCAAGATTTGTTAATTAAACACTATCAAAAAGACAAAGAAAATAACTTACATCCCATCCGGCACGAGATGCATGTCCCTCTGCAATTCCACTTGCTGCCTTTGGTGGTCGTCCTGAGAAGATCCATTGACTCCGTAAATGTCTCAATATTTGGCTGTAAGGTTGCTTGACATACAATGCCTGAGCCTCCTCATTTGCAATGGCAGATATAGCAGTTGCAACAAATGGAGGAGCATTCACAACAATGCGAGCCTTTCTAAATTTATACACGCTAATCAGTCTTTCAAAGATCTCTTTGTTGTTTTGTTCATTGTGAAGCAAAACTTTTGCAGCATAGATTGAATGCTGCCCATCAAGAATCCAATAATGATAATCTTTAATTTTTTGCTCCTCTACCTCTTCTACTGCCAAAGGAGTCCCCTTCTTTGATTTTGCATTTCGAACAGGCATCAAATATGCACATGCTGCAGGCTTGGTCGTACTCCGTGAAAATCCAAATAACACACTTTCAGCGTGTTTTTTATCCATAATACGTGCATTATAGTGATCAGGAGCAAGCCAACAATTTTGAATAGGGATATCAAATTCCCTATATTGGAAAGGAAAATAATTTATGTACTTATTCATTCCACCTGTATCTTTTTCTTGTCCTTTCATGGCCTCAGCTTCTAAAACATCTGGATCCACAATTCTCATCTTTGACATTGAACCCTCTGTTGATGAGGATGCCAAAGATGCCTTGTCTACATCCAAAATGGAGCTAGTTCGCTTAGCTTCTACTTTCTGCACTTTTGCTTGCTTCTTTGTGGATGGTGGTCGTGAAGCTTTCACCTTTTTTCGTTGTAGTGTGGCAATGATGGAGCTTTGAAGTTGATCTGCTGTGATATTTGGATTTGATTCTGCAAACTTCCATCCTCGAGAAAACATTGTCTCTTCTTTGTTTCTAGACATGCGCTCCAATGCATATGCTCCTGGAGATAGTTGAAATTCTAGATTCATTGGAACTAGAATGTCAATGCATTCCACCTCTGGATGACTATCAACTACAGAGACAGATGCTTCCACAACTTGTCCAACATCTTCAAACAAGCTGTCATTATCCTTTTTGGCAATAAATAGATGCACCTTATGAAATTGTGCACCCTCTATACCATGTATGTCCAAATACCATTTCCTAAGATCATTGCAAGTATAGTCAACTGAGACAGCAACCCTTGCAACCTGTTTTTTTGGAGCCATCTTTCCTGAAACAAAAAAAAACCAAATGTTATTTTAACATATACTTTTTTGTAATGGATTAAGTTTGTGTGAATACAAGTTCCACCACTTGTTCAAGCTAGATCTAAGCAAGTATACATAGTGATCATTTAAGCTAGTAAACTAAGGGAAGGGAGAAGTAAGGTCCACCACTTGTCCAAGCTTAGCTCTAGACAACATGGAGAGATTGGAGGTCTACTAATTGTCTAATATAGGCTAACTATATTGAAACATAGAGAGAAGCAAAGGTCCACCACTTGTCCAATCTAGGGTCCATTGAAACATGGAGAGAAGGATGCTCCACCATTTGTCCAAAATAGGCTCCATTGAAACATGAAGAGAAGCAAGATGCACCATGTCTTTGAGATGCTAGGCTCCATTGAAATACCTTAAACCCATGATATTTTGTATATGTGGGGTTTAAATTCAAGGTCCACCACTTGTCCAACCTATTATCCCTAGTAGCATGAGTGGTTTGGTCTCAAGATTCACCACTTTTCCACTCTATGTCATTATATTAAGAAGATCTGGGTGTTAAGGTCCACCACTTGTCCAACCTATAAGGCTATATCTTAAATGGTATTATTTACCACCACTTGGAATGCACATGATGGGTTTTACATAGGGGTATGGTTCCAAGGTCCACCACTTGTCCAAGCTAACTCTATTGAAACATAGAGAGAATCAAAGGTCCACCACTTGTCCAAGCTAGGCTCCATTGAAACATGGAGAGAAGGATGCTCCACCATTTGTCCAAGCCAGGTTTGATTGAAACATGAAGAGAAGCAAGCTGCACCATGTCTCCAAAATGCTAGGCTCCATTGAAATATCTTAAACCCATGATATTTCGTACATGGGGGGTTTACATTCAAGGTCCACCACTTGTCCAACCTATTATCACTAGTAGCATGAGTGGTTTGATGTCAAGATTCACCACTTTTCTACTCTATGTCATTATATTAAGAAGATCTGGGTGTTAAGGTCCACCACTTGTCCAACCTATAAGGCTATATCTTAAAGGGTATTCTTTCTCACCACTTGGAATGACCATGATAGGTTTTACATGGGGGTTTGGTTCCAAGTTCCACCACTTGTCCAAGCTAACTCTATTGAAACATAGAGAGAAGCAAAGGTCCACCACTTGTCTAAGCTAGGGTCCATTGAAACATGGAGAGAAGGATGCTCCACCATTTGTCCAAGATAGGCTCCATTGAAACATGAAGAGAAGCAAGCTGCACCATGTCTCCAAGATGCTAAGATCCATTGAAATACCTTAAACCCATGATATTTTGTACATGGGGAGTTTACATTCAAGGTCCACCACTTGTCCAACCTATTATCTCTAGTAGCATGAGTGGTTTGGTCTGAAGATTCACCACTTTTCCACTCTATGTCATTACGTTAAGAAGATCTGGGTGTTAAGGTCGACCACTTGTCCAACCTATAAGGGTATATCTTAAAGGGTATTCTTTCTCACCACTTGAAATGTCCATGATATGTTTTACATGGGGGTTTGGCTCCAAGGTCCACCACTTGTCCAAGCTAACTCTATTGAAACATAGAGAGAAACAAAGGTCCACCACTTGTCCAAGCTAGGCTCCATTGAAACATGGAGAGAAGGATCCTCTACCATTTGTCGAAGCTAACTCTATTGAAACATGGGGGGTTTACATTCAAGGTCCACCACTTGTCCAACCTATTAACGCTAGTAGCATGAGTGGTTTGGTCTCAAGATTCACCACTTTTTCACTCTATGTCATTATATTAAGAATATTTGGGTGTTAAGGTCCACCACTTGTCCAACCTATAAGGCTATATCTTAAGGGTTATTCTTTCTCACCACTTGGAGTGACCAGCATAGGTTTTACATGGGGGTTTTGTTTCAAGGTCCACCACTTGTCCAAGCTAACTCTATTGAAACATAGAGAGAATCAAAGGTCCACCACTTGTCCAAGCTAGGGTCCATTGAAACATGGAGAGAAGGATGCTCCACCATTTGTCCAAGATACGCTCCATTGAAACATGAAGAGAAGCAAGCTACACCATGTCTCCAAGATGCTAGGCTCCATTGAAATACCTCAAACCCATGATATTTTGTACATGGGGGGTTTACATTCAAGGTCCACCACTTGTCCAACCTATTATCTCTAGTAGCATGAGTGGTTTGGTCTCAAGATTCACCATTTTTCCACTCTATGTCATTCTATTAAGAATATATGGGTGCTAAGGTCCACCACTTGTCCAACCTATAAGGCCATATCTTAAACTTTATTCTTTCTCACCACTTGGAGTTACCAAGATAGGTTTTACATGGGAGTTTGGTTCCAAGGCCCACCACTTGTCCAAGCTAACTCTATTGAAACATAGAGAGAAGCAAAGGTCCACCACTTGTCCAAGCTAGGCTCCATTGAAACATGGAGAGAAGGATGCTCCACCATTTGTCCAAGATAGGCTCCATTGAAACATGAAGGGAAGCAATCTGCACCATGTCTCCAAGATGCTAGGATCCATTGAAATACCTTAAACCCACGATATTGTTTACATGTGGGGTTTAACGTCAAGGTCAGTCACTTTTCCAAGCTATTATCCCTAGTAGCATGAGTGGTTGGGTCTCAAGATTTACCACTTTTCCACTCTATGTCGTTATATTATGAAGATCTAGGTTTAAGGTCGACCACTTGTCCAACCTATAAGGCTAGATCTTAAAGGGTATTATTTCTCACCACTTGGAATGACCATGATATGTTTTACATGGGGGTTTGGTTTCAAGGTCCACCACTTGTCCAAGCTAACTCTATGGAAACATAGAGAGAAGCAAAGGTCCACCACTTGTCCAAGCTAGGCTCCACTGAGACATTTAGAGAAGGATGATCCCCCATTGGTGGAAGATAGGCTTCATTGAAACATGAAAAGAAGCAAGTTGCACCATGTCTCCAAGATTCTAGGATCCATTGAAATACCTTAAACCCACGATATTGTTTACATGTGGGGTTTAACGTCAAGGTCAGTCACTTTTCCAAGCTATTATCCCTAGTAGCATGAGTGGTTTGGTCTCAAGATTCACCACTTTTCCACTCTATGTCATTATATAAAGAAGATCTAGGTGTTAAGGTCGACCACTTGTCCAACCTATAAGCGTATATCTTAAAGGGTATTCTTTCTCACCACTTGAAATGTCCATGATATGTTTTACATAGGGGTTTGGTTCCAAGGTCCACCACTTATCCAAGCTAACTTTATTCTTCTCATAGAGAGAAGCAAAAGGTCCACCACTTGTCCAAGCTAGGCTCCATTGAAACATGGAGAGAAGGATGCTCCACCATTTGTCGAAGCTAACTCTATTGAAACATGGAAGGTTTACATTCAAGGTCCACCAGTTGTCCAACCTATTAACGCTAGTAGCATGAGGGGTTGGTCTCAAGATTCACCACTTTTTCACTCTGTGTTATTATATTAAGAATATTTGGGTATTAAGGTCCACCACTTGTCCAACCTATAAGACTATATCTTAATGGTTATTCTTTCTGACCACTTGGAGTGACCATGAAAGGTTTTACATGGGGGTTTGGTTCCAAGGTCCACCACTTGTCCAAGCTAACTCTATTGAAACATAGAGAGAAGCAAAGGTCCACCACTTGTCTAAGCTAGGGTCTATTGAAACATGGAGAGAAGAATGCTCCACCATTTGTCCAAGATAGACTCCATTGAAACATGAAGAGAAGCAAGCTGTACCATATCTCCAAGATGCTAGCCTCCATCGAAATATCTTAAACCCACGTTATTTTGTACATGGGGAGTTTACATTCAAGATCAACAATTTGTCCAGCCTATTATCGCTAGTAGCATGAGTGGTTTGCTCTCAAGATTCACCACTTTTCCACTCTCTATCATTATATTAAGAATATTTGGGTGTTAAGGTCCACCACTTGTCCAACCTATAAGACTATATCTTAATGGTTATTCTTTCTCACCCCTTGAAAGACTATATCTTAGGGGTTATCCCTAGCTATTATTGCTAGTAGCGTGAGTGGTTTGGTCTCAAGATTCACCACTTTTATTAAGAATATGTGGGTGTTAAGGTCCACCACTTGTCCAACCTATAAGGCTACATCTTAAAGGTTATTCTTTCTTACTACTTGGAGTGACCATGATAGGTTTTACATGGGGGTTTGGTTCCAAGGTCCACCACTTGTCCAAGCTAACTCTATTGAAACATAGAGAGAAGCAAAGGTCCACCCCTTGTCTAAGCTAGGGTCCATTGAAACATGGAGAGAAGGATGCTCCACCATTTGTCCAAGGTAGGCTCCATTGAAACATGAGGAGAATCAAGGTGCACCATGTCTCCAAGATGCTAGGCTCCATCGAAAAACATTAAACCCATGATATGTCGTAGATGAGGGGTTTACATTCAAGGTCCAACACTTGTCCAAGCTATTATTGGTAGTAGCTGAGTGGTTTGGTCTCAAGATTCACCACTTTTCCACTCTATGTCATTATATTAAGAATATGCGCGTGTTAAGGTCCACCACTTGTCCAACCTATAAAGCTACATCTTAAAGGTTATTCTTTATTACCACTTGGAGTGACCATGATAGGTTTTACATGGGGGTTTGGTTCCAAGGTCCACCACTTGTCCAAGCTAACTCTATTGAAACATAGAGAGAAACAAAGGTCCACCACTTGTCCAAGCTAGGGTCCATTGAAACATGGAGAGAAGGATGCTCCACCATTTGTCCAAGATAGGCTCCATTGAAACATGACGAGAAGCAAGTTGCACCATGTCTCCAAGATGCTAGGCTCCATCGAAATACATTAAACCCACGATATTTCATAGATGAGGGGTTTACATTCAAGGTCCACCACTTGTCCAAGCTATTATTGCTAGTAGCCTGAGTGGTTTGGTCTCAAGATTCACCACTTTCATTAAGAATATGTGGGTGTTAAGGTCCACCACTTGTCCAACCTATAAGGCTACATCTTAAAGGTTATTCTTTCTTACTACTTGGAGTGACCATGATAGGTTTTACATGGGGGTTTGGTTCCAAGGTCCACCATTTCTCCAAGCTAACTCTATTGAAACATAGAGAGAAGCAAAGGTCCACCCCTTGTCTAAGCTAGGGTCCATTGAAACATGGAGAGAAGGATGCTCCACCATTTGTCCAAGGTAGGATCCATTGAAACATGAGGAGAAGCAAGGTGCACAATGTCTCCAAGATTGTAGGCTCCATCGAAAAACATTAAACCCACGATATGTCGTAAATGAGGGGTTTACATTCAAGGTCCAACACTTGTCCAAGCTATTATTGGTAGTAGCCTGAGTGGTTTGGTCTCAAGATTCACCACTTTTCCACTCTATGTCATTATATTAAGAATATGCGCGTGTTAAGGTCCACCACTTGTCCAACCTATAAGGCTACATCTTAAAGGTTATTCTTTATTAACACTTGGAGTGACCATGATAGGTGTTACATGGGGGTTTTGTTCCAAGGTCCACCACTTGTCCAAGCTAACTCTATTGAAACATAGAGAGAAACAAAGGTCCACCACTTGTCCAAGCTAGGGTCCATTGAAACATGGAGAGAAGGATGCTCCACCATTTGTCCAAGATAGGCTCCATTGAAACATGACGAGAAGCAAGCTGCACCATGTCTCCAAGATGCTAGGCTCCATCGAAATACATTAAACCCACGATATTTCGTAGATGAGGGGTTTACATTCAAGGTCCACCACTTGTCCAAGCTATTATTGCTAGTAGCCTGAGTGGTTTGGTCTCAAGATTCACCACTTTTATTAAGAATATGTGGGTGTTAAGGTCCACCACTTGTCCAACCTATAAGGCTACATCTTAAAGGTTATTCTTTCTTACTACTTGGAGTGACCATGATAGGTTTTACATGGGGGTTTGGTTCCAAGGTCCACCACTTGTCCAAGCTAACTCTATTGAAACATAGAGAGAAGCAAAGGTCCACCCCTTGTCTAAGCTAGGGTCCATTGAAACATGGAGAGAAGGATGCTCCACCATTTGTCCAAGGTAGGCTCCATTCAAACATGAGGAGAAGCAAGGTGCACCATGTCTCCAAGATGCTAGCTCCATCGAAAAACATTAAACCCACGATATGTCGTAGATGAGGGGTTAACATTCAAGGTCCAACACTTGTCCAAGCTATTATTGGTAGTAGCCTGAGTGGTTTGGTCTCAAGATTCACCACTTTTCCACTCTATGTCATTATATTAAGAATATGCGCGTGTTAAGGTCCACCACTTGTCCAACCTATAAGGCTACATCTTAAAGGTTATTCTTTATTACCACTTGGAGTGACCATGATAGGTTTTACATGGGGGTTTGGTTCCAAGGTCCACCACTTGTCCAAGCTAACTCTATTGAAACATAGAGAGAAACAAAGGTCCACCACTTGTCCAAGCTAGGGTCCATTGAAACATGGAGAGAAGGATGCTCCACCATTTGTCCAAGATAGGCTCCATTGAAACATGAAGAGAAGCAAGCTGCACCATGTCTCCAAGATGCTAGGCTCCATCAAAATACATTAAACCCACGATATTTCGTAGATGGGGGGTTTACATTCAAGGTCCACCACTTGTCCAAGCTATTATTGCTAGTAGCAGTGGTTTGGTCTCAAGATTCACCACTTTTATTAAGAATATGTGGGTGTTAAGGTCCACCACTTGTCCAACCTATAAGGCTACATCTTAAAGGTTATTCTTTCTTACTACTTGGAGTGACCATGATAGGTTTTACATGGGGGTTTGGTTCCAAGGTCCACCACTTGTCCAAGCTAACTCTATTGAAACATAGAGAGAAGCAAAGGTCCACCCCTTGTCTAAGCTAGGGTCCATTGAAACATGGAGAGAAGGATGCTCCACCATTTGTCCAAGGTAGGCTCCATTGAAACATGAGGAGAAGCAAGGTGCACCATGTCTCCAAGATGCTAGGCTCCATCGAAAAACATTAAACCCACGATATGTCGTAGATGAGGGGTTTACATTCAAGGTCCAACACTTGTCCAAGCTATTATTGCTAGTAGCATGAGTGGTTTGTCTCAAGATTCACCACTTTTTCACTCTATGTCATTATATTAAGAATATTAGGGTGTTAAGGTCCACCACTTGTCCAACCCTAAGGTCATATCTTAAAGGTTACATTCTTTATACCACTTGGAGTGACCATGATAGGTTTTACATGGGGGTTTGGTTCCAAGGTCCACCACTTGTCCAAGCTAACTCTATTGAAAGGTCATTCATAGAGAGAAACAAAGGTCCACCACTTGTCCAAGCTAGGGTCCATTGAAACATGGAGAGAAGGATGCTCCACCATTTGTCCAAGATAGGCTCCATTGAAACATGACGAGAAGCAAGCTGCACCATGTCTCCAAGATGCTAGGCTCCATCGAAATACATTAAACCCACGATATTTCGTAGATGAGGGGTTTACATTCAAGGTCCACCACTTGTCCAAGCTATTATTGCTATAGCCTGAGTGGTTTGGTCTCAAGATTCACCACTTTTATTAAGAATATGTGGGTGTTAAGGTCCACCACTTGTCCAACCTATAAGGCTACATCTTAAAGGTTATTCTTTCTTACTACTTGGAGTGACCATGATAGGTTTTACATGGGGGTTTGGTTCCAAGGTCCACCACTTGTCCAAGCTAACTCTATTGAAATAGAGAGAAGCAAAGGTCACCCCTTGTTAAGCTAGGGTCCATTGAAACATGGAGAGAAGGATGCTCCACCATTTGTCCAAGGTAGGCTCCATTGAAACATGAGGAGAAGCAAGGTGCACCATGTCTCCAAGATGCTAGGCTCCATTGAAAAACATTAAACCCACGATATGTCGTAGATGAGGGGTTTACATTCAAGGTCCACCACTTGTCCAAGCTATTATCATAGTAGCATGAGTGGTTTTGTCTCAAGATTCACCATTTTTCCACTCTATGTCATTATATTAAGAATATGCGCGTGTTAAGGTCCACCACTTGTCCAACCTATAAGGCTACATCTTAAAGTTATTCTTTATTACCACTTGGAGTGACCATGATAGGTTTTACATGGGGCTTTGGTTCCAAGATCCACCACTTGTCCAAGCTAACTCTATTGAATCATAGAGAGAAGCAAAGGTCCACCACTTGTCTAAGCTAGGCTCCATTGAAACATGGAGAGAAGGATGCTCCACCATTTGTCGAAGCTAACTCTATTGAAACATGGGGGGTTTACGTTCAAGGTCCACCACTTGTCCAAGCTATTAGTGCTAGTAGCATGAGTGGTTTTGTCTCAAGATTCACCACTTTTTCACTCTATGTCATTATATTAAGAATATTAGGGTGTTAAGGTCCACCACTTGTCCAACCTATAAGGCTATATCTTAAAGGTTATTCTTCTCACCACTTGGAGTGACCATGATAGGTTTTACATGGGGTTTGGTTCCAAGGTCCACCACTTGTCCAAGCTAACTCTATTGAATAATAGAGAGAAGCAAAGGTCCACCACTTGTCCAAGCTAGGGTCCATTGAAACATGGAGAGAAGGATGCTCCACCATTTGTCCAAGATAGGCTCCATTGAAACATGAAGAGAAGCAAGATGCACGATGTCTCCAAGATGCTAGGCTCCATCGAAATACCTTAAACCCACTATATTTCGTAGATGGGGGTTTACTTTCAAGGTCCACCACTTGTCCAAGCTATTATCGCTAGTAGCATGGTTTGGTCTCAAGATTCACCAGTTTTCCACTCTATGTCATTATATGAAGAATATCTGGGTGTTAAGGTCCACCACTTGTCCAACCTATAAGGCTATATCTTAAATGATATTTTTTTGACCACTTGGAATGTGCATGATATGTTTTACATGGGGTTTTGTTCCAAGGTCCACCACTTGTCCAAGCTAGATCTATTACATATATATTATACATACAATATTCAACTAGATTCCCTACCTATCATGTCCA
The DNA here is from genome assembly GCF_014529385.1 of Adiantum capillus-veneris. Taxonomy (NCBI): domain Eukaryota; kingdom Viridiplantae; phylum Streptophyta; class Polypodiopsida; order Polypodiales; family Pteridaceae; genus Adiantum; species Adiantum capillus-veneris. The sequence goes on from NC_140953.1 coordinate 106,678,021, forward strand.
GTAGCATGGATGCTCTAGCTTGAAGGTCCACCACTTGTCCAACCTATACTCTCTTATGTAAGGGAGATCTCGCTATAAATTCAAAACCTTCCCGCCTAAATTTAAAATATCCTCTCAAATCTTAAATATCCCACCTAAATTTTAAAATATCCCGCCCAAATTTTAAAATTCAAACTTTTTTATAAAAATTTAAATTTTACTACTTAAATTTAAAATATTCCACGCGAAATTGATTTTAAATTCAAGTTTACCACAAAAAGATATCATTATACCACCTAAATTCAAATATGCAAACCTCAAAACATTATATTGTACATAAATTCAAACAAATTCAAATTAACAAGCCTAAACTGATATTAGTTTGCATAGATATGAATTTATCACACCTAAATTATGTCACCATGTTAGAGAGAGTGGTTAGAGAATTTGAACAAGGTCCACCACTTGTCCAACCTAGATACCAAGAAGGATTGAGTGTACAAGGTATTGTTTGGAGGTCCTTATAGTCCACTGGTCTCAAGGTCCACCACTTGTGGTAAGGGTCACCAAAAAGTGTATATATTCATCCAAAGAAATACACGTATTTTTGGTCTACATGTCCTAGTTTAAACCATTTATGTCCATTAGGTGTATCACTAAACAACACTACTATTTTTGAGAAACAGAAGTTACAATCATATCTACAAATGGATTAGAGGAAAATCAGCTCAGCATACATCCAGAACTCGCTACAAGAATCGACTTTAACAGATCACGCAAGTAAGTCTTCCATTCAATTTTACTAGTATTACAATGTGTTAGTTATTTGTGATATTTATGTATGTATATATACTATGTGTGCATATCGTAATTAAGTGTAATTGTGTATCTGCATTATGTATGAGTATTACAATGAAATAACACAAATATACATACATACACATAGATAACACAGACGCACACATACATGAGCATGTATTTTCAAGAGAGAGATAGCAAGATACAAAGATAGATAGATAGAGAGAGAGAGAAAGAGATAAATACCTGTTTTTTAGAGAGAGGAGAGAGAAAGATAACAGATTTCACTGTGTTTATGTATGTGGAAGAGAGGAAGACGATGTATGGGAATATGTGCACATATTTTCAAGAGAGAGACAACAAGATAACAGATTTCATTGTGGTTATGTATGTGGAAGTGAGGAAGACGATGTGTGGGAATATGTGCATGTATTTTCAAGAGAGAGACAGCAAGATACTAGATTTCACTGTGGTTATGTATGTGGAAGAGAGGAAGACGATGTGTGGGAATATGTGTATGTGTGCGGGGATACTTTTAAACTATGTATCTCTGTCTTTTGACGAGAGAGTGTGTGTGCAAGAAGAGTTACAGAGAACCATCTTCTCTATATGGAGAAAGACAGAGAGTGAGAGAGAGAGAAATACCTGTTTTTTCTCTATTCGTGAGGTGTGCAATGTCTCCCGAGAAGACTGCCCGATCCTGCCCTTCTAGAAAGCGTTGTGTACGCTGCTGTTTCTTTATCTTGTGCGCGAACTTTCAATCCTGTGTACTCCACCTGTGTGTTGTGTACGATGCCGAGCTTGCTCCTCTACGCGCGCGTATACTCCAACTGTGTGCGATCCGTGTGCGCTTTCTGTGTGTTTGCTGCTCGCCTGCTTTCTCTGTGTGCGTTGCTCGTGCGCTCTCTGTGTGCCTAATCTTGATAGGGTTTATTAGAATGCCACGTATGCTACAAGTCCATGTTTTATCATAGGATTAAAAAAAACAAAAGCAATATAAAAAATTAACCAATTCACACGACCAAAATTAAAGAAATCATGGTTGAAAATATGAAAAACATGCGTAACCCTAGCCCCGCGGGGGCGCTGCCCCTCGACCCCGCCCGGCAGTCGCGCCGGAGGCGACAAGGGGCTGCCGCCCCTTGACCCCACCCGGGGCGCTGCCCCGGACCCCGCCCAGAACAATATCCCAAAATCAACCTCCCAAGCCCCGCCATCGAGAGCGCTATATTCCACATCCCCATCAAGAGCGCTACCCCCAAACCTCACGTGGAAGCGCTGCCTTGTCACCCCATTGTGGCATTGCCCTAAGACCCCGCATCTGGAGTGCTAAATGGGAACATTCTTCATTAGTGAAATTTTGAACATAAATTATATTAGCATATACTTAAATATAATACAAATATTAACATATTAGCTATACTACTAATTTACTGTAGCAGTTCTAGATTATGTCCCATACTATATTTAAGGTGCCAAAGGTTTGGCCTTATGGTCCTAGATTTAGCCAAGTGGTCAACACATATAGGACCAAGTGCACACTGTGCCACAAAACTTGGCCACCACTTCACTTGCCAAAGTTTAGGCCACATGGTCAATCCTAAGTTTCCAATGTTCTTATTATGTCACCTTTTGCCTCGTGGAAAACCTAGGCTTGTTTTCACATACTCAGGCACTTCAAGCCACAATAAATTGTCATTACTCTTCGGCAACCCTTTTGTTCAAGTCTTTGAAAAAACATTGTTTAGGGCCACCCTAAACCATTTTCATTTAGGGGTGTCTAAAACTAGCTTTTTGGCAATTCGAGAAGAAAATGGTCAAAGTTTTATACTTAGTTTTAACCACTTGACCAATTCAAATATTGGAAAGCAAGGTCTTGTAATACTTTTCTTTGGACATCACACATTAAAACTAGGTCCCTCACTTGTCCAAGCTATGCTCTAATACAATAAAGGGCTTTTGGTTTCAAGATGCACCACTTTCCCAACCTTGATTCCATTAAAGAAGCTAGCTCTACTTAGACATTTAATAGCAAGGTCCTGCAGCAGTTCAGATTGAACATTTTCCATGGCAGCTAGGTCCACCACTTATCTAAGCTATGCTCTAATAGAGTAAGGGGGTTTTGGTTTCAAGATCCACCACTTGTCCAAACTTGATTTGGGAAGCAAGGTCCTATAATAGTTTGCTTTGGACATTCACCATTACAACTAAGTCCACCACTTCTCCAAGCTATGTTCTAATACACTAAGGAGGTTTTGGTTTCAAGGAGAACCACTTGTACGACTTTGTTTTTGGAAGTAAGGTCTTTACATAGTTCACCTTGGACCTTGGACATTGGATACTACAACTAAGCCCACCACTTGTCCAAGATATCCTCTATATATAGCCAAAGGGTTTGGGTTTCAAGATTCACCACTTTTCCAACCTTTCTTCCATTAAAGAAAGGAGGGGCATTATAACTAGGCCCACCACTTGTCCAAGCTATGCTCTGATATAGAAAGGGGATTTTGGTTTCAAGGTCCACCACGTGTTCAACCTTGCAAGACTCAAGGGATACTTGGACATTGGAAAGCATAGTCCTATAGTAGTTGATAGGTGGCAGTGGGTATTACAACTAGGTCCAACCTATGCTCTCATATAGCAAAGAGGCTTTGCTTTCAAGGTCCACCACTTGTCCAACCTTGCTTCCATTAAAGAAATGAGGGGCTACATAAACATTGGCAAGCAAGGTAGCAAGGTCCTAAGGTGTTTCACCTTGGATATTGGGCATTATAACTAGGTCCACCACTTGTCCAAGCTATGCTCTGATAAAGAAAGGGGATTTTCGTTTCAAGGTCCACCATGTGTTCAACCTTTCTAATATAGAAAGGGGATTTTCGTTTCAAGGTCCACCACGTGTTCAACCTTGAAAGACTCAAGGGATACTTGGACATTGGAAAGCATAGTCCTATAGTAGTTGATAGGTGGCAGTGGGTATTACAACTAGGTCCAACCTATGCTCTAATATAGCAAAGAGGCTTTGGTTTCAAGGTCCACCACTTGTCCAACCTTACTTCCATTAAAGAAATGAGGGGCTACGTAAACATTGGCAAGAAAGGTAGCAAAGTCCTAAGGTATTTCACCTTGGATATTGGGCATTATAACTAGGTCCACCACTTGTCCAAGCTATGCTCTGATATAGAAAGGGGATTTTTGTTTCAAGGTCCACCACGTGTTCAACCTTGAAAGACTCAAGGGATACTTGGACATTGGAAAGCATAGTCCTATAGTAGTTGATAGGTGGCAGTGGGTATTACAACTAGGTCCACCACTTGTCCAACCTATGCTCTCATATAGCAAAGAGGCTTTGGTTTCAAGGTCCACCACTTGTCCAACCTTGCTTCCATTAATATAGCAAGGAGGATTTGGTCTCAAGGTTCACCACTTGTCCAACCTATGCAAACCTTTTTCATGTTGTAGCATGATTTTTTGTTTGAAGAGTATTTTTCTATAACTATGGATTTAACAATGTAATCTTTTTACTTACAGGATGGACTTCGAATCTGGGGAGAAAGTACATATGATACTTGACAATGAAATCGTTGGTATTGGTTGTGTGTGTAGAACAGATCCAGATTCCACTTGTGGTGGTACAAAGATAGGGCTGGGAAATGTCTCCATACTAGTGGAGGAATGCTTGAAGGATGTGGTCCTACCTTTTCCTACAATGGATACTTCATCTCTCCAAGGCTCATTATGGAGTGCTGTTCGATGGTCAAAGCTTCTTTTGCAATCTTTTGTATTAAATGGGAACTTAATTGATCCACACGAAAGCTACAATGGTGATGAAGAACATGATCATTCTGATCCTCTAGTTACAGATGCAATACCTATGACAAGCCCAGAATTTGAAGCAATGATTCGAGAGTCTTGGAGAAATCAGAGGGTCCTTTTAAAAGATGACACAATGATGCAAACCATGAATGAAGGGACCATCTTATATGTATTTCCACATGATTATGTCAACTTTCAGGAACTTGGTCCTGATTGTGTGGGTGTGGGTATTGAAAGAGAAAATGCAAGCATTCATGATGTGGTTGAAGTGGGTAGCATCACTTTGCTAAAGTGGCCCATCAAGCAGACAACAATGTTGAATGGGAGCCCATTACAACGCTTTGTTCCTGTTGATGGCATGCATGCTACATATGAGGATGTATCCAACGATGGCAATGTTGGAAAAAAACTTGATGGGAGTAATGTTGTCCAGTTGTCAAGGAAGAGACGATACACTTTCATGAACAGGACTCAAAAATCAAAAGCAGCACCAGCTTCGACTTTTTACCTTTCAAACAAATCAATTCAAAGGGTATCATGCATTGATTGTTGTGCACAAAAATGCTGCCAATTTGCAGATCGTGATATGGTGACAAGGTTACGACAACAATTTTGGGGAGAGTCTCAAAAATCACGCACTAATTATGTTTATGATGTTCTTTCTATATGTTATCAGAAAGATGAGAAGTCACGATACCAATTCAGGCTAAATGGCTCTATTGTTTGTTGTAGAGCATGGTATGAGCTACATGGAATACCAAAGACATCATTTTATCGATACAAGGAGAACTTTGAAAATGGTGTGCGCCATTATGTACATGGGAACACATGTACATTGAGAAGGGGACTTCAACATACTAGTTTAGCAAGAGCACTACTAAATGAGTTTGTGAAAAACAACTCTGAGAAGATGCCACATAGAAGTAGAACACTGCTAGATGGCTCAAGAGAGACTCAATTGGTGATTCCATCAACATACAAACAAGTGGATATTTTATGTGAAATCAACACGACACTTGACCAAATGGGCTATGAGAAGAAGCTATCCCAATCTTCTTTTGGTAGAATTTGGAACAAAGTGTACCCACATGTCACTTTAACAAAGACGAGTGAGTTCTCTAAGTGCAATATTTGTAGCTCAATCAAGGCAAGGTTAGAAGCTAAACCTTCTCTTGAAGAGAGAGCTCTTCTCTTGAGGGAGAGAGAAGTTCACATGACACAACAAAAGAGTTGCAGAAGCCTATATTATGCATGGCGCACGTATTCAGAAACTCAACCACAAAAATATATATGCATAATCCATGATAAGATGGATCAAAAGAAGACTGCCATTCCTAGATTACGCATTGTTCCCAACGGTGTGGATTTAGGATATAATCTGCAGGTGGCATTGATTGGCATGATCACTCATGGACATGGAGAAGGTCATTACGGACACTTTGTCTTGAATGGTTTGTGGCCAGCTGATCCAAATCTTACAATTGGCTCAATTGCTAATTGTTTACATAACCTCGAGAGGATAGATAAGCATCCTCTTGGTGATCTAGTAACAAATGGACTTCCAAGGAGCAATATTTCACTACTACATGCTTTGAACTCAAGGGATGCTTTGGACTACCATAACTTGAGTGATGGAAAAGAGCCCATTGTGCAGTCGTCAGAAATTGCAGAAGAGGAATTGGGGTCAACATTTCGCAGATTGCCAGAGAACTTGTTGCTACAATTGGATAATTGTGCAGGGGAAAACAAAAATCGATACTTATTTGCCTATTTGTCAATGCTTGTTGCAAGGGGTGTTTTCAAAACCATCCAGCTGGGATTTTTAATGGTTGGGCATACGCATGAGGACATAGACGCCATGTTTAGTAGGTTTTCAGAGAAGTTGAGAGTTACACAAACCTATACTTTGCCACATTTGATGGATACATTACGAAACATCTCATCTTCATCTCCAGCTCCATTTTTTCTCACAAAGATCCCCGATTTCAAGCAATATTGTGATGGCTATCTTTGTGATGGACAAGACATACTTGTTGGACATTCCAAACCGCTTCAGTTCAGGTTCTTTATGCAGGATGAGACACCAATGATGCAATATAAGGCACATGTAGGTGTATCAAGTTGGAGTGGAAGTATTCGCCTTTGGAAAACAGACACAGAAGGCAAGCCAATGTTACCACATGGAGATCCACCTCTAGTACAAATGGGGAGTATGTCAAGGCCCACGAAGAAGTCATTTTGGGGCTAAAGAACTATATAAAATTTTGGAAAAATTTAGGGAATGGTTCAAGTATTCCGCGATATTATAGACCCGTGATAGATTATTGGAGTAAGGTAATTGAAGAGATTGGAAAAGCAATCATATCAGAGGGAGTCTTGTATGAAATGTTTTGGCCAAAAACTCAAGAATATTCTCATCTACAAAGCACTACAATGAATTTGCAACAAGGAGCAGAAAGATTCCTAGGCCTTGAAGAGTTGAACGATCATTTTTGTGGGCCTCAACGAGATAGGCCAAGGGAAGAGTTTGACCCTATGTCTGATGTGCACCAAGGTGACTTTCTTATGATTGTTCCGAGTGACACAGAAATCTATCCAGTGTGGCTTGCAATGGCTTTATCTGACATTGATAATGAGCCTACATCACCAAACTACAGAAAACTCTTGATTCAATATTGGGCACCTTGCGCGAGAAAAAGTGGGATGACAGATACTCAAGCTTACAGTAATTGTTGGAAGGGTTATTGGGCTGTCAACTATAAGGACCCACAAGTGTGGGAAACTATAGATGCAATTGTTTGGTCCTGGAGACCCAACAAAGAAGGACCATTTTCTAGAATAAAGATTCCAGAAAGACATGCTCTAAAAGCCAAAGAAGGCCTCACTCGTGCACATCAGCCACACTTGGATCAAAGTTCAGATATGGTATCAAATGTGGAGTAGAATTATGTGGAGCTTCTATTGTGACTATACTAGTCAATTTGTAAACAAAATCTTTTTTGTATCTTCCTTTGTTTTATGTAATTTATAGTTATTATTCAAATCCATGTGTTGTACATCCTCTTGACTTTTGGTGTTTATCAACACCACAATCCTATGAGATTTTCACTTTATTTACTAGCCACACACCTCAATTTTTCCCACTTTAAGTGGAAAATTCCCAAATTACATGAATTCGGTCGATTTGGAGATTCCCATAATGTGAGATTTTTACCAAAATACCTAATATGGTCTTATTGATAGTTGGTGCTTCATTTAAATTGTAATCTATGGCCGGTTAATGAATAAACATGATGTTCTTAATTGTGCTTTGGCCGATACATATGCCAATAAGGGCAAGATCAAGGGAGGTTCATATTGATTTACACTAATGATAGAAGCCATCAGAGCGGAATGCCATGTTTAGCTATGCCTTGGATGATGTAAACACCAAATGTGATGCTTTTACGACAACTTATTAAGATCTTGCCCTTGAGCTTCAAATGGTTTACACAACAATGCCTTAAAAGGGCCGACCGCCTGTGCGCCCCTTGCCGCACTATCGAAGCAAGGGACTTGCCAATACACCGTGTGCGAGCCACAAATGGCTCCAAGCACACAACAAGCCTAAACTAGCAAGCTCAAGAGAGCAAAGGGTGTGTCACTCACCGCTCTACGCTCGCCTTCGTGGTGGATTCCTCACCGCGATGAAGAAGAGGCCGCAGTCATGCCGCGCTCAACCGCTTCGCGCCGCCGTGCCTTTGTAATGCTCGATCGCACACACACTCTCCCTCTCTCTCTCTCTCTCTCACACACACACACACACACACACACACGAGGAGGTGAAGATGAAGAAGATGGAGATGGAGCAAGAGCACTCTTCTATTGCACAAATGAGAGAATGAGTGAATTTTAGGTTTAGTTGGCTTTTATATGAGCTCACCCCATTCACACTTGGGCACCCATGCTTAGCCAACTAATCCCTTGAATTACCAGTTAGAGTGCGCCTCTCATCGGCGATCACTCTTACCCTTTTCCTATTGGTCCGACAAGCCCGGTACCTGACTCTACCAAATACATAATACACGTCCGTCGTACGTGATGGGGTGTCTGTGAGCCGTGAGGGTTAACATGCCCCCCTTCCTGATGTAGATTCCGTCCTCGGAAGCTATTGAGTTGAAGCTCGTTCGTCGAGGTGGAAGAGCATTTGAGATGAATGTCCTTAGCCTTCTTCAGTCACTGCAAAATCAAACAACATTCACAGTAATTGCATTCTCTTAAAAAGCATATGCAGTTTTAGGTAGACAAATTGATTGGTAAAAGAATTTCAAACAATTTGTTAGCAATGAACATTAAATTGCAATGTAATCAAATGCATAAACAGATGTAAAGGTAAAAAACTAAACAAGTCCGGGGTCGCTAATTTAACAGTCAAAAGGCACTAGAGATCGAATATTAATACCATGGGTAAGCTTCTTAATTTTCAGTGGTCAATTAAGTTGTTTAATCGCGAGAGCCAAGTATTCATGTTCGAGGGCTGACTAGAGGCTATATCTAGAAGACCTTGTAGTTAAGCTATTATAAAAGGAATTTCTCATGAAATCATCGCCTGACTGATTACTTTTTCTTTGACCCCCCAAAGTCTTTTCACATTGATTCAATTATGATGTGTGTGCTTATTTTGTATGCCTTGGGTTATTTGCTTTTCAAGGAAAAGCGCCCACAGTGGGAACCTCTAGGGCTCAAGTACCATAGGCAATACATGTGAGTGAAGTACCAAATCAAGCTGAGATTTCTCTTCCAGCTTAAAATTTTACATTGTGGCACTTCGATTTTTTGTTTGTTCATTTTCAGCATTTTAATTTTGTAACTTTGGGGGGTCATATAACACTGTTACCCTCCCCAGGCTCATCACATTAGTAAACTCCCTTTATAATACTTAAGCTAAAGGTCAATAGGGTTAAGCCCACTAGAAAGCCCTAGTACATTTCATACAATGCTGCCTAAATTGGATTAAGAACCTAAGTAACCATTGCTTATTAGGAAGGCATTCCCCATGGTATTAAGAAAAGATCTCTAACACCTAACTTGGTCAAACTAGCTTAGTCGGACTGCTTGATTTTTAAACTTAGACAAGTGATTATGACAAAATATTACATTGAATTAAATGTTTGATACTAAGCCAATGCGCTGAATATTATGCTACCAATCACAATCAAAGCAGACAAACATGGATGCAAAAAGATAAGGGCAATGCTAATGGACAAGAAACACCTGTTTGTGTCGATGGTCGCGCTTGATTTGAAGAGTGAGTCGAGATAAAGATTCCATGAAGGTCCAAATCCTATCAATAGCAACACGCTCCTGTACACACTAGGAAACAAAAGGAATACCTCCAGGAGGCACATTAGTGGAAAAAGAGAACTTTGCTAATCACTCAACTCTAAAACAGTCATGACATAGGTTTCTGTTTCAGTGTACCAGATGTGACATGTGTAGGTCTGAGTCAATGTTTTGACTTTTAATGTGCATACTCGTTTGCTAATTGCTCTTGCTCTTTATTTTTTTATTTTTTTTTTGTGAGTATAAAGCTTTATATGTACATTCCCTAAGAGTGGTGATTGAGAGGTCAGGGAAAAAGGTTGAGAGGGAAACAAATGAATGATGACTGTCAGCAAACACTCCCCCCTTCCTTGGGTAGATCATACCGTTTGAAATGAGCTTGTCACCCTTTGAAACCAATTGTTCCAGTTGGTAATAGGTGAGGATTTTTGCGAGTAGTTTTCTATTACCCTAGGTGCCTCGTCAAGTTGCAAGGGTGGTAAGGTACTCTCCCAGGATCGAACTTGAAGTGGTTCATCAGGTGATTCTTGAACACTGGGAGGTGTGGATTCTTTTGTAGCTTCATGGAGGTCCACTACTATAGATGGGCTGTGTAGAAGCTTTTACCTCTATGGATGTATTACATGAGGAGCTAGAAGCTTCATGAGACTCCCCCCTTCCTGAGCTAGGTGGAACAAATCGTTCTTTCTTTGGTACCCAAACTAGCTCTGGACTAGGTGTGTAGCATTCTGTGATCTTTCCTTTTCCACGATCATTGATTCGTTTTGGAGCTACGGGATTGGGCTCACTTGGGTCAGGTGATAGGTAAGAGCACAATCTACGTTTTGGCACCCAGATTTGATCATTTCCTTGATAGTAGCCTTGGGCTTCCAATAGTCGTTTAGGGATCCATCGCAACATTTTCTTACTTTTCTTGGAGCGAGTGGTACGTTTCTTACAAGGCTTCTGTTTTTTAGCACTAGCTATGGTCACTAAAGAAGCTTTAGGGACCCACTTGTATGTTTTCTTCGTTACATTAGGATGAGTCTTGTCGGAAGCGATATGCATTGCTTGTAGCATATTTAAGGGTACAGGCATTTCATCCCCCTCAGGTGTTACCCAGGTCGTCCCCCTATTTCCCCAAGTGTCTATGGTTGCTGCTAGGTGGACCCAATCCACATTGTCCGACTCAGTCATCCCAGGTAGGATATCCATATAAGGAGAATCTTGGCCAATGTCTGTATCCTTCTTACAAGTGTAACAATATTGTAGTGGGGCCGAGTGAACTGTGGTGTCAGAGCGATGATCAATAATGGTTTTACTCCCTAAGGGGTGTACCTTACCAGTCTCCAAATCCACTCTAAGGACAGAGTCTTGGAATTGCAAATAGACATGATTTTTAGACCAATCATGAACCATTTGTGCTTCCCTCATGAATGGTCCTCCTAAAATCATTTCATATGACATAAGGTGTTTAGAGAAATCCATTACAATGAACGTATGTCGTACCTCGTATCCTAGAACTTTGATCTTAAGATCCTTGAGCATCCCCATAGGTTTGGCTATGGTACCATTTGCCATCTTTACGACAATGTTAGTAACACTGAGGCGGGGTTTTCCCATGGATTCCCAACAATCTTTTGTAACGATGCTAACTCCCGCACCACCATCAAGAATTCCCTTTATAGTCAATCCCTTGGTAGTGATGGGTAGGGTTGCATTAGACTCGTCGCCTTCAAAATACTGCCCTAATTCGTTAATGGGTATCTCGATCACAGACTCGTGTCCATCTAAGTCAAGTGATTGCACATGATTTTCCTCATCATTCATAATCGAGTCAGGCCTATTTGGTTGCGCAAACTGCGGTAATCCCGTTCGTAGCTCTCCGTTAAGGAATGCTCGAAGTGCAAGGAATAACTCATGATCTCCATACAGCTTTGCTATGATCGTGGTTCGGACCTCAGAAGACATGAAGTCCACTAGTTTGGCAACATTCATTGGCATTTTGCAGGGTGTAGGTCCTTGACTAGAAACTGGTGAGGATGGAATCTCATATTCCTCAATGGGATTGGGTATTCCTTCGTTAAACATCCTTTCCAACAAGAAAGGTGTATGCTCACTTTCTAATGTCCCGTCCTCACTCCCTTCTTGGATGATACTAGATATGGCTAACGGTCTATGGTTCATGTGGGGTGGATGAACTTGCGTGGGAAACACTGTGTCATGAATTTTGACATGCATGGGTTCTGGTTCTAGTTCCCCTTGAGTCTCCTCCACTAAACCTCTTAGATGTTTCACCTGCTCAATCTCATCTACTGGGTTTGGGTACGTCCCAATCTTCTTTTTACGATTCTTCCCTTTTTGCCCCTGCGGTTTATCTTGGGGGTCTTGGATTGGATTTGGAAACACTTGTGGTGTTTTCAGAGGCTCTTTATGGTTTTCTCTTATTCGGTTTTCATTTGGTTCCATGTTACGGTTTTCTTTGTCGGTCTTTCCCTTTGTGGTATTGGTTCTAGTCTCCATTGTCTCGACTGAATCTGAATCATCCTCGAGGTCATTCATATATACAGGGTCATCTCCTGTTCCTATGTTTGTTTTGGAACTTGGCTTTGAATTTCCTGTATTCTGCGACCTCTTCCTTCGTGTCTTCTTTTTCTTTGCTTGGATAACTGACGCGGTATCTCTCTCTTCGAGGATATGGCCTGGCCCTTGAAGCATGGACCGTGTAATCGCATAAGCGGGTGCGACGGGTGGTATTGGCGATGTCACACTAGCAATTTCGACCAAATTTAGGGGTGTGATTTTAGGCGCATTTGGGTTATAGGGGCATTGGGAAATCAAGTGATCTATGCCACAACGATTACAGGTGAGTATTGGCATTGCAGACATGCTCCCTTGATTCATTTGCATCTGTGCAGCATTCTTTTGCAGCCTAATAGGGCACTCCGTTGCTCGATGTGGTCTACCTCACTCGTAGCATTGAAGAGGTGGCCTCCTAGCCTGAGTGTTGATATTTTGACCTCTGGATGCGAGAGCAGCAGCTTGATAAACCGGCTTGACTTGCCCCCAACAATCTTCCATGTAGTATATAGGACACTCTTCCAATGTATCAAGTCCGTAGGCAATACTAGTGTCTATTTCCTCCTCACAGCCATCTGCATAAGCATTAGATGGCTCACAACCCACTTGGTTCATAGGGGCGACTCTTGGATGTGGGGGCTGCGGTCCTAGCACAGGAGGTGGTAGCGGTGTAGCTTGTACAACATTTTGAGATCTAGGGACCATGTGTTGCGGTAGTTGCTCAACAGGTGGAGCAAGCATCAATACAGGAGCTCGAGGTGCATCCGTCCAGGCTACAGGTGGTCTACTTGCCATCATATGTTTGATCATTAAACAATCCTTAGCTTGGTGACCATACCTACCACATGCATTGCAAGTTCCATTAAATTTTACTCTAAACGTAGGGCACTCATTAGTGCTATGTGGACCTAAGCAAATGGAACACCATTGTTGCTCCCTTCTTGGATACATGTGACTATTTTGAGGGGGTCGATTATCCTTAAGAGACTCTTGGATTGCCTTGGTGAGGTCTGTCAAGAATGTCTCAAATACCTTTGGCTCATTGGCAATGGGCTTTGCAGTCATGGGTTCATACTCAATGGCTTGTGAGCTAGTGGATCTCGTGTCAGTAGACACCCTCATGCCTGCTATCATCAAGTTGTCCTCTAATTGGATTGCATTGGCAATGACATCTTCCCAGGTTGTGATACCTCTAATCACTAGTCCATTATAGATTCCTTCATTCCTCAACCCTCGAATGAATCGATCAAGCAGTTGGTTATTGTTGAAGCGCTCATTTACAGGGCAGCGAGAGTTTAAGTGCTTTAGACGACTAATGAAGTCCCTTACTGACTCTCCTTCCTTACGTTCGGCCTTCTGTAACTGAGATGCTACACCCCAAAGCACACCTTCTCGTATGTACTCCTTTAGAAACAAACTTCGAAGGGTAGGGTAGATTGTTTTCTCGTCCACCCTTAGGGTTCTATACCAATCTCCAGTCTTCCCACTTAATGTCAAGCTTAAGGCATTGCACTTATGTAGTTCGTTGCGTTCCCCTAAGGAATCACATACTTGTTCAAACACTTCAATGTGTTTTCTAGCATCTTCGTCCCCATTGAATTTTTGCGTGAGTTTGGCAATTTGTACTGCCTTACTTCTAGGCTCTCTATCAGATGCATGATGCATATTTTCCGCGATAGATCGACCTATGGTTTGAGCAAACACTGCCAAGTCACCTATGTGAGGAGGCAGGGCCGGTGGAGGTACTCTTGGAATCATATTTGGGAGAGAGACGGGTACCGGTCTTGGCATATGTGTGGATGATGCAGGATATGGAACATAACCGAGCATAGGTCCACTCGGATAAGGGCTAGGGAGGGGCACTCGAGGAGCATGAACAAGTGGTACAATTGGAGGTGTGGGGGCCATGTGTGCATAAGGGGCTAGAGGCACATACGGTCGAGGCCCCATATTAGGTACTACGACACTAGGTAGTGGCACTGCGCTAACCGTAGATGTCATCGGTACATTCTCTGTCAGGCTTATCCCTGGAGTGAGCATTGTGTTTTCCTTAATAGAGGGTTGAGCCAAGTTAGGGAAGCTAAAGTTCTCGCTCGGAGGCTCAGATTGCATAGAGACCCCAGGTGAAATGACGTAAGATGGGTCCATGGGACTCATTAGAGGAGTCTCCATTTGTGATAGAGTAGGCTGTTGAGCCTTGCTCGTATCCAGAAATCTCATGGGGCCAGTTGAGAGTATATTTACCCCTCGGTTTTGCCTTTCCGATTGAATAATGCCATGGATAACATTAGAGATCATTTTCTGTTGATCTTCGATGCTCGTGGCACTAGAGGTGGATTGTACAATCTCTATCCATCCTACATGGTAGGCGTGGCCAGAGTGTAGATCCGTCAACACCTCAGTGTGGAGGTCGTATGTCCAATGATCATTAATGAACAATCCTTCTAGAGTCGACGTGTTAACGGTTTCTTGTGAGGTAGAAGCAATGTTGCTCCCCGTGGTTTTACTTGTCACCAACGGTACTCTAGAGGGAACTTCTGAAGGAGGCAGCTCAACAGGGCCTTCTTGGTAAGAAGTTGGCACGATATCCACATGGACACTCTTTGGGGGTGTGGGGTCCACGTGCGATGTGAAAGGAGAGTCCACTTCCCCACCCCCTTCGTGTGCTTCATTTGCATCAGGTTCCGAGCGAGTAGCTCTACCTAATGTTTCCATGAAACGGCTAAACATACTAGTACTAGGCTGTGGAGCTTCGGGAGGTGCATGGCCTTCTCTCTCAGTGTTTTGGGTAGGGTATGCTTCCATGATTTCTGAGTCGGAGGAGGAATCACTAGCGGCTATTTTAGGGTCTTGGGTGGTGCTACCTTGTGTCCCCGCTGAGGGTCTAGAGCCTATCGTGGATGGGTAATGGGTGTCCGTATGAACATAGGCACCCTCAATATGCTCGTGTTCTAGCACCCGCCCAGAGCGTAAGTGCATGTGCTTTTGATACCCTAAGGTGTCAAAAAGCTGCTCTATGAGGCCTTGTGACTAGTTTTTTGCGTGTTTTTTTGTTTGTTTTTTTGCTAGATTTTTTAGAGCGTGTCGTGGAATGGGCCGTGTGATAGCTCGAAACGAGCGTATCGCTAGGAGGGACGTGTTGTGCTTTACAGCCCACCGTTTGGTTCTATTTTGCTCCAGAAAAGCCCGAAATAGTCTTTTCCTAGCTGGGGAACTAGGCTCCAAATAGCAAGTCTAAGGGTGCAAGTGGGAAGAGAAGGGAGGAGAGTGGAGGACTTGTCCCACATGCTCTCATTCCCTCTTGAGGGAGTAGGGTATATATATAAGAGTGAGTCTAGTATATGTCATAAGACTGAGGACTGAGGCGTGGGCCTGGGCCTGGGCCTGGGGAAATGATCCCGATTTAACTTTTATACAAACCAACCCGTCCGTTTTAAAACTCACGTTTTTTATTTTCGAAAATTTAACCTCCCCCTCACTCACGTTTTTATTTTTCGCTTTTTTTTTTCTCTGAAAAAAAAAATATTATTTTTTTTAAAGCTTTTTTTTTTTGGGTGCGCGTTTTGGTGCGCGTTGACCTCACCTACCTGCTTTCTGTCTCACCTAATTACTAGCCTGCTTAATTAACTAACTGTGCGTCTACATGTGCACAAACCAGAAAACACAGAAAATGTAGAAAATGCAGAAATTGAAACTTAACAAAACTGTGCAGTGCAAACCAGAAAATGCAGAAAATGCAAAAACGCAAGAAATGCTAACTGTGCAATGCAAACCAGAAAACGCAGAAAACGCAAAAAACAAAAATCTCCACACAACTACACACACTCATTCCCTGCCTTTCCTATGATAGAAATTGCACCACAAGAAAGCGTAAAGTGCTTAACCGAGCTTAGTGTAGGGCATTTCCCCGGCAGCGGCGCCAAAAATGTGCACTCCTTGCCGCACTGTCGAAGCAAGGGACTTGCCAATACACCGTGTGCGAGCCACAAATGGCTCCAAGCACACAACAAGCCTAAACTAGCAAGCTCAAGAGAGCAAAGGGTGTGTCACTCACCGCTCTACGCTCACCTTCGTGGTGGATTCCTCGCCGCGATGAAGAAGAAGCCGCAGTCGTGCCGTGCTCAACCGCTTCGCCGCCGCCGTGCCTTCGTAATGCTCGATCGCACACACACTCTCCCTCTCTCTCTCTCTCTCTCTCTCTCTCTCTCTCTCACACACACACACACACACACACACACACACACACACACACACACACACGAGGAGGTGAAGAAGAAGAAGATGGAGATGGAGCAAGAGCACTATTCTATTGCACAAATGAGAGAATGAGTGAATTTTAGGTTTAGTTGGCTTTTATATGAGCTCACCCCATTCACACTTGGGCACCCATGCTTAGCCAACTAATCCCTTGAATTCCCAGTTAGAGTGCGCCTCTCATCGGCGATCACTCTTACCCTTTTCCTATTGGTCCGACAAGCCCGATACCTGACTCTACCAAATACATAATACACGTCCGTCGTACGTGATGGGGTGTCTGTGAGCCGTGAGGGTTAACACCGCCCAGTAGCATGTGATACTATGTATGCCAAATGTGGTGCCTTAAAGAGGGCGACTGCCCATAAATTACCAAAAGCCAAGGGGGCATGGCCGCCCAAGGAAGGGTGGCCGCCCATTAGCCCACAAAAAGGGTTTTTTTTTAACATAATGTGAAGGGGAAGGATGCGATGGCCGGCAGCAGCGAACAGAGCAGGAAACGGGGGAGGGAGAGCTTGTGTTGGGCAGTAGAGGGCGTACATGAAGCTGCCAATTAAATGAACAATGCTCAGCTGGTCTTTGCACTGCGATTCGGCCCCATCACCGCCGGATTTCACGCACCTCAACCTCTTCCATGCCATGTCATCAAGGGATCTTGCCCACTAGCGATATCGCTAGTGGGTTGGCCATAAATAGCAAAGGGCAGTTACCCATGCAAAGCAAAAGAACTGCCAAGGTCAGCTCTTATAAAGAGAATAAGGAGGCCTCTTTTTTTTTTCTCTTCTCTCCGGAGGCCATGAACCTTGAGAACTCGCGAGCCAAGCTTCCATAGCCCACTCTAATCCAAACACCATTAGCCAACTCTAATCAAACCCTCCTAAGCCCACTCTAATCAAAACTCTTAAGCCCACTCTAATCCTAAACTCCATAGCCCACGCAAATCCAAAGCTTCCTTAGCCCACTCTAATCAAACCCTCCGAAGCCCACTCAAATCCAAGACGCCATAGTCCACTCTAATCCAAGCTTCCATAGCCAACCACGATGGAAAGCTTTCTCATGCCACGCCTTCCATAGCCGACTGGAATTGCAAGCTCTCTCGGAGGAGAAACTCCATCAAGCTCTCTCTCTTTCCCTCTCATACTCAAGCCTTGAATTATCTCCCTCCCACTGTCATGTCCATCTCTTGCTCTCTCCCAAAAGCTTGAAATCTATTAAGTCTATATTGTTAAGCCCAATATTATTAGCTTGATCAGAATGAAGCCATAACCCAGGCCAGAATCTCTTTCTCAATCCCTAGCTCATCAGCTTGATCTTTCATAAGCCATAATTAATCATATCCCTAAGATCTCTCTCTCTCTCTCTCTCTCTCTCTCTCTCTCTCTCTCTCTCTCTCTCTCTCTCTCTCTCTCTCTCTCTCTCTCTCTCTCTCTCTCTCTCAACCTTGAAGCAGCAGACGAAGAACGAAGGAGAGGAATATTTTCAAGGAAAGCTTGGCATGCCAATTAAGGTGAAGGGGAAAGCATAACAACATCATTATCATCAACCTCAACATTATCATCATCGAGATAGCTGAAGTTTTATTTTCTCTATTATCACCTAAGTTAAGGTAGGTTAAATCGATGTAAGGAGCTTAAATCCTCAATTAACATTTAATTTAAGCAACGGTACTAATAATTGTCCGCTTTCAGTAATCAAGCTTCAAAATCTTGTTCAAGCTGTCAGTTTTAAGCTTTGTCTACATTAATTGTGTATGCTATGTTGCAACTCTCTTTCTCACACCTCTCACAGCTAGAGGCCTTGCGCCTTCCCGCAGGCTCACCTTTCAAACACAAATCCCCCGAGACAGTGGCAACTCGCTAACACTCCCAATCTTGCGTTGTACCAATCGTGAGCAACCACCGTTTCTCCAATATGATGGGATGTGCATCATCATATACCTTCATCACAAAGAAACAATTAAGGCACTTGATTCCCAAAAGGCATACCTTTACATTTTGTGCTATCCCTAAACATGTAGTTGTGATGTGGTTGGCCATCCTTATTTGTATATACATAACCTTATTACCACCTTTGTATCCACTTGACTCGTGGCATACTTTCATTGCAACAGTCGGAGCACAGAGCGCTTGAAAAATGCTCAAAATACGAGCAATAGAATCACCAGTCACATACCTGCAAATCATATATACACAAAATCCTCGTGCAAGACTGTTCTAAGAGAGACGTAGAGAGAGAGAGAGAGAGAGAGAGAGAGAGAGAGAGAGAGAGAGAGAGAGAGAGAGAGAGAGAGAGAGAGAGAGAGAAGAAGAAGAAGAAGAAGAAGAGAATGTGCAAGTGTACATCCTAGAGCACAGTGCTACATAGGCATGGTGAGACAAGAGAGGGGAGATAAGAGAAGATGAACAAAGGCACTGAGTGCATTCTCCCGTTGTACTTGAGTGAGCATTTTCCTCCTGGACATATTTATTTATAGATTTCTTGAATGCTCAAAATCACTATCCACCCAAACATAATAATGGCCATAACTCATAAAGAGCACTCTGATACTGAAATGTCCATACACTTGCTATCCTTCTATATAATCCATAGCTTTTGCCATCTATTAGCTGCAATAAATACATATTTATCCATTCCATTATATACTTCTCCATTATGAAAGCAATTGTTCTCAATTGCTAAGTTAAGAATTTGCAAATTGTACCTGTCAAAAACAAAGGTTAAAATTATGTGTCAAAAATATCATGGTACAAAATAAAAGTCATGACTTAAACCAAAAAAAAAAATCTTATGCTTGTCGTCATTCACATATTGCATATTCTAGTCTCCCATGCCACGAGAATAAGCAATATATGTCATAGCCTTATGTATTAGGATATCATTGGCCACACTCATCATTCAATAATCAACTCTCATAAATTTCAAGACCAATTCCATTCACAGTGTAAACAACCAATCATCATAAACTAAATCCAAATCCAACTGCAATTCCAAATCAATTCCATTATATACCCAAGTAACAAAATCACACTAGGGACAGTGGTGGTCAGTCATTGCAGCATGATTTTGTGATTGGTGTTGCCTAAAATTAGCAAATCTACACTTGTGCTACCCAAACGGAAGAATCTACACTTTATATTGTTTAAACTAGTGAATCTATTGTTTGTTGATGTAATGCCTAAATTGGCAAATCTACACTCGTGCTGCCTTACTCAACAAATTTGCAAAGATAACTAGTGTTGCTTAAATTACAAATCTACACTGATGCTACATAAATCGGCAAATTTGTATGGATAAATGGTGTTGCCTAAATCAGTGAATCTACACCAAGATGAGAATTTGCACACTACCTAAATTGGTCAATTTGTTTGCAAGTGGCCAATGGACTGAGCAAGGCATAAAAAGACATTTACTACCTATATAGTATCAAATTGGAGTAGGTTGGAATACTCAAGTATGTACAAAATGTTGATGATCATCCCAAATCACTTGAGCTCATGTGAATAGTTGTATAGCTACATGAAAAAATAATCCCAGTAGTTCATCATTGCTTGATATTAAGGTTGATGATGAACTCTGCTCACATACATGCAAAAAGTAATTCTTGGTTTATGCAAATGTTAAGTTAGTAAAAAGTGGCAAAGTTGAGAACAAAAGTTGGCAGGTAGTTGAGGAGAAACCAAGGGAGTGACCAAGTGAGAATAGGTGAAGGGGACAACAACAAGAAAGGTGGAGGGTAGAAGAGCAATGTTGAGGTAATAAGGGTCGGCTATGTGTGGGGAAGCTATTAGGGGAGCTTCTATATTTACATCACAAAAAATGTAATCACTTTTGGTTGACCAAAAAATAAAAAGAAGTATAAAAATAATAAAAAACACTCTCATCGTCCATAATCAAGGAAAAAAACAAACAGATGCATGCTCCGTGTGTGATAGCGAGTTGAGGGGCGTGGGGTGCTTGGAGAACATACATAGCTTAGTGCTTTATTGTATGGTATGCGATAGATATCAATATCGAGTATGGCGGTGAGCAGTTAGTGCTACTGTGTTGGAGGGAGAGAGTGAAGGAAAGAGATAAAGAGAGAGAAAAAGGTGGCTACATGCTACGAAAATGAGAGGTTCCATGTTTTTTATGTGGGTGGGAGACATTATGGCCACCTATTTTTTTGCACTGACTCACATCCATGTAATTTTGTGGCTTCTATGGCATGCAAGAGGTTGTGGGGGTAGAGGGGCTGGCTGCATGGAGATGCCTACCACGACAAGTATAGTGTACCTGCCCAAGTTTACTTGAAATTGTTTTCATTTCCTAGCGGTGGCCCTGGTTTTGGTTCTAGATGGTTAAGAAAGATGCAACCCCAACAACCCACCGACTACATTAGTGCTAGAACCTACCTAGAACTACTGGCTGATCTACCTTGGTAGGTGAGCAGTGAAGAGCAAGAGCTTGATCTTGCTACAACAAAGGAACGGCTCAATAATGAACATTATGGGTTGTTGCATGCATTTTCTATTGCCGTTCTAGGTGTTTTCAATGTCTATGTTTTCTACATTGTGTGTTGACGTCATATTGGGCTACCATCTACACTAGCTGCACCTTGTGGTACAATAGTCAGGTGCTATTGCTTGCACTAACGAATGCGATGATAATGAGCATCAATAAGAAAAGATGATAAATACAGACAAATCAGTGGAATAAATGAGCCCATAATATTAACCTTCTTATAAGGTGTTTTCCATGATTGGGAATAAAGACTACTATCGCTACTTTTATGTTTTACGTCTTACGTATCAACTTAGTTGCATGCTCGAGTACTACTCCTGGGCATCGGTCCTACGTTGTTTTAAATAAAACAAGCTTCTCCTTGCCTCAACTTCTCATTTCCTTCGGGTTCTATCTCTCTACTATTTCTTTCTCATCCTCTTCGAACTCAGAGACCGTATTTCATAGGTGAATCGGAATTGTTTTCTTTGATACTAAACTCATTGCTTCTCTTTCTTAATTTCTCTATAGAATTTCTTCGTATGAGGAGCACACTAAGAGAAAGAAAATAAATGGAAAGAAATATTTTCTTCTACTTCTCTTTCTAATTTTTCTTATGCATAATGCTATAGCTACAAGCTCTTCAATCCATACAATAATTAATTATCTTAATCTAAGACCTTTTTCTTTGTTATTATATTCTATTATTCTTCTCTATGAAAGAGAAAAACACAAAAATATGCTAAGAAAGATATACAACTCCACTTGCTAGAAAGAAACAAAAGGGTAAAATGAACATGTAGAAGAAAACAGGATTAGCTTTTATTGTTGTATTATGTATACAAGGATTTCCATAGCCTCGGAACGTAGCCTAAGCTCTAATACCATTGCAACAGTCGGGAGTGCAAAGGACCTACAAAATACTGCTACGAGCAATAGAATCACCAATCACATAACTGCAAATGGTATATACACAAAATCCCTGAGCAAGACCATTGAGAGAGAGAGAGAGAGAGAGAGAGAGAGAGAGAGAGAGAGAGAGAGAGAGAGAGAGAGAGAGAGAGAGAACATGCAAGTGCACCTCCTAGAGTGGAGTGCTAGGCAAGCACAATGAGAGAAGAGAGGGGAGCGAAGAAAAGATGAACACATGCACTGGGTGCAATCTCCCCCCGTGCAAGAGTGAGAATTTTCCTCTTGCATGTATTTATTTATATATTTCTGGAATGCTCAAAATGAATACAGACTATCTGCTCGAACATAATAATGGCCAAAACTCATAAAGAGCAATCTAATAATGAATTTTCCATACACTTGCTATCCTTTTGTATAATCCATAGCTTTTGCCATCTATGAGCTGCAAAAAATACATATTTATCCATTTCCAGTACAATCATCACACAAACTTGAGCTCCATTGTCAATGTATACATGCACCTACAATTGTTTCTATATAACGACATAAACTAGTACCCTCAAAGCCATGCAAACAACATGAATTTTATTTTGAGCTCTGGTAAGAACTCTGGAAGTTACACTTGTTGACCATTTATTCTCAACTTAATCTTCATGTGTCATCTTTGTCAAATTCTCTTAGGCTTGTCTTTACTTTCTCTTCCTTTTCCTTGCCTTTTTGATATCACATATCTTGTTCTATCTCCATCTCTTATCTTGTCGTGCAATTTCCCAAAGGTAATATTTGCTTTTCCAAAATCCACATGGATTATCCGAGTGCCTTAGCCCAATTAGAAGTCACTTTTCTTGCAAGAGTCACTTTCCAGAAAAAACAGGACTAGGCAGCGTGCAATTGAACAGGCTTTTATTGCTTCTCAAAGAAAGGGTGGTAACAGCAATGCAGGCACTTCTTATGGTTCTGCTGCGAGTGGCAAAAATTATGTTCCTAATGCTTCTGCTGGCAGTACTTCGTCTGGCAATTCTGGTGATAAGGGCAAAAAGAAGATGCGTTGCCATTATTGTAAAGCCAATGATCACTTGATCAAGTCGTGTCCTAAGTTGAAGGCCAAAGAGGCTAAGAAGAAAGAGGGTGGTTCCACTACAAATGCATCCATTGTTGAGTCTTCTGTGAAAGGAGACTGTGTTGTTGATGTTGATGCAGAATGGACTTTTAGCGCAGAGTGCACTTACAATCCTGTTGTCCATGATGCATGCTTGTCAGTCGTTGCTGCAGATTCACATGTGTGGTATTTCGACAGTGGTGCTACAAAGCACATTACCTCACATCGTGAATTGTTTACCTCTCTCGAGTCTGTCCCTCATGGGAATTCAGTCACTTGTGCCAACAACGCCTCTTATCCAGTTCAGGGAGTTGGAAAGATTGTGCTCACTGCTGCTAATGGCAGTTCCTTCACACTTGTTGATGCACTTTATGTACCTGGGATCAAGAAGAATCTCTTATCTGTATCCGCACTTGCTAGACTTGGACTTGTAGTCAAATTTGTGGATGACAGATGTACAGTTCATGATCTCAGTTTTGGTGATGAAATTGTTGCATCTAGGCTTCTGTGCCGTGGGCTGTATAAGCTCACTTTGTATGACAAGTGTGGACAAAATTTTGCAAATGCTGTTGCAGATTCAAGGGCTATTTCAGATGCAAAACTTTGGAATGCACGTTTTGGTCATCTGAATTTTGCCAGTTTGCTGCGTTTGCAGATATCTGATATGGTTGCTTCTTTGCCACCTCTTGAAGCACCTGTCAAACATGTTTGTGAAGGCTGTATTTTGGGTAAGATGTAGCGTTCTAAGTTTCCAAAGGATGGTTCAGTTCGGGCCACATGCAGGTTGCAGCTTGTGCATAGTGATGTTTGTGGGCCCATGCAAACTCCGTCCTTGGGCAATTACCTATACTTCGTGACTTTCATTGATGATTACTCCAGGCTTGCATGGGTATTTCCGCTTAAAGCGAAGTCCGAAGTTTTTATGTGCTTCAAACAATTTCTGGCTATAGGTGAAAATGTCTCGAAATGTACTATGGGCACCCTCCGTTCCAATCGAGGGGGGGAGTATATGTCTCATGAATTTAATGCATTTCTGGCTAGTCGTGGGATAAAACACCAATGTACAGTGCCTTATACACCTCAACAAAATGGTGTTGCTGAGAGGAAAAACAGGTCACTGACGGAAATGGCACGATGTATGGTCAAAAGTCAAGCTTTGCCGCATTCTTTTTGGCTTGAGGCCATCATGTGTGCCACTTATGTACTTAACAGGTGTCCTACAAAAGCTTTGCAGTCTATTACTCCATATGAAGCATGGCATGATAGAAAACCTTCTATTGAGCACATGCGTGTTTTTGGCTGTTTGGCATATGCTTTGGTGCCACAAATGCAGCGCAGAAAATTGGATGATAAGGCTGTCAAATGTATTTTTGTTGGTTATAGTGCTGAAAGCAAAGGTTACAGGTTGTATCATCCGCAAACAAAACGTATTCTGGTTTCTCGGGATGTAGTGTTTGTGGAAGATTCTGTTCGGCCCTTGCTGTCATGTACTAGAGACAGTAATGTAAGCTCACAGGACATTTATGACACTTTGTTGCCTCTTTTCAGTGGTGGAAATACAAATGTAAGTTCCAATGAGGCAAATGTACAGCCTATGGGGGTTTTTGAAAATATTTTAGATCAGCCTATTACTGATGCAGATGTACATGATGTACTTGATGAGGAAAGGGCTGAAAATGAGCAGGCTAGAGGTATGCCAAAATGGTTGGTGCACACTTTGCGTGACCGTAAATTGGATGCACCTTTGTCTAGTCGTACTCGTTCAGGCTCTCGCCATGCATCTTATGCATCAGATTGTTATGCTTTGGCTGTGTCTAGTTTACATGATGTTGAGGAGCCTCTGTCTTTTGATGAAGCACAGAATTCAGAAAATTGGATGGCTGCCATGCAAGCAGAATATGATGCACTTATAGAAAATGACACATGGACTTTATGTGATTTGCCTCCTGGCAAAAAGGCCATTGGTACGAAGTGGGTTTACAAGTTGAAACGCAAGCCGGATGGTGAGATTGATCGCCATAAGGCTCGACTTTTTGCAAAGGGTTATGCACAGCAAAAAGGCATAGATTATGAAGAGACTTTTGCTCCCACTTGTTGTATGACTACTGTACGTTTTCTATGTGCATTGGCAGCTCATTTTGGTTGGGATGTACATCAATCAGACATTGTTACTGCTTTCTTGAATGGTGACGTATTTGAGGAAGTTTATGTAACGCAGCCTCGCGGTTTTGTCATAAAAGGACAAGAGGACAAAGCGTGCAAATGTAACAAGGCTTTGTATGGGTTGAAGCAATCTCCTCGTGCTTGATATGAGAAAGCTGACACTCATTTGGTCAAACAAGACTTTCGTAACAGTCCAACATAAAGCACATTGTATGTAAAGCGTGAGGGTGATGTATTTCTCATCGTGGTTCTTTATGTTGATGATTTGCTGATCACTGGACCAAATGAGAGACATATTGCTGAATTTAAGGCTGATTTGAATGCTACTTTCAAGATGAAAGATTTGGGGCTGTTGCATCATTATTTGGGTATACAGTTTAAGCAGTGTGATGGTGGTATTGCCTTGTGTCAAAAAAGTTACATAGAGACATTGCTATGTAAGTTTGGACTTGAGGATTGCAAACCTATTGCCACTCCCATGGAAACAGGTTTGAAGTTGAGTCTACATGATGCTGGTGATCCTGCTGATGTCACTCTTTACCAAACTGTTGTTGGCTGCCTCATTTATGTATGCAACACGAGGCCAGATATTCAGTTTGCAGTCTCACAGGTCAGCAGATTTATGCATAGCCCAGGGTCTAAGCATTGGCAGGCTGTCAAGAGGATTTTCCGCTACCTTAGTGGCACTTTACATCTTGGCTTGTTTTATCCCAAGGGGGGATCATTGCCGCTAGACTTACATGCTTTTTCGGACTCAGGTTGGGCTGGTTTTTTTGACACGAGAGTGTCCACAAGTGGTTTTTGTTTCATGCTTGGCAGTTCATGTATATCATGGTTGAGCAAGAAGCAACCTACTGTGGCCACTTCGAGTTGTGAGGCTTAGTACAGGGCAGTCTTCACAGCTACGGTTGAGTGTGTATGGCTCAGACGCCTTATGGCTGATTTGGGTGTTGGACAGGACACTGCCAACACTATCTACACTGACAGTCAGAGCGCATTGGCAGTTGCGAGAAACTTAGTTTTTCATGCTCGCACAAAGCACATTGAGGTGCATTACCACTATGTCAGGGAGAGGCTCTTAGCAGGAGACATCAGCTTGGCTTATGTGCCAACACAGGACAACCTTGCAGATCTTTTCACAAAGGCATTGTCTCGTGAGAAGCTTGAAGCTTTCCGCAAAGCTTTGGGCTTACTCCCCTTTGTGGACTGATCCTGTCCTTAGGGCATGGCACTTCCCTTTACTCATGTGCCAGCTCTCGTTCACTGCATCACTCCAGGGGGGATTTGTTACCATATACATGTGGTAGTGATGTGTGTGAACACACTAGGACCGCCGGGGCATTTTTTCCCTCTTTAGGAGGTTTTTTCCCCCTGGCATTGTATATACGCCCATCACTGTAGGGCTATCTATCTTTCCATTGCACACTAAGTAACACACTCTCTATTGTGTGCCTTGAGCTTCCTTCGTCTTCTCCAAGCTGTGTGTGTTTCTCTGCATCCCTAATTCCAACATTAAGATGATTGGTGAGCATGCTTACAATTAGATTTACCAACACATTCATCAATTCATCATGTCTTTCATGTTAGCCTTTTATATAAGCAGTTAGGACCAATAGATAGGACATTGTGGTATGTTCCAAATTCTTAAGAAGATTGATGAGCATGCTTATAGGTTAGAGTTACCAACACATTCATGAGTTCATCTTGTCTTTCATGTTAGCCATTTACATAAAGCTGTTAGGACCAACATGCAATGTTATTGATTCTGATATTTAGGTTGACATACTTGAGCCACCCGCTTAAACTCATGAGCTAGAAAAGATTTTGGATCATCATGGTTGATGCACACGAAATCATGTTCGCCATCATCAAGTTCTTGTCAAGTGGAAAGATTAACTTGGTTGACTTGTTTTGATATCGCTTTGTGCTATGTAGGGGTATTCCGTAGAAGAAGGAACAAACTCTTCATCATTGAGGTGACCAACAAAGCATAGCGATTAGGTTCTGCTTTTCTCGATTCTTTTCCCTTCCTGTTGGGGGTTATTTATTTTTGTGCTTCTTTGTTGCCTTGGGATGAAGATGCTGTTCTTCAGCTACTTTTTCTTCTAGTGTTGATTGCATTGTAGCTTCTTTCTTATCCTTTGAGACTGAAACAGACTCAAATATGCTTTGTGACTTTTTTAGGACGTCTTCAAGAATGGTCCTTGATCTTGTGAATCTGAGACTGTAGTGGAAGCAAGCTTCTGGTTGAAGTTTGAAGACAATAGGTTGAAGAAAAAAAGACTCATTGTCCATATTTATTCTAACATATTTGGGCATGGGTTTGCCTAGATCGATTTTGATTAGAATTTGGGGGTGGCTTGAGGAAGTAATAGTTCTAAGAAAGTTATAGTATTGAAATGGGAGTAGTGTCCACATAGGGTAAAGAGCAAGATTGTTCCCCTCTAAACAAAAGGAGCTAGATCACTTGAAAAGGCATAAGGCTTCTAATCATCCATTGACCGGCTCCTAAAACTTGAACAACCATTGTTTCGTCCTGCAAAAGGATGATGTAAAAAAATTTGTGTGACTTCAATCCCTTGATGATGTACGTTTCTCATATTCTACTTCTTATTAACTATAACAGCCGACAATAAGACAAAGTCATACTTGTTGGAGCAACGTCTGCTATTGTTTGAGAATCTCCATTGCTCAACATTTGGAGCAGGTCCGAGCTTGAGCGCCCAACACGATGTTGAGACGTTGTTTTTGTCCCTCTAGGATAAAAGGGCCAATTAAAAACCGGGCTTCTGTAAAGGGACGCGTGGCCCCCCAACTTAAGTATCATTTAGACGAGTAATGGGATATGAAAATATTAGTGTTGAAGTGGTTACGTCCCTTCGAAATTTATATAGAGCCGTCGGATTTGATCTCGATCCTAGCTGGCCACTTTGTCTCATAATACCCTCGTATGAAACAAGCCTGGTCTGAGAAACTCGTGGCTAGTGCAAATTGTTGCCTGTCAAGACCTTGCGGCAAAAGGGGAATGATGTATTTTCGGTCCAATTCCACTGACCAAATAACGTGGCGATGGCCCCAAACCACACGTCACATATTGGCATACTCAAATAAAAATTCAATTATTCAATGGATATGCCGGAATCTCCCCCCCACCTCCCCCTTCCCATGTCAGCTCCCTGGAATCCTGCGCCCCCCTTTCGCCTGCGTCCTCTACCTCCCTTGCCTCGCCATGGATCCGCCGCCCTACCAGGTTGCGTGAGCTCGTCACCCTCTCGCTTGAGCTTCCTCTTCGTCTGTAGACCACCCCCCCCCCCCCCAAACACACACAAAGACGGGGGTCGACTGAGCTCGCCCTGCTGCCCACTGTGGTAGACGATGTCGAAACAGAGAGTTAGTTAGTTTGCAAACCGAGAAAATATGTTGATTTCCATTGAAAGAGGTGTTCACTGAATACAACAATCCTCTGCAAATTATCAAACCGATTTCCACAAATTGGCACAACACAATTCAGCAGGATATATTGATAATAAAGGTATTTACAAAACACTCAAGCCTTCTACAAATTAAAGAAACGTCCAGATATACAAGCCTTCTACAAATTACAGGCCCATTCTTGTCATGCTATTTGAAAACCTTACAATAAGGGCATTTAATTTGCTCAGCTGAACTTTCATCTCTAAAGTGGCTCTCTTTAAACTCGCTATTTGCTGCTCTAACTCACAAATCTGTACATCTGTCACATTCACTTGGTACTCATCTACAGATCTACGTAAGGACTCGACTAAGTTAGAGACATGTAACTTGAATGTTTCGTTTCCCTCGCTACAGGGCTCATGAAGCTCTTTCCAAATTTGAATAATGATTCCTCCTAGACTCTCAAAGCTAGTGTCATTGTCGTTTGCCGACTCCTCTGTTTGTGTGTCATTCAAGTCCACTGACTGATTGTTTTTGTCCATTGCTTATCTGCAATACACATACAATTACTGTCAACAAAGCAATAATAAATATAATGGCAAAGTTTACTCATCAAAAGAATGAAACACAGTACAACACAATAGTGGTTGCTTCGCTTTGGTGCACCAAGGGCATGTAGATGTCCCCTATATGTGGCGGTCTTTCATCGCTCTCCACGTTTCACCAGTGGTTGCCTCATTGATATCTACGTCTTGCTCATTTGTCATGTTCATGTCAGGCAACTTTTTCCTTCATCAAGAAAAGTGCATACCGTCGCAAATACACTTTGGGAAAAACAATGTTATATTAGCTTACTCTTCAATATCCTTCCAGTGAGATATGAACCAGTCCAACCTCGGTTGGCTGCTTTTGTATAAATCATCTGCCACAAATAACGTTATAACATCCTGGTACGTAGTGGAAGCCGGAAATGTTATGCACCTCCAAAGCGCTTTCATCTTCTTTAAGCTCATTCCTCGTCCTTGACAGGGAGTGGTCCACGCCGTCGAAGGATAATACTTACCACTGCAGAGCATCTTGTGCAATGTACTCAAGAAATCATTCCCGAATGGATGTCGCATTTGAAATCGCCAATACATCAACGCACGGTCGAAGATATTGTTATGTGTCAAGCAGATGCGATTCTTCGTGTCATCCACTCCGTATAGGCTGTACTCCTTTGTTTACTTCTTCCGCAGTTATGTTGTGCTCTACTTTCTGAAAGTGGGGTTCACTGTTATCTTTCATGCAGTACCCCACCATTCCCTTGAACGTATGCAAGTTTTTTTGCCTCAATGCTCAGCATAATACATTCCCTCCAGTTGGATTTTGTTTGTCCCATCCTAAATAAGCTTTCACTTTTCTATTAATGGCAATTAAAGATCTAGCCAACATGTGTATGACCATTTGAAAGTGCAAATGATAGACGCTGCCACCACTCTCTACTGAACATATCCTGGCAACAGTCTCCTTCCTCAAGAACTCATGCATTCGACCTAGTAAACTGGTATCAATGTCTTCACCGCCCACGGCTACAGTGACGCTAAATTCCATCAACTTCTTCGCCTCGTCGCCATCCCTCTTGCGTCTCTCCGTGGCGCTCAGCATGTGCCTCCCCCTTCTCTTCAATGTGCGACCAAGCTCGTTTGCAAACATAGATTTCCTTTTCTTGGGTGGACGACTACATTCGTCTACAATTCCTTTTGCTGATTTCTTCAGTTGCGCCATTGCACCTACAAATACATGCATGAACTGAAACTTCAAATATTGCCTTTTCTTAAATTGAGCATTCAAAATAAACTTGGTATTAGCTCCAATTTTCACATTTCGAATCTGACCCCCACGAATATTTGCTGAGGTCTGCACTCAGAGAGTGGATCACTTCGCATCAAGAACCCGTACGCTATGGCCGAGCCAGGGGCGATGCTATCAGATGAGCTACGACGTGCACCGCAATGTGACCCGTCCTCTCTCTCTCTCTCTCTCTCTCTCTCTCTCTCTCTCTCTCTCTCTCTCTCTCTCTCTCTCTCTCTCTCTCTCTCTCTCTCTCTCTCTCTCTCTCTCTCTCTCTCTCTCTCTCTCTCTCTCTCTCTCTCCCCCCCCCCCCCTTCCGCTCTTTTGTTTTTTCCTTGCAATTAAACGAACCCCCCCCCCCCCCTTTTTCTCCACCCGCTCGCCATGTTGCATCCCGCAGCCTGCAGCAGTCTACGTAGCCCAAGCTACAGCGTTGTCCACAACAACTCGACTCCACTCATGCCCACCCCTCCCAGATGTGCCGTATTTTTCACCTCTGACCATGCGCCCCTGCCACCCTAGCTATCATGTCCCTTGCTGCAGTTCTCGCCAGTGCAGAATGGACCACTATGCACACATGCTACCACCTAGACATACACGATCATACATGTTCTTGCTTCGTTCTCCCTCACGAAAACCGACACTGAACACAGTCCATCTACATTATTTATAATTCTCTTACTGTCGCCTCATGCTTCTGCATGTCTGCTGCGGACGTGCGAAACTGCCCAGTGTTCGCTTGTTGCACTCACACGTGTGTCGCTACACCTCTGTACGCGTATGTCGGCCGACTCTCTGAAAAGATGGAGGTTGCCTGCATTAGCAATCGGAATCACGATCCTGCACAGATGTTACATCTTCTCCAGATTTGTTTGAAGAGTGATGTATGAGTTTGGTCCAAAGCATTTGAAGAGGAGTTGCGTGTGGCTGATCCACCTATAAGATTGAGTTGGGACAATCTAAGGCATGGATTGGAAGTGGAGTTTGTGAAGACAGAAGATCCTCAGAAAGTGTGGCAAGAAGTACAAGGTTTGGTGCAGAAAGAAGGTGAGCCAGTAGATGTGTACATACGTAAGTTTTAATTGGCATGGGAGCGGATGTGCAAGGCCTTAGCACCACAAGTACCCCCACCTGACATGATGAAGAAGGACAGATTCTTGGTTGGTCTTTGGGAGAATAACGTTGGAGATTGGAGCTAAAGAAGCCTAGAACATATGAAGATGCATTGGAGGTGGCAAGGAACAAAGAGTGGGAGCTGAGAAAAATGAGCCAGCTAGGGGTGAAGTCTTTGCCCAGGAGGTCTGAGTTTCAGCCTATGGACTCTTTACAAGGTCGCATGCCAGGGGTTCATCATGAACCAGTGGTTTCTATTACCCCTCAGATTATGCTAGCAATGGTCACTATAGCACGAGGAGGTGAAGAAAGACCTAGGAATGGTGTTGGACAAAGCAATGGTAGGTTCTGGAGGCAGACACCCACATGTTATAATTGTGGAGAGTTGGGACACATCAGCCCGCAATGTGATAAGCCACCAAGGATGGGGGGAGACATGTATCCATTGCCAAGACAAGTGCTAACTAGGTCAAATGATTATGGCATCGAAATTAAGGGAGAAGAAGCAACCAGTGGATTAACCCAAGAGGAAAAGGGAAAGACAAAAGTGATAAGTGTAGTCACCTTGGAGAAGGCATCAAAGCTAGAGGATACATTAGTGATGCCTATTGGGAAGAGGACCACAGAGGACAAGGAAGGAAGAAGTGCCCCAGGTCCTAGTAAGAAGAAGGGAAAGAGCCATGAAGGCGAGGATGTCAAGGCCAAGAGGAAAAGAAGGGTTCATCGCAAGTTTCATGTTTCAGATTTTTCACTAGGGGATGGGCAATTAAGCTATGACTTGAAGGAGGATCTGAGAAGCAGGAAAGCAGATGTTACTTTTGGGCAGCTTATAGAGGTGGTGCCTAAGCTAAAGCGACAGTGGAAGAGGATGGTTAACCCAATGGAGAAAGAGCCAGAGAGAGATTCAGTGAAGGGTGTTGGCAATGGACGAGCTACCAGACATTTGCCCAATAGTAGATGTGTGGCACAAAAGAAAAAATATGGGACAAGGTTATGTGGATGGTGGAGCCCAAATATGTGTCATAACACACTAATGCATTGAGAAGATGGGTCTTACAGTGACTGGGGTGTCAGCTTTCGGATCACATTGGCAAACCATCAAAAAGTAAAATGTTTGGGTGTTGTAAAGAGCTTAGAAGTGGAGGCGTATGATGCAAAGGCAGTGGTTGATTTTCATGTGATGCTAGCGGGGTTGGGAGCATATCCTATTATACTGGGCAGACCATGGTTACGTGCAATGGGAGTTGTTCAAGATTGGAGACGTGGTACAATTAGCCTCTATGGAAATACAGGTGCTAAGAAGCTATATAATATGGACACAAGGAAACAATTGGAAGAGCTTTATGAAGATGGAGATGAGTCTAGTGATGAAGACTATTCCACAGTGACTGACGAGACAGTGATAGTACTACCAGCAGTGATGAGGATATGGACACAAGGAAACAATTGGAAGAGCTTTATGAAGATGAAGATGAGTCTAGTGATGAAGACTATTCCACAGTGACTGACGAGGACAGTGATAGTACTACAAGCAGTGATGAGAATGTTGATGTTGCATTTCTTTTGATAGACAAAGAAATCCAGGAGTGTGGTTTAGTTGCATTTGCAAATGAGGTTGAAGATGAAAGTGAAGGGCCTTATGAAGTGATTGAAAAGCTGATGCAAACCAAGGTTGAATTGTCAAAGAAGCGGGAATTGATGAAACAAATGATTAGTGGAGACCTATCAGCCATGGAGAAGGAGATATATTTGCACATGCTGGTTAGTTTTCCTAATTTGTTCATTACTTCATATGAAGAGATCAGAGGGTTCAAGGGAGAAGAGATGCATATAGAGCTGAAAGAAGGTGCTAAGCCAGTGCGGCAAAGGCTAAGAAGGATGGGTCAAGAGAAAATGGAAGCCTTGCGGGAAGAGGTGGACAAGTTATTGAAGGCAGGGTTCATAGTCAGAGTGGAAACCACAGAATTGGTGAGTCCAATAGTAGTCAGTTCAAAGAAGGATAGGAAGTAGAGGATTTGTGTAGATTTTAAACCCTTAAACGCGGCCACTAAGAAGAACCCATATCCTCTTCCATTCATTGATCAGATCTTGGATTCAGTGGCATGTTATGAGAGGTACAGTGTGTGTGATGGTTTTTCAGGCTATTTTCAATTGAAGATTGCTCTTAAAGACCTAACAATGACAACTTTCATAACGCCATGGGGCTGCTATTGTTACACGATATTGCCATTTGGGTTGTCAAATGGACCATCTTTCTATCAAGAGAGAGCAAATTGGGTATTGGAACCATTCATTGGTAGTTGTGTTAAAGCTTTTATGGACGACTTCTATGTCTACATCAGTAGGGCTAAACACCTCGAGAAGCTGCGGATGGTATTGGCTCGATATGATGAATGTGGAGGACAACTAAATCCAAAGAAATTTCATCTAGCATAGCGAAGGGTGAAGTTATTGGGCTACATGGTGTCAGAAAATGGCATTGAGGCTGATCCAGACAAGGTTAAGTCTATTATTCTTCTTCCATTACCTACGAGTACAAAGCAATTGGCAACCTTTATACACAAAGTGAAGTACATGGCGCGGTTTATTCCATTGTCTTCGCAGCTCCTTTATCCATTACAAGAAGCGGCAAAGCATGATCCATTGCAATGGGATGACAAGTGTGAAGAAGTGTTTCAAGAGGTGAAAGAGGTGTTAGGGGGGTTGTCAGCCATGCAGGCTCCTGATTGGGAGAAAGCGTTTTATGTAAATCCATCAGTAGGGGATGATGCCATTGGAGCCATGCTATTGCAAAAGGGGAAGGGCAGCCATTATATGAGGCCAGTGTATTGTGCAAGCCAAGTGAAGTTGGTAGTAGAGAGAAAATTCTCGGAAGTAGAGCTAGTGATGGCCAGTGTAATATTTGCTTGTTGACGATTTTGTTATTACTTGCTACCACGACCTTTTGTTTCCTTAACGAGTTACGCTTTTTTGCCACAGTTAATTAATGGCACTAACATGTCAAATGTGGTCAAGAAATGGGTAATGGAGCTGCAAGAGTTCGAGTTCTCTTTTTTAGTGGAAGATAGTACAAGAGCTACCCTAGCTGATTTGTTGACTTATAAGGAGAATCCCCTTCTTGTTAAGGAAGAGGTGGTGAGAAAGGTAGTTGAAGAAGTGCCACAGATCAGCAATGCACATGTGTTGTTCTTTGATGGCTCATATAGAAAGAGCCATGATGCAGCTTCAGGGGGTATAAGCACTTTATGATCCAGAGGGAAAGTTAGTATGCAAGAGAGGGTTCAAATTGGATGCTCATAGTAACAATGAGGCTGAATATGCTACGTTGGAAGCCGGATTACACATTTGTTTGAAGCATGGGATTCGGAAGGTTGAACATAAAAGGTGATGCCTTGTTAGTTGTGAAGCAAGTGTTGGGTGTGTGGAAGAGCAAGAACACCTCATTGAAGGAAATGTGTTTCAGAATTCAAGGCCTGTTAAAAAAGTTCGAAGCATGGAGCATCAGACACATTGAACGTGCTCTAAATGGAGAGGCACATGAAGCAGCTCAAAGCATGATTGGGGAGCTATTTGTGTTGAGGACCAATTTACCTCTTTATCATGGCCGGGAAAGTTTGGCTCAAGAAGAGGAGTTTTTGCTAAGAGGAATCATTCCGAAAGACATTCAAAAGTCTAAGAAGCATGGTTTTGTGCGTAGAGCATCTAGGTACAAATTGATTGGTGATGTCTTGTACATGAAAGGGACTAATCTCGTGTTGAGACGTGTACCTTGGCGAGAGGAGCTTTATAGAGTGTTGAAAGAGAATCATGAAGGTGCATGTGGCGGACATTTTGCTCTAAAGATCACCTTGCATAATATCTTGCAAGAAGGGTATGTATGGCCTAGTTTGCACAAGGATGTTCACCATTGGTGTAGGTCTTGCAATAGGTATCAAGCATTTGGGAAGAGAGTGTTGAAGCAAGAGCTACGAAAAACCATTATGGCGTTTGATGTGTTTGAAAAGTGGGGGATTGGTGCAATAGGCCCGTTACCTATCACAAGTAGGGGCAAAAGCTATATTTTAACTACAGTGGACTATCTCTCTAGATGGGTAGAGGCTGCAACAGTAAAACAAATCATTGCAAAGGATGTGGCAAAATTTGTGTATGATGAAATATGTTGCAAGTTTGGGGTGCCATTGGAGCTACTTTCAGATAAGGGGCCAGGATTTAGAGCTAAACTATTAGACTTCTTATGCGCGAAGATGGAGATTAGGCACCAGCATACCACTGCTTATTACCCGCAGTGTAATGGCTTAAATGAAAGATTCAATGGTGAGTTGGTACAAATTCTTTCGAAAGTGACATAGCACCAAGGAAAGAATTGGGATTTGGAATTGCCTACTACATTATGGTCTTACCGTACTTCGGTCAAGATAGGTACAGGGTTTACTCCCTTTCATTTGGTGTATGGAAAGGAAGCACTATTGCCTGTGGAAGTAGAGTTGCATGCTGTCAAGATGCTGGAGAAGTTGCTTGGGCCGCCTAGTGATGCATTCAAAGAGAGGCTCTTACAATTACAAGAGGTTCAGTTGGATAGGATGAGTGCATTGGAGCATTATGGGCAGATGCAAGATAAGGCCTTAGCCAAGACAAATGAAAAGGTCAAAAGTAAGGGTATCAAGAAGCATGACTTGGTTTTGCGCTACAACAGTTAAAGTGGGAAGGCCCTTTCAAGGTAGTGGAGTGTTTTCCAAAGAGTACATATCAGTTGGCTAACCTGGATGGGATTCTACATAAGTCAAGGGTAAATGGATTGCGTCTTAAATTATATCATGCCAGGTTAATGATGGTGGAGCAAGTAATGTTGGTGAGGAGACTTGTGACACAGCGAGTCTCATATCTTTTTTTGCTACTTCTGCTGATCATGAATGATCTAGCAGACTAGGGGATGGGCAAACTATGTTAGGAGTTTTTTGGAGCAAGGGATTGCGCATATGTGCATACCCATGCATGGTACATCGAATAAAGGATTGCCAATTTTCCAGAGCCAGGTGGTTACGTGAGGCCCATATGTGTACAGGTAGGGCAGCATGTACATAGTGCATCGATTTTCACTATCACCAGTACCAGTGTGTTTTTTCTATAATAATGAGGAGTTGGTAGCACGTAAAACTTCTCGAGGAAGCTATCCGCGGGCCCATGACATGAGGTAAGCAGGTGCGTCAGATGGCATTTAGTGGCGTCAGGAGGTCGAATGGGGTCAAGACTTGCACGTGGATAAGTACGGACACAACGTGGGTGTTTTCTTGTGATAATTATGCAAAAAGGTCATCATGAGAATTGTATTTGCGGGTCACTTCACATGGTTGCAGGATGCATTATTGGAAAAATTCGAGTGCCAGGTGTGCGGATGATGCAAAAAGGTGACAACTATGCACTGCGAGACCACTTTTTGGCATGTTCGGGGTCCGTTTGAGGTCAACTAAAAGGCCAAAGGTGCCCAAGTAATAAATCTAAGTGTGGGAACTGAAAAACCTGAGAGAAGATGAGAAAAAATGTGGAGAGAAGAGGAGGAACAACCGCAACTGAGTTTTTGCTGTTTTTGGAGCCTGTTTTGGCCATAAACTGCTCATCCGAGGTCGGATTTGAGCACTTTGACATTGCAGACTGGGGTTTTGGGCCGTTCCAGACACAATGGCACTGTCTATTTTGCCGAATTCCTCACTGTTTTTTTGTTGTTTTGGTTGTGTAAGTTTCTCCTATGAGCGAAGTCTGTGCTCTAATTTGTGATTGTATCTGGCATATTTTACTCATATTGTGTGAGCTATTTGCCCCATTGGTGTTGGCTTAAGCTCAATTGTATCTAAACATCACAAATTCTCCTCTTTTGAGCTGAGTTTTTTGGGTGTGTGTGTGTGTGTGTCTCAGTGTGGAGTGGGCAAATGGGTAGTCTCTCTCCTCTCACTCCATCAGTGTGTTCCCTGTCTTGGCCAGGTGGGTTATGTAAGCCGAGTGGTGCCCCATAGTGTGTGTGTGTGTGTGTGTATCCTCCCAAGAGTGTGTGTCGGGTCATTATAGAGGCGTTGTGTGTGTTTCCATCACGCTCACAACATGATAGGTGGGGTGACAGGGGCGCGTGGTCAGAGGCGGAAAATATGGCGCACATGGGAGGGGCGGGCGTGAGTGGAGCCGAGCTGCTGTGAACAGCGCTGTAGCTTGGGCTACGTAGACTGCAAGCTACGGGACACAACATGGCGAGCGGGTGGAGAAAAAGGGAGGGGGGGGTTGTTTAATCGCAGGGAAAAAACAAAAGAGCGGAGGGGGGAAAGAGAGAGAGAGAGAGAGAGAGAGAGAGAGAGAGAGAGAGAGAGAGAGAGAGAGAGAGAGAGAGAGAGAGAGAGATTCACATTGCGGCGCACGTCGCAGCTCATTTGATAGCATCACCCCTGGCTCGGCCATAGCGTACGGGTTCATGATGCGAAGTGATTCACTCTCTGAGTGTAGAGACCTCAACAAATATTCGTGGGGTCAGATTTGCAATGTGAAAATTGGAGCTAATACCAAGTTTATTCTGAATGCTCAATTTAAGAAAACGCAATATTTGAAGTTTCAGTTCATGCATGTATTTGTAGGTGCAATGGTGCAACGGAAGAAATCAACACGAGGAATGTAGACGAATGTAGTCGTCCACCCAAGAAAAGGAAACCTGTGCTTGCAAACGAGCTTGGTTGCACACTAAAGATAAGGGGGAGGCCCATGCTGAGCTCCACGGAGAGACGCAAGAGGGATGGCTACGAGGTGAAGAAGTTGATGGAAGTTAGCGCCACTGTAGCCGTGGGCGGTGCAGACATTGATACCAATTTACTAGGTCGAATGCATGAGTTCTTGAGGAAGGAGACTGTTCCCGGGATATGTTCAGTAGAGAGGGGCGGCAATGTCTACCATTTGCACTTTGAAATGGTCATACGCATGTTGGCTAGGTCTTTAATTTCCATTAATAGAAAAGTGAAAGCTTATTTAGGATGGGACAAACAAAATCCAACTCGAGGGAGCATTGAGGCAAAAAAACTTGCATACGTTCAAGGGAATGGTGGAGTACTGCATGAAAGATAACAGTGAACCCCACTTTCAGAAAGTAGAGCACAACATAACTGCGGAAGAAGTAAACAAAGGAGTTGAATTGTACAGCCTATACGGAGTGGATGACACGAAGAATCGCATCTGCTTGACACATAACAATATCTTCAAACGTGTGTTGATGTATTGGCGATTTCAAATGCGACATCCATTCGGGAATGATTTCTTGAGTACATTGCACAAGATGCTCTGCAGTGGTAAGTATTATCCTTTTACGGTGTGGATCACTCCCTGTCAAGGACGAGGAATGAGCTTAAAGAAGATGAAAGCGCTTTGGAGGTGCATAACATTTGCGGCTTCCACTACGTACCAGGATGTTATAACGTTATTTGTGGCAGATGATTTATACAGTAGCAGCCAACCGAGGTTGGACTGGTTCGTATCTCGCTAGAAGAATATTGAAGAGTAAGCTAATATAACATTGTTTTTCCCAAAGTGTATTTGCGACTGTGCGTGACGGTATGCACTTTTATTGATGAAGGAAAAAGTTGCCTGACATGAACATGACAAATGAGCAAGACGTAGATATCAATGAGGCAACCACTGGTGAAACGTGGAGAGCGATGAAGGACCACCACATATAGGGGACATCTACATGCCCTTGGTGCACCGAAGGGGATGGGAAAACTATGTTAGGAGTTTTTTGGAGCAAGGGATTGCGCATATGTACATACCCATGCATGGTACATAGAATAAAGGATTGCCCATTTTCCAGAGCCAGGTGGTTACGTGAGGCCCACATGTGTACAGGTAGGGCAGCGTGTACATAGTGCATCGATTTTCACTATCACCAGTACCAATGTGTTTTTTCTATAATAATGAGGAGTTGGTAGCACGTAAAACTTCTCGAGGAAGCTATCCGCGGGCCCATGACATGAGGTAAGCAGGTGCGTCAGATGGCATCTAGTGGCGTCAGGAGGTCGAATGGGGTCAAGACTTGCACGTGGATAAGTACGGACACAACGTGGGTGTTTTCTTGTGATAATTATGCAAAAAGGTCATCATGAAAACTGTATTTGCGGGCCACTTCACGTGGTTGCAGGATGCATTATTGGAAAAAGTCGAGTGCCAGGTGTGCGGATGATGCAAAAAGGTGACAACTATGCACTGTGAGGCAACTTTTTGGCCTGTTCGGGGTCCGTTTGAGGTCAACTAAAAGGCCAAAGGTGCCCAAGTAATAAAGCTAAGTGTGGGAACTGAAAAACCTAAGAGAAGATGAGGAAAAATGATGAGAGAAGAGAAGGAACAACCGCAACTGAGTTTTTGCTGTTTTTGGAGCCTGTTTTGGCCATAAACTGCTCATCCGAGGTCGGATTTGAGCACTTTGACATTGTAGACTGGGGTTTTGGGCCATTCCAGACGCAATGGCACTGTCTATTTTGGCGAATTCCCACTGTTTTTTTGTTGTTTTGGTTGTGTAAGTTTCTGCTATGAGCGAAGTCTCTGCTCCAATTTGTGATTGTATCTGGCATATTTTACTCATATTGTGTGAGCTATTTGCCCCATTGGTGCTGGCCTAAGATCAATTGTATCTAAAATCACAAATTCTCCTCTTTTGAGCTGAGTTTTTTGGGTGTGTGTGTGTGTGTGTGTCTCAGTGTGGAGTGGGCAAATGGGTAGTCTCTCTCCTCTCACTCCATTAGTGCGTTCCTTGTCTCGGCCAGGTGGGTTATGTAAGCCGAGTGGTGCCCCATAGTGTGTGTGTGTATCCTCCCAAGAGTGTGTGTCGGGTCATTATAGAGGCGTTGTGTGTGTTTCCATCACGCTCACAACATGATAGGTGGGGTGACATGGGCGCGTGGTCAGAGGCGGAAAATATGGCGCACATGGGAGGGGCGGGCGTGAGTGGAGCCGAGCTGCTGTGGATAGCGCTGTAGCTTGGCAGTGGGACACAACATGGCGAGCGGGTGGAGAAAAAGGGGGGGGGGTTGTTTAATCGCAGGGAAAAAACAAAAGAGCGGAGGGGGGAAAGAGAGAGAGAGAGAGAGAGAGAGAGAGAGAGAGAGAGAGAGAGAGAGAGAGAGAGAGAGAGAGAGAGAGAGAGAGAGAGAGAGAGAGAGAGAGAGAGAGAGAGAGAGAGAGAGTGTCACATTGCGACGCACGTCGCAGCTCATTTGATAGCATCACCCCTGGCTCGGCCATAGCGTACGGGTTCATGATGCGAAGTGATTCACTCTCTGAGTGCAGAGTCCTCAACAAATATTCGTGGGGTCAGATTTGAAATGTGAAAATTGGAGCTAATACCAAGTTTATTCCGAATGCTCAATTTAAGAAAAGGCAATATTTGAAGTTTTAGTTCATGCATGTATTTGTAGGTGCAATGGTGCAACGGAAGAAATCAACACGAGGAATTGCAGACGAATGTAGTCGTCCACCCAAGAAAAGGAAATCTGTGCTTGCAAACGAGCTTGGTCGCACACTGAAGAGAAGGGGGAGGCCCATGCTGAGCGCCACGGAGAGACGCAAGAGGGATGGCGACGAGGTGAAGAAGGTGATGGAAGTTAGCGTCACTGTAGCCGTGGGTGGTGTAGACATTGATACCAATTTACTAGGTGGAATGCATGAGTTCTTGAGGAAGGAGACTGTTCCCGGGATATGTTCAGTAGAGAGGGGCGGCAATGTCTACCATTTGCACTTTCAAATGGTCATACACATGTTGGCTAGGTCTTTAATTGCCATTAATAGAAAAGTGAACGCTTATTTAGGATGGGACAAACAAAATCCAACTCGAGGGAATGTATTATGTCGAGCATTGAGGCAAAAAAACTTGCATACGTTCAAGGGAATGGTGGAGTACTGCATGAAAGATAACGATGAACCCCACTTTCAGAAAGTAGAGCACAACATAACTGCGAAGAAGTAAACAAAGGAGTTGAATTGTATAGCCTATATGGAGTGGATGACACGAAGAATCGCATCTGCTTGACATATAACAATATCTTTGACCGTGCTTTGATGTACTGGCGATTTCAAATGCGACATCCATTCGGGAATGATTTCTTGAGTACATTGCACAAGATGCTCTGCAATGGTAAGTATTATCCTTCGACGGTGTGGATCACTCCCTGTCAAGGACGAGGAATGAGCTTAAAGAAGATGAAAGCACTTTGGAGGTGCATAACATTTCCGGCTTCCACTACGTACCAGGATGTTATAATGTTATTTGTGGCGGATGGTTTATACAGAAGCAGCCAACTGAGGTTGGATTGGTTCATATCTCACTGGAAGGATATTGAAGAGTAAGCTAATATAACATTGTTTTTCCCAAAGTGTATTTGCGACTGTGCGTGACGGTATGCACTTTTCTTGATGAAGGAAAAAGTTGCCTAGTATGAACATGACAAATGAGCAAGACGTAGATATCAATGAGGCAACCAGTAGTGGAGACATGGAGAGCGATGAAAGACCGCCACAGATAGGGGACATTTACATGCCCTTGGTGCACCGAAGCGAAGTAACCACTATTGCGTTGTACTGTGTTTCATTATTTTGATGAGTAAACTTTGCCATTATATTTTATTATTGCTTTGTTGATAGTAATTGTATGTGTATTGCAAATAAGCAATGGACGAAGACAATCAGTCAGCGGACTTGAATGACACACAAACAAAGGAGTCGGCAAACGACAGCGACACTAGCTTTGAGAGTCTAGGAGAAATCATTATTCAAATTTGGAAAGAGCTTCATGAGCCCCGTAGGGAGGGATACGAAACATTCAAGTTACATGTCTCTAACTTAGTCGAGTCCTTACGTAGATCTGTAGATGAGTACCAAGTGAATGTGACAGATGTACATATTTGTGAATTAGAGTAGCACATAGCGAGTTTAGAGAGAGCCACTTTAGAGATGAAAGTTCAGCTGAGCAAATTAAATGCCCTTATTGTAAAGTTTTCAAATAGCATGACAAGAATGGGCCTGTGATTTGTAGAAGGCGTGTATATCTGGACGTTTCTGTAATTTGTAGAAGGCTTGAGTGTTCAGTAAATCCTGCTGAATTGTGTTGTGCCAATTTGTGGAAATCGGTTTGATGATTTGTGGAGGATTGTTGTATTCAGTGGACACCTCTTTCAATGGAAATCAACATATTTTCTCGGTTTGCAAACTAACTCTCTCTCTGTATATTCTCCGCAAAAACACGTGTGCCGCGGCTTGCCCTTTCAAACGGGCACATCGCTTTTTCAAGCCTTTCAAACGAGCACATCGCTTTTTCAAGCAGATTCTGCGCCTCGACGTTTTGCAGAAACGACCAGACATACTGCGTACTGGCTGCATTTTCAAGGCTGCACAGAGAATCTTATGTCCTGCATCGCGTGCGCATTTTCGATCGCGACAAAATTTTTGCAGTGGGCGCGCCTTGCAACGACCTGTTGATAGCGCCCCTCCAAGATAGAATCTGTGCAGCACTTGGCTCGTAATTTGCTGCAAAGCTTAGGCGGCCTTATATTGGGGGTTTTACCCTAGCCCACGGCCAGTCTCTCTCTTGTATGTTGAGTAGAGGATGAGCTTTCAGCGTGCGACTCCTGTGCCTCCTGTGCCGCCTTGTGGATCTCTCAATCTCTACATACTCAAGTGGCCTGGACACATAATGTCCATTCGCACATGGTTGGTCATGTGTGACAGCGGCCTTGACAAGCTCAGTGGTGGAGTGCCGTGACGATGGCCATGCAGATGGCAGCAGGGGCAAATTTTTATGGGCCGTTTCCATGTCATGTCACCACCGCTTCGTTCACAATGGGGCAATCTTTTCTGCAGGTTGGCGTTTGCTTTGTTTGTGGGTCTGTGTATATGAGAGAGAGAGAGAGAGAGAGAGAGAGAGAGAGAGAGAGAGAGAGAGAGAGAGAGAGATGGAAGGCTGGATGTATGCATGTTCTGAGAGGTGGGCCTTCCACTTCAAGGGACGCTCCTAGTAGTATTTGGACAAAGATATTTTGTACTGCTATGCTCTTCACAGTGGTTTAGGGGATGATTAAATGCCCGCATGGTGCACCTTGTTGGTGCACCATGCGGGCAACGCCTTGGTGCATGTTATACCAGACGTTATTGGACCATGTACCTGCTCAAGGTGTGCAGTCCCACACATGTCACACGCAATTGCAGGCGTGTAGTTTTAAGTGTAATCACTTCCGGCGAGTGATCTGACAGAAACACAAAGATCACAACAATCTACACATTGAGCAACCTTTTTAGTACTTCAAACAACTCTAAATAAGAGAGAGAGAGAGAGAGAGAGAGAGAGAGAGAGAGAGAGAGAGAGAGAGAGAGAGAGAGAGAGAGAGAGAATCCACGCGAGACACAGAGTGGCAGAGTTCCACCCCCAAACAACATTTGTCCCAAGACTTGCATCCCTATCGGTATTTCTTTAATATTGATTTGCAAAGAATACAAGGTTTGGGTGCTCTCTTTTGCTTCTCCTCGAGGTAGAATGCTAGAGAGAGTGCCCTTGTTATATATTTAAAGGGCCCTAGCCCAAACTCAAAAGCTGTACATGAAAAGCGTCAAATCTATAAGCATCTGAGTTCGAAAAGCAACTAAGGGCTGGTCCGTGCGTCGATCCCATTATTTATTTTGGCTTTTAGGTATGTATTTTACTTATTTGTCGAAGTCTGGGTAGGGCAATTTACTGAGGTGGGATACATGTGACCCCTTGGTCCCATTGTATCAATTATTCATTGCCAAGGTTGATTGGTTTAGGAGACTCTCTCTCTCTCTCTCTCTCTCTCTCTCTCTCTCTCTCTCTCTCGTGCTTTCTCCCTTGGTCTCTACGCTTCTACATCTTCGACTTTGACATGGTATCAGAACTTCGTGCTTCGTGACCTCCCCTGGCAACATTGGTCACCTTAGCTGAAGGCCGCCGATGATGAAACATTGCTACCGTTGGAGAGCATGTATTCCTCGGCGTTCTAAAACGCTAGCATTGCTAGCTCACATGATGGGCATCCTAGACAGCGGCGTCGAACTTTTTGCGTCTCCGTCGAGCGTTTTGAAATGCCGTAGG
This sequence comes from Adiantum capillus-veneris, assembly GCF_014529385.1. NCBI lineage: Eukaryota > Viridiplantae > Streptophyta > Polypodiopsida > Polypodiales > Pteridaceae > Adiantum > Adiantum capillus-veneris. The sequence goes on from NC_140953.1 coordinate 106,722,873, forward strand.
CAGAAGACATTGGCAGTGCCAGCGTTGTACCCACTCAACGGCTTCGACAACGTTTTGAAATGCCGAGAAGTCCAAGCACCCACGTGGTGGGATTTTGCTTGCGTTCTGAAACACAACCTGCAGCTAATGTCCCTTGGTAACGCGCCCTCCCTCCCTGTGCATAGTCAGCATTTTAAAACGTTGTTGCGTTTTGCTTATCATTGCGATATCCACTTTTCAGGTCGATTCTATTGAAACAAGTAGAACCCTGTAACGTGTTCAGTATGTCATCGATCCTGGGTATTGGAAACTTGTTCTTGATGGTGCTTTTATTGAGAGCCCTGTAGTCAATGTACATTCTCCAAGATCCATCTCGACTAACAATGCTGGCGAACAGCAAGCTGATATACTGGGTTGAATCAGTCCTTTTTCCAAAAGTTCTTTCATCATAATTTCTTCGTTTTGGGCTCTAGTTACTCTATAGGGTGGCCGGTTTGGTGGCGTTTTGCTCGGAATCAAATCAATAGTGTGATCTTCAGGACGTTGAGGAGATAACTCTCCTAGTAAGCCTTTAGAGAAACAGTAAGCCTGAGCTTGCAAAGATTCCTTTCATTCTTTCTGAAGGTCGGACAAATTTGACATATTCTTGTCATCTATCTCACGTAAGAAGATCGAGTAAACGAACAGACTAGATTTCATTAATATGGAAATGATCGAAGCCGATACAAGTGGGACTGACTCGCCGTTCTATTTTACATCAAGTACTATCTCTCTACCCTTTTCATTCTTCAAAATTGCTTTTCGTGCTTGTAGTTGACCACTACATTGTTCTTGTGGAACCAAGGGGTTCTCAAGAGGATGTCACACCCTTCCAAAGGCATGATGTAAAAGTCCTCGTGCCCTAGATGCCCTTGGCAATGCAACCGAAGTTTGCCTATGACAATTGTAATGGCAGTATCCAATCCGGGTGCCGCTAGAACTGACTTAGCCGGTGGTCTCATTTTATCTGGCATAATTCTAAGTCGACCCGCTAATTCAGTCGAAATGAAGTTGGCCTTGGCTCCTCCGTCGAAGAAGATAAGGGCTTCTTGATCTTGTACTTTGCCCCTCGCTCTTCAGAGCTTCGTACTTTCATCCATGTACTCAGGGTTGGTCCCCACAAAATCTGCTACCAGTCCTGCTTTTGTCTTGCCTTTCTTTGCTCGCTCCTCCGCTGCTCTAGAACTCTCTGGCTGTTCTTTTGGTGCCTTGTTAGGGCACCTGACTAACACATGCCCGTGACACGTGTTCCCCACAACTGTAACCTTTACCCTCCTTGAAGTATTCGACTTGTTGCTTTGTCGACAATCGAGGGACTGAAGGTCTCTTGTGTTGGTTTCCTTTTTCTTTTGTTAGTTATTCGTGTCTTGTTCGGTCCAAACTGTGACCAATCTATCTATAGGGTACGTAAGAGTGCCCCCATGCATTGCAAACCCTTGCTTTGCGTGTCCCATTAGTTGTTGCATGGACTTGGGAGACTTTTGCAGCAGACAATGATTGCGTATCTCTTTAGGTAGACCACAACAAAATCGCGCTCTGTTGTTTGAACGTAATTTTCTTGAAAGAAGAGGCTGACAAGAAAGTGTCCTTAGTCTCAGGCAGATAAGCTTGGGAGCACTCCTGAGACGAGGACCCTAGGACATTGTACTTAGTGAAGCATTAATGATAAAGAAATACCGAACGGGGCGCGAGTCTTTAGGGCTAATCTCTCTAGGCGCGGAACTACGCCGTGCTGTGTCATCTCTCTCTTAGTTTTGTTTAGTTCTTCCAGTTTTCTTAAGTGTGTTGTGGCAAATTCACGGCTTGGAGTGTCAAGTCTGTTTCAATTTTCTTAAAAGAAGAGGTTGGTAAGAAAGTGTCCCAAAATCTCTGACAATATCTAAAGTATCCTCCTTAGTCATCCTCAAATGATTTCAAGCTGTAATCACATCACGTTCGTATTCTTGAGTGAGCCATGAAGAAGTAAAGACTCTCTTGAACTGAGGCCACTTTGTCAGTGCCTCCCTTTGTAGAAGTAGGGTAGACCACGAGGTTTGTGTGTTCCCTTGAGGTAAGGTGCTACCCTCCAGACTTTGGAATGCTCTGAATAGCGTCCTTCGGAGAACGCAATGTCAAACTATTGAATAAAAGCGAGGGTCTTGTGGGTATCCTTAAAACCAGAAAAAGTATCAGACTTTATTGCTTGCCCGCCCTTTTTAAAATCCTTGGGTTTCTTCTTCATGTCCTGGAGAAAATCATACTGGTTGGCTCTGTAAAAGTGCTTCCTCTTTGTAAACATTGGCTCGTCAGAATCCGAACTATTAGAGGAAGAAGAATCCTTGTCTGAATCGTCAAAATACTTCTGAGGTCTTCTTGGTGTCACAAACAGGTGATGTGTAACAGACTTGGACACTCCAAGTCAAGAATCAATCGCGACAACACCAAATAACCACTTCAAAACAATTCACAGATCACAATAGATTTGCACTGGCCCGGCGGAGTTCCGTGCCTAGAGATATTGGCCCCAAAGATTGGCGCCCCTTTCGGTATTTCTTTTTGTATTAATCAATTCAAAGTACAAGAGAGTGGGTCGGGATTCACTCTCAGACTGTGCGTCCAGATGCTCTGAGAGGTGAAGCCCTCACCACTAATTTAAAGGTTACAAGAGATGCCCAAAAGCAGAGTCCCAAAAGCTTTTAAAATAAAAAGCATCAGTTCTCTCTCTCTCTCTCTCTCAGAGAGTCTTTTCTCTTTTTTTATAAAAAAAAAGCAAAATTCGTGTCGCTCATCATTTTCCAAATTTTTTTTTTTTTTGGTAGCCTCCACGATTTCTGGAAATTAGGATTTCTGGCAGAAATTAGGGTTTGCAGGAATTTTAGGGTTTTTGGCAGAAATTAGGGTTTCTGCTATCCGCCACGTCATCACTTTGTGACATACCCCCCTCTTGAAAGTATTGTAATCGACCGCGATTACGCCTGCAAAACCGACAAAAGCCATAAACCGTCTTAGTAGACACTGACTGTTAGTACCTACGTACTAGGAACACACATCTAGCACATGTACAAAATCGACAGTCACATCACACGACATCACCAGACATCACAGGACATCTCATGACATTCAACATTCATTCGGATCTTAGACCATGATTTATTGACAATGTAGCTAGCAATCACATCTAGATCCAATTGGGACCTCATCGATGTCCGATTGACTAACCCCTATTGCAACCATGTCTATTCGAGATCAATCAGACCAAAATGCTGCAGTCATTTCGACTATCAGTTCCTGCACTCACAAGAAGTCAAGAACAAATCAGTATCATTATCAGGAATTCCATTTTATAAAGTCATCCAGCAGAATACTGTCAGCTCTCAGTATCCCTGAAGCTCAAAGAGACATCAGTGACTTTAGTATCAAAATTGAGGCATCTGTTGACAAAGAGTGGAGTAACTCCCCTCTTGTGCATCCCACTGCACCAGATCTCCGGCCAAGCTGAATTCTGGGTTTCGTTTGGAGTAGACTATGCTAAACCAAAACATCGAGGTAAAGTTTCACAATGCGAGGAGTATCTGCTAGGTCCTCCTCCTCCATCCACTTCGCATCAAATGCAGGAAAGTTCTTGAACTTAACCAAGAACGGCCTTCGGACTTTACCTTTCTTCGTATCATTATGTGCCAAAATCTGTTCAGGAACAAGGATCTCCTCGTTTTCTTCCACTTCGGGTTGCTCATCAGGCTCCCCATCATCAGGCACATCACCCTTAACAGGTTTCAAGAGACTCACATGCAATGCATTGTGAATCCTCCAAGTATCTGGTAGTTTCAATCGGAAGGAGACATCATTTATCTTGTCAGTGATCTGGAAAGGTCCGTAGTATCGCATACTAAGCTTTGGAAAAAGCCTCTCCTTTCCCTTTTTCTTTCGTAGGCGTGCCTTCTCAAAAGTAAGAGCACCCAATCATCCTCCTTCAATTTCAAGTCGCGACAATGGCGATCTGCTGCCTTTTTCTGTCGTTCTTGAGACTCCTGCAAAGTCTCGCGAACCTTGGTAAAAGCCGTATCCAAATCTTGCGAATATTCATCCGCTTTAAATATCTAATCTTTCGTGCTTAAGAAGAATGAAACCTTCGCAGCACTTTCAACAATCTCACATGGCGTCTTCCCCGTCGAAGAGTGTATCGTGTTATTGTAGGCAAATTCCACCAAAGGTAAGTTCTTTTCCGGTTGAGTCTTTTGATCCGAGATACAAGACTTTAATAAATCTAAAATCATTGAATTGGCAATCTCAAATTGCCCGTCAGTCTGCAAGTGGAACGATGACGAGAACTGCAACTGTGTGCCAATGTTCTCCCAAATTGCCTTCCAAAACAAACTCTTAAATCTGGGGTCTCTGTCGGAGACAATCGTCTCAGACTTGCCATGTAATCGGAAAATCATCGTGATCATTGTGTTTTCTCGGGGGATCAAAAATGAAATCCAGTGCAATACTTTCCCAGGGGTGGGTGGGTATGGGTAAAGGTTGTAAAAATCCCTGTGCCTTATGCTTGTCAAACTTGACCTTCTGGCATACCAAGTAACTGCGCACAAACTCTTCCACATCCTTTTTGAGTCTCGGCCCAAAGAAGTATTTCTCTACCCCCTTCATGGTGGTAGCAATGCCGCGGTGACCCGTAAAAGGTGGACAGTGGCATTCAGTGTCACAAAACGGGAGCGTACACGAGCACTTAGAAAATCTGAAAATTATAATTCTTTGAAAACATGAGAGAAGGGAGAAGATCGACACAGTATTGGGGACCAAAGGCTGGTCCCCCCCGTAAAGAGTATTCTTTTATTCAGGGAGAATTCTTATACAAGCACGAGAACCCGAGGAAAACCCCTCCGTTTTGTAATCTTAGACCCGAAGGTCGTGCTTTCCCGTAAAGGGCTTGGGCACAAGGCCGTTCCTTCCCGTAAGGGACTTAGGCGCGAAGCCATGCTTTTCCGTAAGGGACTTAGGCGTGAAGCCGTACTTTCTCGTAAGGGACTTAGGCGTGAAGCCGTACTTTCTCGTAAGGGACTTAGGCGTGAAGCCGTACTTTCTCGTAAGTGACTTAGGCGTGAAGCCGTACTTCTCGTGAAGGGCCTTCCCGTAAGACGGGAGATTCCTGCAAAACAAACCACACAAACACGCAATTCGTAAGGCGAATCCACAATAGATACCTGTCGCTCTTGCGCGGGAAAAAGCGATTTCCGTGCTTCGTAGTCTCGCGATCTCTTGCGGCAGAGTCTTCTCTTGCTGACGTTGGTACCCCCTTTGAGTGAGGGCATGTGGTGCTTTTATAGCTCCCTAGCCACGGCACGAATCAAGGTGGAACCAAACGTAAAATATTGTACGTATTCGGTACGTAAGGTACGCAGTCCTGTATGGATTGAGGTTTAAGGTACGTAAAAATACGCACTATTGGTAAAAAACCCTTAAAAATTAGGAAAAACATTTGAAATTTCACAAAAGAAGCCCACAAATATATAAACTATCAATCTATATGGCTAAATGAAAAGGCCTACCTGCATTAAACATGAATCAAGTGACATACCATGGTCCATATACGAACATGGGACACAATACCCGATTTCAGTAATAGTATGACAGACTCGATACCATAATCTCAAAAGCAACATAGCATTGTAAGGTAAGAGACAATGTACATCAATGATCATACAAGGGTGAAGATCCAAAGATTGACTAATGATGATTAAAATACTGCAAATACAAAACTCAACACTACAATCATCCCGGCATGAAAATGGCATATCAATCATGACCAATGAGAATGACATAGCAATCATGACCAATGTCTGATGCCAACTACAAAAGCTCATAAACTAGCAAGGTGCAAATGCCAAAAGTTAAAACTAATACATAGCATGAATAATACTAGAAAAAACCCAATGGAGTCCTCAGTCAAGAGACTCAAGTCTCTCTCTCCCAAGACAACTAGCTTAGAACTCATCATCGGATGAAGATGAGCTCTCTGCAGAGGAGAGAATGTCTCCATGTGACAAGACATTGCCCTCGTCGTCGTACTCTGGCTCCACAACCATAGACACCTGTGGCTGCTCTGCAACATCCTCAAGATCCTCCTCCTCTGTGGCGTAAATGAGACGAACCGCCTCATTTGCACGTACTTGTGCTTTGCGGACAGGAAGCTTTCCTTTGCGAATGCTCTCACATCGTGCAATATCTGGATCTGGAGCTCGCTCTTGGAGTGGAATGTTGTATGGCCCGTGCTCGCGATCTGGTCACTCGTCGATCCACACTCTCCAACTCTCTATGAAGTAGTCGAAGAATCTCCTCCTGCTCATCTCTCGTCTGCTGCTCAATGTTCTCTATAGTGGAATCAGGCACCATCTTAACCTGCGTGGGATCTACCTGCTCATAGAAAAAACCGAACGTACGTTACAAAGAGTTTGATCATATAATCATAAGTAAAATCGACGAGTTAACAAAACCACATATTTAATATTACCTGCTTTGGTGTCCTCAAAGCATGGTAGGCTCGCACAAGCTTCATGTTGGCTCTACAGTAAACCAACCTCTCTAGTTGCGCAGTGCTTAGCCTATTGCGTATTTTGGTGTGGATCAATGAGTAGGCACTCCAGTTGCGCTCACAAGCACCCGCAGAGCAATCCTTCAATTGGGAAATTACAATGATTTAGGGTTTAGGGTTTAGTATTTACCTGCAAAAGTGGCAATGGTTTAGGTTTCGTATTTACTTGCGAAAGTAGGCGTAATGCAAGATCCGTAAGCTTGGGAAGACCCTGTCTCCCATAGCTTTGCCACCAAGTCAAAGGAAACTTGGTGGCCTCCTGTCTCAGTGCCACAGGCCGCACAAAGGAAGGACCTAAGCTTTTGATGAAGCTCGTCATCTCAGCATCAATCTCCAGTTGTGTGTCCTCGTCATACCTCAACGAGATGTATGAATCGCGTAGTGCAAGCAAATCTCTATCATGGAATAGTTCTTGCTTTTTGTAGAGAGGATGGAGACATGCAGCCATTCCATGTATAGGACGGCTCATGAACGTCCACCGACTCTCCACAATAGCCAGTATGTCATCTCGTCTGCACACATCCATCAAAAAAGAAGCATCTCAGTGTAGCAGGTCCGAGCTATCTAAAAAAAAACAATTGCCAACAATTGTCAATGATGCAATCAAGGAAACATACCGCTGCTGAGACAAAGAAGGACACTCTCTAATGTGGCTCTTCATCTGCAAGAATAGATGGTAAACCAGCCCTAGTGTGGACCCCTCCATATCCGTGACACGCAGCAACACGTGAACAGGCTGCAAAGCCACTGTGAGAGACTGCACCTCTGTCCAAAAGCTCTCATCAAGAACACGCCTCTGGATGTACTTAGTGTTCTCGTGTTGGGAATTGTGCATGTCTCTCCATTTGGGATCCACCATTGTTTGCATCAGGGAATCCCTTAGCTTGAAGAGCCTATGGAGCACCAAATACATATAGGAAAACCTGGTGTTTGAAGGCCGTACCATATCCAACTGGCTGTGGCTCCTAAAGATGGCAAGTGCTTGGTGCTTCTTGCGGAAGAAAGTGGTGATCTTTGTTGCATCAGACACAATAGGCAGCACCCAAGGGAGTTTCCCTATCCCCTCCATGAGTAAATCAAGGCAATGTGCAGCACAGGGGGTCCAAACTATGGATGGAAACTCTGCTGAAATCAAGTCACCCATTGCTTTGCAATTTGATGCATTATCAGTGACAACCTGTACCACATTCTCTGCGCCAACGTCTCTAATGGCCTGCCGAATGTGCGTGTAAATGAACTGACCTGTGATATGTTCCCCTGCCTTCCCTGCATCCACGGCTCGCAAAAAATATGTGCCAAGGCAAGATGACACAAGAATGTTGATGATGTGTCGTCGACGTATGTCACTCCAACCATCTGAAATGATTGTGCACCCAAATTGTTTCCATCCTGCCTTCACTGGAACCAAAGCCCTGTCAATCAAAGCCTTTTGCTCATCAAGCATTGTCGTGCGCATTTTCTTGTACTCTAAGCCAGTCCATGTATCTGTGGGACCAACCTGAGCAATAGCCTTAACCATCCTTTTCCATCGGTCAGTCCTCAATACATTGAAGGAGATGTTGCACTCAATAAGAGTGCGAGCAATCTCCATCTCCGCCACCTTTTGTCGCTCCTTGATCCAAGATTGAGTATGCACACGCGAGGGCAAGGTGGTCTGCCTAGGCCCTGTGACATCCTCCGTATCATTAACATCCTCAGAAAACACATCCTCAACATCTTGCATGACACGAGCCCTCTTCCTGTTAGACTGAGCCTGTGCACTAGGTTCACTACTTCCCACCGTTTGATCTTTAGTGTCCGTCTCCCCAAGGTCTCCGAGAAGGGCATCATGAAGAGCATCTTGTGTAGATTGTTTTCCCCTACCTTTGTTTACTCCTGCCATTGTTGGAAATTTTTCTGCAATCAGTTGATCTTTTACAGCAGGCGGCACCTTCTTGCATGCTCCACAATTGGCTGTACATCCTATTGCCGTCAAGTGCCTGATGACACGAGTGACCGTACTGGTCTTCTGCATCCCACAATACTTGCATTGCCAACGTCGTGTACCTGATCCGGATTGCCCTGGAGTCTTCACAATCTCAATGACATTAGTGTGAATGTTCCAGAGGGGGTTGGCTTCGCGAGGCATGGTGCTTTCTTTGCAAGAAAGGCGCTCACAGACCTGCTCTGCACTTGCTCTGCACCTGCTCTGCAACTTTTACAGAAGCGCACACTCTCTGTAAAGAGCTTTACTAAAAAAATAAAACGCTACCCTATCGCTGCAACGGACGCCACACGCGCTGGCCAAATTTTTTTTAAAAAAATACTGCACCGTACGGATGTAATCCGTACGGTACGGATCCGTACTGTACGGACGTACCGTACGGATGTCATCCGTACGTACGTACGGTACTACCTTGGCACGAATAGCTGCTCGCGTAGAGATCGCGGCCGTTTTTTTTTTTTTTTTTTTTTTTTTTTGGCGCTGTTCTACCCGAAATAGGGAGAGAGAATTCGCTGGCTGGTTTTGTTGCTTTATCTTCTAAGTGGCTACCCACTTATTAAGTGGGCGGCTGACATATTTGAAAATTGGTATGAACCTGCCCAAAAACTCAATAAAACCTAATAAGTTAAAACCAATGCATTTCACAACACTTCCCAGGCGTCCCTGGATGCAACCACATGCACGAATGCAATGCAAACATAGATTCCTCACGGGAAAGCGTCTGCCTTCCCGCGATTGTTCCTGCTTTTCGTAAAAAGCTTCATTGAACCCATCTTTATTCTTGTGCTTGCGTTCTTACGCGTATTTTCTTACTCAATTTGGATTTCCTCCTTAGCCTACGGGATGCCCCCTTACTGATGCACCGGTCACCCATCATGTGACGCATCATGGGCACTCGTAACCTGGCCCTTTCCACCGAACGTACGGAAACTCCTTCGCGATGTTTACCGTCACCCATCAAATGACACATCAGAGTTGTCCGTTCCTGATGGCAGTTCTTGTAGCTACAATCTTTTTAACAGTTCTTAGTGCATATAATAAAATATCCTAAAAAAAGAGATTTAATCATTAAAAATAAGAAAATGGTCCAATTAGCAACATCCCTCTGGCTTCTAAACAGTTGACCTCAACTGTAGTGCTTGGACATATACCTCCAGTATCTCGGGATAAGCTGCTAATTCCTCCTGCGTCATCCACTGAGCATCTAGATTCGAATAGTTCTTAAACTTAACCAAATACTTCCGTGTTATCTTTCCGGATTTGAGAGGCCGCTCCTGATGACTTACTATATGCTCCGGTTGGAGTATTTCTTCTGTTTCCTCAACCTCATGAGGTTCCTCAGCACTAGGCTGGCTTGGAGGCGGCCGGAGTAAACTGACATGGAAAGCATTATGGATCTTCCAATTAAGCGGTAGCTCTATTCGGAAGGTGACATCATTCACTCGCTCAGTGATCTTAAACGGCCCATAGTAACGGGTAGAAAGTTTTACCACCTTCCCCTTATGAGACGCTTGTTTCTTAAGTCTTGCCTTCTCAAACTTGAGTAAGACTAAATGTCCGACTGTTAAGTCTAGATTCCTTCTGTGCTTGTCTGTAGCTTTCTTATGCTTTTCCTGAAAGCGTAGAATAGCTCTCCTAACTTGCCCGTAGGCGGTGTCCAAATCCCGGACAAATTCATATGCTGCAAAGATCTTATCCTTAGTTAAAAGGATGGGTGGAAGCAAAGGCTTACCATAGAGAATCTCAAAAGGTGCTTTCCCCGTCGATGAGTGTATGGTATTGTTGTACGCATACTCGACAAGAGGCAAATATTTCTCCCAATCGGATTGCCGGTCTGACACATAAGCTTTTAACATATCCAATACTGTGGAATTGGCTATCTCACTTTGCCCGTCCGTTTGAGGATGGTAGGCAGATGAAAAATTCAGCTTCGTACCAAGATTATCCATCAAGGCACGCCAAAAATTTCCTGTGTCATGCGAGGATCTCGATCACTCACAATAGACTTAGGCATTCCATGATGCTTAAAGATTTGTGCTAGAAAGACCCTAGCCATATGATCTGCTTTGATCGTTTTCTTGACTGGTATAAAGTGTGCTTGCTTGCTAAACCTGTCCACAATGGTCCAGATCGCGTCATTTCCAGTCTGAGTTCTAGGGAGGTCCATGATGAAGTCCATGGCAATACTTTCCCAAGGTTCATTAGGCACAGGCAAAGGTTATAGCAACCCAGGCGTCTTATGCCGATCATACTTCACTTTTTGGCAAACCAAGCATTCCCTGACATACTTATCAATGTCTGCTTTAAGGCTAGGCCAAAAGAAATATCTTTCCATTGCTAAGGTCGTAGAGAGAATACCCCGATGACCCGCATAAGGCGAAGCGTGTGCTTCATCCATGATCTTCTTTCTTAATTGTTCCGCCACACATATGGCCTGATGGTGGTAGAGATAACCGTCCCGAATGGAATAGGGAAACTCATTCTCTCCATGATGTAGCTTTTCCCAAATGGTGGAGAAGTCTGGATCATTCGGATACAAATCCGGTAGTGCTTCTAATTCTTGGTGATACACCGAAGTGATAGCGTTCACTCTTGGCCGCCTAGACAATGCGTCTGCGACCACATTCTTACTCCCAGCCGTGTGAAGGATCTGGAAGTGAAACATAGACAAAAAGTTTGCCCACCTCATCTGCTTCTCAGATAGTTTCCTTTGCGTAAGAAAATACCGCAAACTTTGGTGATCAGTCTTGATCACAAAATCCGCTCCTAGAAGATAGTGCTTCCAGTTGGATAAGGCGTGAATCACTGCCGTGAGTTCCTTTTCGTAGATTGATGCATGCAACTCTGCATCTTTAAGCCGTCTGCTTTCATAAGCCACTGCATGGCCTTCTTGGTTTAACATTGCTCCGATACAATCACCTGAAGCATCGCAGAGAACCTCAAATGGTTTCCTTAAGTCAGGCACTATCAAAATAGGTCCATGGCTTAGCAAGTACTTGAGCCGATCAAAAGCTCCTTGTTGTCTCGATCCCCATCTGAAAGGAATCTTCTTCTTTGTCAAATCATGAAGTGGTCCTGCTACATGAGCAAATCCTCGGACAAACCTTCGATAATATGAACATAATCCCAGAAAGCTACGTACATCATGTACCGTAGTGGGAATAGGCCAATCTTCTACCACTCGGTTCTTGGCAGGATCCATACTCACTTTATTGTGGGAGACTATATGGCCGAGATAGTGTATCTCAGAGAGAAAGAACTCGCCCTTCTTTGCATTCACATGCAACTCATGCTTTCGCAATTCTTGAAACACTAAGTCCAAGTGCTTCCGATGTTCCTCTTCTGACTTAAAGAAGATGAGTATGTCGTCAAAGAATATTCCCGTAAAAGCTCGATACGGGCTGAAAATGCGGTCCATCATGCGATTGAACGTTGCAGGATCATTGGTCAAGCCGAAAGGCATTACCAAAAATTCATATAGTCCAAAGGTTGTGCGGAAAGCAGTCTTATGGACATCCTCAGGGGCGATCCGTATCTGATGATACCCACTCTTTAAGTCTATGCGACTAAAGACACAATCCGAGGGATCGGAAAGCGATTCTTGACTGTGATCTTGTTTAAAGACCTATAGTCTATGCACATTCGAAACGTGCCATCTTTCTTCTGCACCAGTAGAACTGGAGAGCAGTAGGGTGAAGCACTTGGCCGTACTAACCCTTTCTCTAGAAGCTCGTTGACTTGCTTCAAAATTTCCTCTTGCTGAGCAAGACTTACCCGATAAGGGGTTTGATTGGGAGGCGAGCTACCCGGTATGAGATCTATGCAGTGATCTTCCGAGCGTACCGGAGGGAGTTCATCAGGAAGTGTTTCTGTGAAACAATCTTTGTACTTTTCAATAAATTGAAGACGCTTTCCTTTCTCCATTTCTATGTTTCCTTGAACATCTGGAATTTAGTTCGAGCTTGGTAGTGCGGGTTCCTTCCTTGCTTTCTCTTGCCTCGTAGAGGCTTGCTCTTGCCGTTGCTGCTTTAGAGGGCAATCAGGTTTCATATGTCCTTTCTCGCCACAGTAGAAGCATCTTCCTTCTTCTCTGAAAGTTTGAAGTTGAGTAGGAGAAAGATACATAGTTCGCTTGCCATTGCCCTCTGGCTTCTAAGAATGATCATCGTCTCTAGATGGAGGACGTTTTCTTCCTTGGCTCGACATGGTTCTTCCCGTTCTTCCCGGAATCGTCCTTCTTTGCAGAGAAAGAGAGGAGTCCGAGCTCTGATACCACTGTCACAAAACGGGAGCGTACACGAGCACTTAGAAAATCTGAAAATTATAATTCTTTGAAAACATGAGAGAAGGGAGAAGATCGACACAGTATTGGGGACCAGAAGATGTTCTGGTCCCCAATACTGTGTCGATCTTCTCCCTTCTCTCATGTTTTCAAAGAATTATAATTTTCAGATTTTCTAAGTGCTCGTGTACGCTCCCGTTTTGTGACAGTCAGTCATAACCTTTTCCCTCAACGGCTGTGTAACGCACAACATAGTCTTATCATCAAGTAGCCTTCCCGAAGGGAGTATCCAGCTACTGTCTCCCCATCCCGTATCCGTGTGAAAATATCTGCAAAATCTGTATCTGTGGCATACTGATCGACCATATCCTCGAAGCTCCTATGATGTATCGCGGAAATAGCCAGAACCAACGGTTTCCGAGACAAAGCATCTGCCACCACATTCTTCTGTCCCTGCACATGGACAATCTGGAAGTGGAACTGTGACAAGATGTTCGCCCACCGCATCTGCTTTTCCGAAAGCTGCTTCTGTGACAAGAAGTAGCGCAAACTTTGATGGTCTGTAAAGACAGTAAAATCCGCTCCGAGTAGGTAATGCCGCCATTGAGTAAGAGCATGGATAACCGCCAAAAGCTCTTTCTCATAAATCTGTGCTGTCATCTCCGGCCTAGAGAACAAACGGCTCTCGTAAGCTATGACATGGCCTTCTTGCATTAAGACCGTACCTAGACTACGACCACAAGCATCACAATATACTTCAAATGACTTCTGCAAGTCCGGCAAAGTCAAAATAGGTCCCGTAGTCAAGTTCTCTTTCAATGTCCGAAAGGAAGTCACCTCTGTGGGTCCCCACGAAAAAGGTACTCCTTTCTGTGTCAAGGTATGCAAAGGGGAAGCAACCTCTGCAAACTTTCGTATGAACCGCCCAAGGTAGGATCAACACGTATGTCCGGATCCCTTCCGTACCGTACGGTTGATCTGTACGGATCCGTTCCGTACGGATCGATCCATACGGTGCTGGTTTTTTTTATAAAAATTTCTGCCCCCTTTTCAGCTTGAGGGTTTTGCTAGGCCCAGGCGACCAGTTTTTTGGCCTTATTTTTTAGGCGCTTGCATTGGGTTGCAGAAAACCAATAACGCAGTCAATTATCTCTGCAGAGAAACAGAGTGTCACTGTGCAGGTAAAGTCTCTCTCTCTCTCTCTCTCTCTCTCTCTCTCTCTCTCTTCTCCAAGTTCTTATTGCAGGCTCCGAGGCTCCCTCTCTCTCTCTCTCTCTCTCTGTCTCTTTGTCTCACTCGTGTCACGTGTGTCTTATTGTTTGCGACAGATTCATCATGCCTAAGCCATGCAACCCGTACTGGAAGGAGCATACCAATGTCATCCGCATTATCAACACTCCAGGCCAAGCGGGTTCCGGCACTCGACGATGGCAATGCAAGTACTGTAATTTTGAGCTCACGAGTACAATTTCTCGTGTCGTCAAGCATCTGACGGGCATTGGCACGACCAACAATTGTGGAGGGTGCAAAAAGGTTCCACAGGATATTAGGGACAAGCTGATGAGCCTTTTGTTATGGCGTGGGCCTTGTAGGCTATCACCTATGGTATGATTTCAGATCTCATTTGACTCTTGAGCCTTGATGTTCTTGTTCAATTATCAACGTCGTCTTAACTTTTAAGTCTCTTGTAGTAGTTACACAGTGTGTGGTTGTCTTGTACAACATGTCTTTGAATGTCCCTATAAGTTGTTGGCTTCTCTCTTGATTTATATTGGAGAAGTCCTAGAAAATGTAGTATTTTGCGGTTTTTTACCAAGAGTACGTATTTTTACGTACATAAAATTTTTTCCTGTATGGAACAACGTACAGTACGTACATATACGCCACGTACAGTACGTTTGGTACCACCTTGGAACTGCCTGTAGTACGAACACAGTCCCAAGAAGCTTCTAACTTCATGGACATTCCTCAAATCGGGCCAATCACGAATAGTCTTTATCTTGGCCGGGTCCATTTGCACTCCTGCTGCTGACACACGTGTCCCAAAAAGTGTATCTCTGGTAGGAAAAATTCACTTTTCTTTGCATTAATCACTAACGTGTGATCTCGTAATGCGTGAAAGACTTGAAGCAGATGATCTCTGTGTTCTGTCGTCAAAGAAAGTGCCAACAAATAGCTTGTACTCTCGAAAAAAATCCTGTCCATCATCCGGTTATGTCCATCATCCGGTTAAATGTCGTAGGAGCATTGGTTAAGCCAAAAGGCATCACCAGAAACTCAAATAACCCAAAAGTCGTTCGAAAAGCTGTCTTGGAGACATCTCCTGGCGCTATCCTGATCTGATGATATCCACTCTTCAAGTCAATCCTGCTAAAGCACGAGGATCCTTGTAACCTGTCGAGTATATCATCGATCCTAGGAATCGGAAATCTGTTCTTGATGGTGATTTCGTTGAGAGTGCTATAATCGATGCACATTCTCTAAGATCCGTCTTTCTTCAAAACCAACACCACTGGAGAGCAATACGGTGAAGTACTAGGCTGGACAAGACCCTTTTCCAAGAGGTCTTTCACTGGGCTCATAATCTTTTCATTCTGTACTTGGCTCACACGGTATGGTGGCCGATTCGGTGGCGTGCTTCCAGGTATCAGATCAATGGTTTGATCTTTAGGCCCTCTGAAAAGCAACCGGCATGAGTGTGGAGAAAAATCTTGGCGTTCTTTTGATCAGGTCAAAACATATTCAAACTTTATCCAGCGTTCAGTTCTCTCCCAAAAGAATGAGTAAGAAACTGAAGTTCATCAAGTACAATCTCTAAGCCCTTTATTTATCAAAGTCGCTTTCTTGGCCCGGTAGTCAACCACGGTGTAGTTCTTGTGGTACCAAGGGATCTCGAGTAGAACGTCACTCGCGTGCCCTGAACACCCCTGTCATTGCAAACAAAGTTTGCCAATGCTTGGTGTAATGGCAACATCCCATCCGGGTGCCAGTCAAACTACCTCCGCCTGTGGCATCAGTCTGTCGGGCCTAATTCCAAATCGAGTCGCCAATTCCAAGTGAAAAGAAGTTGACCTTGGCTCCTTCAAAAGAGCTTCCCGATCCTTCACTTTGCCCCAAAAGCGGCAAAGTTTGTACTTTCATTCATTTGATTCGGTGCAAGTCCCACGCCATGTGGTACCAGTTCTGCTTTTTTATCTGCCTTTTCTGCCACATTCCTCAGCTGCTCTCGAACTCTCAGACCTGTCGTCGTCTTTATCATTCTGTTCTTTCTGTGCCTTTTTAGGGCACTTCGCGGAGATATGTCCATGTTTCCCGCATCCAAAGCACTTCCCCTCTCTGATGAAGTGAGCTCTCTCCTCAGGAGTAAGCTTGGGTCGTGCATCCTTTTTTCTTTGGGTTGCTCTTTTTCTTTCTACTTTCATTCCCATAAGTCTGTTCGGCTCGTTGTGTCATGGCCTCATCTGTGGGGTAGGTCAGACTGCCAGAGTGAATGGCAAAGCCCCGCTTCGCATGACTCATCAACTCCTGAATAGAAGCTGACTTCTGTTCCAAGTAGTGATCTCGGATCTCTGTAGGTAGACCAAGGTAAACCGCTCAATTTGTTCTCTGAGCGAGATCTTCTTGAATGAAGAGGCGGGTAGAAAAGAGCTCAAGAATCTTTCACAATAAGCATTGATTGTATCTTTCTTGGTCATATGAAGATGGTTCCAAGCAGCTCGTATATCTCGTTCATATTCTTGCGTCAACCAAGAAGAAATAAAAAGCTTCTTAAATTTCAGCCATTTAACTGGCGCAATCTTGTTTAAAAGAAGCGTGGACCACCGAGTACGAGCATTCCTCTTAAAGTAAGAGGCAGCTCTCCGAATCTTGGAGTGCTCTGAATAGCGTCCTCCCGCGAAAGCGATGTCAAACTGCTGAAAAAAGACAAAGCCTTCGAAGCATCCGAGTATCCTGAAGAAGTATCAAACTTGATCGAGTGGCCACCTTCCTTAAACTCTCGGACTTTCTTGCTTTTATCTTCGAGAAAGTCATACTGGTTAGCTTTGTAAAAATTCTTCTTGTTCGCATAAAAGTTTCCATCATCAGAATCTGAGCTGTATGTAGACGAGTCCTCAGTAGAACTGTCACTCACTGGGCGAGATGTAGCCTTCTTTGCCTTTTTCTTGCCCTTTCCGAAGCGTTGTTTCTTGCTTCGCTTTTTGCTTTTCTTGTCTTCTTCGCTCGAGTCTGAAGAGCTAGAAGAACTGTCAGAAGAAGAAGAAGAAGAACTGGGTAGGTCTTCAAACTTGACGCGCTTCTTCAATTTCTTTGCCTTGTCAAATGTCGACCGACGACCCAAATATCCCGGGAAGTCAGTGCCTTTCTTCTGCTTTTTGCCGTGCTTTTTGCCTTTCTTTTGCGCGTCAAAAAGCTGAGCAATCCATGCATCAACCACGTTCTCCAGTTCCTTCTCCGTATATTTTCTTGGAGGCAGAAGGTTTCTTGAGAGCAGGTTTCGGGAGTGGTGTTGTGGTTCTTTGCCACTCGATTTGTACCTCTTCCAAAGAGGTCTGGTTCATATATTTTGCCATCTTCGGGTCCTTGGCAAAATTGAGCATCATCTTTGTTGCATCGCCGATCAACTGGCGACGCTCCATCTCTCGCCGCTCCGCCTAAGTAGGCCAAGGCGGGCCATACTCTCTGCCGGAATCTTCGTTGTGATCCCTGCCCGCATCTCCAGATGCAGAGGGAGTCGACTAATCATTGCCTGAAGCCATAGGTGCCGCGGAAAAAAAATTCGGGGATCGGATTTCCCGTAGAAGAGAAATCGGCCGCGCTCTGATACCACTGTAACAGACTTGGGCACTCCAAGTCAAGAATCAATCGCGACAACACCAAATAACCACTTCAAAACAATTCACAGATCACAATAGATTTGCACTGGCCCGGCGGAGTTCCGTGCCTAGAGATATTGGCCCCAGAGACTGGCGCCCCTTTCGGTATTTCTTTTTGTATTAATCAATTCAAAGTACAAGAGAGTGGGTCGGGATTCACTCTCAGACTCTGTGCCCAGATGCTCTGAGAGGTGAAGCCCTCACCACTAATTTAAAGGTTACAAGAGATGCCCAAAAGCAGAGTCCCAAAAGCTTTTAAAATAAAAAGCATCAGTTCTCTCTCTTTCTCTCTCTCTTAGAGAGTCTTTTCTCTTTTTTTATAAAAAAAAAGCAAAATTCGTGTCGCTCATCATTTTCCAAAATTTTTTTTTTTTTTTGTAGCCTCCACGATTTCTGGAAATTAGGATTTCTGGCAGAAATTAGGGTTTGCAGTAATTTTAGGGTTTTTGGCAGAAATTAGGGTTTCTGCTATCCGCCACGTCATCACTTTGTGACATGATGTGGCGTGTCCACAGTACACACACATACACCCTCCCCTTGCACATAGTCTCGGAAATGCTGGCTGCTCTTGAAATTCACGGAAAATGCTGATGTGGCATGGCTGTATGGCAGCTCTTTCTTACGCAAAAAGCAGTGGCAGCTTTTGGGCTACGCAATTTAGCAAGAGAGAGAGAGAACTTTATTAAAACTGCTTTTACTCAAGAAGTCTAGAGAATGAAAGCTTTTGATTTTGATTTACAGCTTTTGGGGCTCTGCTTTTGGCATCCCTTGTAAAACCTTTATAAGTGTGGGCAGGCCTCCCACTTCTCAGAGCATCTGGACGCAGAGTGACGAGTCTGAGAGTGAGAGCCTCCCACTCCTTGGTACTTTGAGTTGCAGATTAATACAAAAAGAAATACCGAAAGGGGCGTCAGTCTTTGGGGCCATTATCTCTAGGCACGGAACTTCGCCAGGCAGTGTTGAATCAATTGTGAATTGTGAACTGTTTTGAAGTAAATTCCTGTCGTGTCGCGGTAGAATCTTGACTTGGAGTGTCCAAGTCTGTTACAGTGGTATCGGAGCACGATCGATTTCTCTTCTACCGGGAAATCCGATCCTTTTTTACGCGGCACTTATGGATTCAGACAGAGATCAGTCGACTTCCTTTGCATCCGGAGATGCGGGAAGAGATTAGGAAGAAGATTCACACGAGGAGTACGGGCCGCCTCGGCCTACTCGGGCGGAGCTTGAAGAGATGGAGCGTCGACGATTGATCAATGATGCAACAAAGATGATGCTAAATTTTGCGAAGGACTCGAAATTTGCAAAATTTATGACCCAGACCTCCTTCGACGAGGTGCACTCAGTGGCAGCAAACCACAGAACCACCCCTCAAACCGGCACTCAAGAAACCTCCCTCCAAGGATGTTTACAGAGCAAGAATTAGAAGAGCTGGTTGATGCACCGATTTCTCAACTTTTTGACGCGTAGAACAAAGCTGAAAAGCACGACAAAAAGTAGAAGAAAGGCATTGACTTCCTGGGTTATTTGGGTCGTCAGTCTACATTTACCTCGGCAAGAAAGCAGAAGAAGCATGTGCGATTTGAAGGAGTACCTAGTTCTTCTTCTTCTTCTTCTTCTGACAGTTCTTCTAGCTCCTCTGACTGGAGCGAAGAAGGCAGAAAAGGGAAAAAGCGAAGCAAAAGCAAAGCTTCGAAAAGGGCAAAGAAGTCTAAATCTCGCCCACTTGTTGACAGTTCTACGTTCTACAGAGGACTCATCTTCAGATAGTTCGCACTTTGACGACAACAGCTTTTTTGCAAAGAAGAAGAATTTCTATAAAGACAACCAGTATGTGTCACGTGCACATCTAACCCTATGTGTACGTGGACAAGCTACTTCATGACATGGGTTCACTTCAGGTAAGTTAGCCTAGCTTAGGAAGTGTTCTGGCACTTTTGTGAGTCTGTTCGCAGACCGTGCATGTCCAGGCACTTACAAATGCATATCCTCTGGTTGCACACAGCATGATCATCAGATTCCATCAAGAGCATTTTAAAGAGCAGAAAACCTATTTTCCCTATTTTAGCCATTTTTCACTTAATATTTTTAAGTGACTTGTTGGGAAACTGGGTAGGGCAATTTAGCCAAGTGACTACATAAGAAACCTAGCGCTAGCACTTTCTGGTAGAAGAGGCAGTAGGGACTCGGTGTTCGACAGTACACCTTCTCAGCAAGACCCCCCGGCGGACAACTTAGCGTTTTCAGCCATCAAGAAAGGCCAGTGTTTTCAGCCATTGCAGATCAGACCCAGTGTTTTGCAGTTGAAAATCAGCTTGGCGTTAGCAGTTTGCAGCAGACTCCCTAGCGTTTTTGCAGCAGACCACACATCAGCGTAGCGTTTTTTGCAAACAGCAGATCTCCTAGCGTTTTGCAGATTCCCGACGACAGTTCAGCCATTAGCATCAGCGTTTTGTATTTTCAGCACCTAGACACTGCAGACCAAGCCCCAAACCTCGCATATCTCACCTTCCCGCAGCAGATCCTCGCCGCATGGTCAGATCCACCGAAGTTTGCAGATTCAGTCCGGAAAATGCAGATTTCAGCATCTAGGTTTTCAACGCGTCGTCGTTGCATCGTCGTCATTGCCGTCACCACCGACATAGAGTCAGAATTCAGCAGATACAAGATTTGCAGATTTCAGCCCTTAGCCTTTGCAGATTCCAGCCCGTCTCGTCGTCGTCCACATCGTCGGCAAGTCCATAGCATTGTAGAGATTTGTGCAATCAATAGTAGACCGCTCGAGGGTTTGACAACATTCTGGTGTCGTACTCTTCTCTCTCTATCTCTCAGTCTCAGCACCTCCGTTCACAATGTTTGCCACTTTGTTTGTGATCATTTGCACTCTCACACTAAAGGAACGGAAGGCTCTCCCTTCCTTAAGTAAAAGGAACCTTGAGCACAGTTCGGAGCACTCATCTTGAGCAAAGTTCATCATTCACATCCGCTGCACCTTACATTGGTATCAGAGCTTTGGGAGTGTTCTGTATCACTCAAGGAAAGAACCACATAATGTTTTTTGCTTATTGCGGTCGCACGTAACCCAAGTCCACTTGGGCGTGTCGATCCCTAATCGTGTTTTGAAGAGTGATAGGAAACCCAAGAAAGAAGGGCTTGTCCAGCCTTCCCTTGTTTCTCTTTTCACTCATTCTGAGCGGACCGTGCATTTAGCGGCCGGCCAATCGACGTGAGGTGGGAAAAAGCAACCTTGGTGTGCGGCCGCGGGAAAGAGAGGAGCTCGGGTAAGAGAAGATCCTTCTGTGACACAGATTGCTAAAGAAGAACCTCAAGAACCCAAGAACCTCAAGAACCCAAGAACCACAAGAACCCAAGAACCAGAAGAACCCAAGTTCCTTGTGAACTTAAGAACCCAAGTTCCTTGTGAACTTAAGAACCCAAGACTTCAGTGCATGGTCATCACCCGAAGCGGATGGATACTTCGCATGGAGGTGATGAGCATGAAAGTGGCGAAGAAGAATTTTCCCCACTAGGAGGTTTTTCTGACCCTCCCCCTTCCCCATCTACGCCAAGGATTACACCAAATCCTATGGAGGCTTTGGTCAAGTCGATGATGGACATGATGATACGACAAAATAGACAACAAGAAGTGTGGCACGAAGAAAGAATGGCAACCATAGAGCGTGAGCGCGAGCAAGTGCCCTTGACGGCCGCAGAAAAAACACAGAATTGGTTCGCGAGCACAAAGAAAGAAAAGCCGAATTGGATCGCGAGCGCGAAGAAAGACAGTTAGAGCGTGAAGCGCAGAGAGACCAACGCATGCAAGAGTTGGTCCTACTATTTTCTAATGTGCAGGTGCAGATTGAGAGGAATCAGGAGAAGGAGACTTTCTTAGTCGTTTCTTCTCCAAAGCACGACACACGTGATTTGCATGATAATGATAAGCATGATGAATTGCATGATCAATGTTGCTAAATTGGCTTTATCTGACAGAAAAATAATTCTAAATGAATTATTGGATTTATAAGTGAGTGTTTTCTCGCTTGGAACACCAAGGAAAAATAATTCTAAACGAATTATTGGAATTTAAAGTGAGAGGGTTTTTCTCACTGGAGATATCCGAGTACAGAGTATTCCTAGTGCGTCATTCAAAGTAATGACGAGAGCACCGTGAACGGGAATATCTGTAAGTCCACCAGGAACGGGTACCTCTGATGCGTCACATTGGATGGGTGGCAGGGAGCATCGGGAAAAAGTATTTGACCATCCAAGAACGGACATCTCTGATGCGTCATAGGATGGGTGACATAGAGCATCGCGAAGGAGATTGTACCGTAAGTTCGGTAGGAAAGGACTAGGTGATGGGTATTCTTGATGCGTCACAAGGTGGGTGACAGGTGCATCAAAAAGGGAATATCCATAGTCAGGAGGAAATTCCGAACTGTGTTAGGAATGTGCACAAGGAAAAGCAAGCACTTGAATGAAGATGTGTACAGAGGAAACTTTGAGGAAAAACGGATGCTTTCTGAGAAAGCGGGTTGCTTTTCAGAAAAGCATATGCTTTCCCGCGAGGAAGTCTATGTCTGCATTGCAACTGTGTCCAGGGACGCCTGGGAAGTGCTGTGAAAGCATTGTTTTTGACTTATAAGGTTTTATTAAGTTTTTGGGTAGATTCAGACCATTTTTAAAGGTGACCGGGCGTCCACTTCATAAGGGGGCAGTCCATGATTAGATAAATTAGTAAAAACCAGCCAACGGTTTTTCTCTCTCTTTTTTTTTTGCGGAAGAGCGCAAAAAAATTTAAAAAAAAAAAAAAAAAAAAAACGGCCGCGATCTCTACACGAGCAGCCAATGCTCTGCTATCTTTGGCGTGGCGAGGGAGCTATAAAAGCATCACATGCCCTCTCCCAGAGAGAAGATTAGTTTTTGCAAGAAGAAGATGCTACTGCAAATTTCAACCGGAAAGAAGACGTTGCCGGTGATGCCCACGGCTGCCCCAAGTGTACCTGATGTCGCCAAGACCAAGTGCACGAGTTCCCTCGCGAAGAAGTGCCTACGAAGCATGTTTTCATCGCGACAAGCTGCTGTTTTTCTCTGTTTTCAGCCCACAAACATCGTAGACGGGGCTGATTTATGAGAAGGAACTCGAGAACACACCTCTTTTGTGTGTAGGATTGGAAGAGAGGATTTTCTATGTCGAGATCTCTTTCAGGGAATTGTTTTTCGAGAACCGAGTTGCGTTTCGAGCGTCGAGACTTTGAAGGTAATGATTTTCATGTTATGATCTCTAAGTATTTGTTTGTAGGTGTACTTCCTCTTAGTGAGGGAGTAGGAGCAGAGAAAGCGCTCTGAGGAAAGAGCCAGATCAGCCCAAGGGTTTCGTACTCGAGTTTGGGAAGTAGATCCACGGATCAGAGAGAGGTAGTCTCTTGAGTTGTGATCCGGAAGTTGGAATTCCCAAGTAAGGACTTCGTGTTCGGGAAAGCAGAGTTGTTCTGCGGGAAGAGGAGTGTGGAAACAGAGTTGGAAAAAAGAGTTGCAAGGATGCCATGCCCTGAGTCTAGAAGGTGAGATCCAGAGGCGAGAACCTTGATTCTCGAGGATTTGGAATAAGGAAAGGAAGGGTCTTGGAATAGGGTTTTGCCCTAGGAATAGGAAGCCGAGGCTTTCGGGAACCATCAAGTCTTATTCTAGAATGAACGTGGTAATACGTTCGGTTCAAGTGCTTGTATAGACTTCTTCTCAGTAATAAAGATACTATTACCGGGGGGGGGGGGACCAACCCATCTTCTGGTCCCCAGTATTGTGTCGATCTTCTCACTCTCTCTCTCTCTCTATCTATTTCTCTCTATATCCTCTGGCTTCAATATTAAGTGATAAATTTTATTTATTCGAGTATATTCTATATTGCTATGCGCTCCCATTTGTGACAATCAAGATGTGATTATTCACGAGTGTTATGTCCCGCTCTTAGGAGAGGGAATCTAGCCCAGACGTCGTCGGGATGGGCATCCAGTGTTAGGGCGGACGTAGTGTGAACCCGGCCAGTGTGGCCTGCCATTATTATAAAAGGGACGCCAAGGCCTCATTTGCAGTTATCGACCCCCACTGGTAGAGTACCACTGGTTAGCCCGCGAGGCTAGGAGTGCACGAGGTCACCTAGAGGAGGTGAGACCGGGTGGTATGGGACGCTCGGTTTTACAGGTGCACGTCTACGTCCTCGGAAGTTGGCCCTAGCATGGGGGAGCTGCCGGATGGTGGCTATGGTCGGGTGGTTCGTCCGACGCGTGTCTGTAGGCGGTCCGTGTAGCCTGGAGATCCACTCCATGTGTTCGTTTCATGGTATTAGAGCAGGCTTGGCTACGGAATGGACCGTGTGCACACCTATAGACTGGTTCGAGTCGGATGATACTTGTTTCATGCAATTTTGATGAAATGGTTATTTAATTTATTGTTTTTCTTCTCAGTAGTGTGGGTGCAGGTGAAATTTAATGTGTTGTCACAAGACGGGCACCACGTGCCAAAAGAAAAGAGCAGATTGAACAGACTTTTAGCACTTCAATAACAATTGAACTGAAAGAGAGACGACACGCGACAAGGAGCGACGAAATTCCACCCCAGAGAGTATTGGCCCCAAACCTTGGCGCCCCTTTCGGTATTTCTTTATATTGCATCATCAAAGTACAAGCCGATACTCCAGACTTTGCACCTTCTCCAGGAAGCATGCCAGAGAATGAGCCCTAACCGCATATTTAAAGGCCCTTGGCCTAAAAAGCAATTATGGTGAAAAGCCTTCAAAGTTCAAACTCAAAAGAATCTGGTCCAAAAGCAAAGCTAAAAAACTACCAGCGTAAATCACGGAAATCCGTACAGCCTGCCACGTCATCAGTCAGCGCAAAACGCGGAAATCCGTACAGCTTGCCACGTCATCATGACAACGCAATTTTCGGAAAATCTGCCACGTCATCAGTTTGTGTGTGTGTGTGCGGGACCTGCTTTATTTGTATCCTTTGTCACTTGGGGCCCCATTGGACGGGGTCCCCATAAGTTGGTAGGACTTTCTTCTGTTACTTGTTCTTCTTAGGGTTTAGGTCCCTCGGTCGGCATCTGTAAGTTGCCTCCATTCTTTAGGCTTTGACACGTCAGCAGTTTGTTATATGTGTTTAGCTGATTTTTGATAAACTTCAGCAATTTAGCGTGCGGAAAAGCTGAGAACTGCAAGTTTTTCATTAAATTTACTGATTTTTGACAAAAATTAGTGAAATTCTTATTGAACTGCTGATTTTAGATTAAAAATTCAGCATACAGTTAAAACTCTCCGTGTAATGTTCTCTGTGCGAAGCACACACACACAGAGAGAGAGAGAGAGAGAGAGAGAGAGAGAGAGAGAGAGAGAGAGAGAGAGAGAGAGAGAGAGAGAGAGAGAGAGAGAGAAGTTTGGCTCTCGTGCTCCTCTCTCGACCCTGCTCTCTCTCACCTGCTCGCACTCCTGCGCTCCCGCCATCACCTGCTTGCCTTCGAACGCGTACGCCGACATGTAGCGCTCTTTGTAGTTCAACTTTTCGCGATTGAAAAGTGCAAAAAACGCCCAGTTTCGCGCGAAACTTCCCGTTTTTAACGCACTTTGCCATGGATTCCTCTAGCTCGGATGTGCAGCGTGACGACGCACCAGGTAATGTTCAAATTCCGTTCATGCATGCTCTAAACACATGGATTACAAGTACCTTCCAGAGCTGCGACCAATGTGTTACCGCTCTGGAAAACGTGAACGTTCAAACGAATATTCGCTTGGCCTCTCTCGAAGGGGTCGTGCAAGGGCTTAGTTCTCGACTTACCGCTTTGGAAAATATGGCTCAGTCGACGACTGTGCGTATTTCCGAGGGTGAAATCCATCTCCAGTATCTACGGACGCAGTTTGCTGCTTTTGGGTGTTCACAGGGTGGTCCAGCGTGTTACCGCTTTGGAAAACGTGAACGTTCAAACGAACATTCGCTTGGCCTCTCTCGAAGGGGTCGTGCAAGGGCTTAGTTCCCGACTTACTGCTCTAGAAAATATGGCTCAGTTGACGACTGCGCGTATTTTCGAGGGTGAAACCCATCTCCAGCAACTGCGGACGCAGTTTGCTGCTTTTAGGCGTTCACAGGGTGGTCCAACTGCCACGATTCCGTAGAAAACCACAAATTTCTCAGGGGAGGAGAAGGAATGTACGGAACTGGCCGTAAATAACTCGCTGCATCAGTGGACCACGTATTTTGATCTCCATGGGGAGCATGATGAACGGAGGATTCAAATGATTCCTCTCTATGTGCACAATAAGGCACTTACCAGGTGGCGCGACATGACAGAGAAGCCTACGACGTAGGCTGATTTCTGTGTGAAATTCAAGAGGGATTTCGCCAAAATGGATTCTTCAAAAGCTTACACCAAATTGCAGAGTTTTTCGATGAAAGCTCTACCTTTTGATAAGTATACGACAGCTTTCAAAGAGGCGCTCACCTTCTGCAAGGTGGATGCTACGCATGCTATGCACATGTACCTGCTGGGATTACATGAGGATTACCGTTGGGCCTTAATCAAGGACAAAGCCCCGACTGACGTCGAGGATGCAGTGGCAAAGGCCACGACGTTCCATTTGATAAATGGAGCGAATTATGAGTAGGAAAGAACTTCAGACCATCAGTCCGGTGAGGGCGCTTCGAGCAAGCGACTGCGATTTCAGCAAAAGTCCAAATCACCGCCGAGATCTTCTCAGGAGAAGAAGAAAGCCAAAAAATGCTTTAGTTGCTGATGCAGTGAAGAAGGGGGCTTGCTTCGGATGTGGCCAGATAGGTCACCAAATCAAGGATTGCCCCAAGAAGAAGAAGACACAGAAACTGCAAGGTCGTCCTTCGGTTCAGATTCACGAGATCTCAGGTAACTCTGATGTCATTCAAGTTGAAATCCATTATTTAGCGCACAATTCATGCACTAATTGTACTTTTAGCACCAAAGTGTTTGATAAGCACGATCTTCTCCGTTTCCTCGGGAAGATCAATGTTCATGACGTGACTGTACTCCTTGATAATGAAAGCTCACATAATTTTGTGGATGCAAAATTGGTGCAGAAATTGAGCTTGTGGACCTGGGACAGTGACCATGAGTATCGCGTGAAGATGGCTCGTGGCGAGGATACGGATGTATGGAATCGGATGATTCCAGATTTGTCACTTGAGCTAGTTGATCACAAAGAGAACCTGGATTTCCACAGCATGCTCGTAGATGCTATTTTAGGAATTCCATGGTTTTATGATAAACAAGACTCATTGTATATAGACTATGTACATCACTCTCTTGTCTTTGTTAAGCAAGACATGCCTCATGTATCCGTGTCGCTTTGTAATCACAAGTTGTTACTGCTTTGGAAATGTATAAAGATATTAAGTCTTCTAATGTTGACTTTTATCAATGTGTACCATTTGTTTGTTTTGATTCATTAGTGCTTGGTACTTCTGTCATTGGATTTCGTAAAAATGTTTCATGTTCTTCTATTGAACTTGGGGATTCCGATGAATCCAACTTTATTCGGGAAATCATCATTGATTTCAAGGATGTTTTTCCTGATGATCTACCTCTTGGCTTGCCGCCTTCGAGAGGAGTAGATCATGGCAATGAGTTGGTGGCTGGTAGTCAGCTCTTCTCAAAGCAACTCTGTCGGTTTAGTAAAACTGAGGAGGACGAGATTCAGCGGCAGCTGAAAGATTATCTCGATAGGGGTTTTGTTCGGCCAAGTAAATCCCCGTGGGGAGCGCCAGTGTTACTTTCTTGAAAGAAGGATAACACTATGCGCTTTTGCGTGGATTACAAGGGGTTGAAGAAGCTCACTGTTATGAATAAGTATCCGCTCCCACGCATGGACGATTTGATAGATCGGCTTCATGGAGTGTTGTATTTTACAAAGATAGACCTGCGATCAGGCTATCATCAAATACGGATCAAACTGGAATACATTTTTAAGACAGGTTTCCATACGCGTTATGGTAACTATGAGTTTTTGGTCTTGCCTTTTGGTTTGACCAATGCTCCAACTACGTTTCAGCAGATGATGAATGATCTGCTAAGACCATTTTTAGGCAGCTGTCACAAGACGGGCACCACGTGCTAATAGAAAAGAACAGATTGAACAGACTTTTAGCACTTCAATAACAACTGAACTGAAAGAGAGAGACGACATGCGACACGGAGTGGCGGAATTCCACCCCAGAGAGTATTGGCCCCAAACCTTGGCGCCCCTTTCGGTATTTCTTTATATTGCATCATCAAAATACAAGACGGTACTCCAGACTCTGCACCTTCTCCAGGAAGCATGCCAGAGAATGAGCCCTAACCTCATATTTAAAGGCCCTTGGCCTAAAAAGCAGTTTACAGTAAAAGCCTTCAAACTTAAAAGCTGTTGGTCCAAAAGCAAAGCCAAAAAGCTGCCAGCATAAATCACGGAAATCCGTACAGCTTGCCACGTCATCAGCCAACGCAAATTTCGAAAATCAGCCTGCTACCCTTAGGGTTAGGGTTAGGGTTTTCAAAATTAGGGTTTGTAGGTTTAAGGGTTAGGGTTTTTAGAATTAGGGTTTCCAGAATTAGGGTTTCAACAATTAGGGTTTCTTGCAAAAATTAGGGTTAGGGTTTTCTGCTCTCGGACAACCATGTCATCACTTTGTGACACTTCTTCTGTTGCTTGTTCTTCTTAGGGTTTAGGCCCCTCAGCCGGTAGCTCCGTTCTTCAGTAGGTCGACATGTCAGCAGTTTGTTACAACAGCTTCGTTTTTGTATTTCTCGATGATATCTTGATCTACAGCCGAAGTTTGTCTGAGTACTTAGCGCATATACGCGTTGTTCTTGAAGTACTGAGAATTGAGAAGCTTTATGCTAAGGCTTCCAAGTGTGAATCTGTACTTGGGTCACATCATTACTTGCGATGGAATTCGCGTCGACCCTGAAAAATTGGATAAAGTGTGAAATTGGCCCATTCTGAAGAATGTGCGCGAAGTAAAGTCCTTTTTAGGCTTTACAGGATTCTTTCGCAAACTCATCAAGGATTACTCTAAAGTTGCTGTGCCGCTTACGCAACTTTTAAAAGGAGGGGTGGAAGGACTGAAGACTTCAGATCCTCATTGTAAAGGTAATCCCCCTGTTGTTTGGAATGAGCGTCTCGACGAGAGCTTTCAGACACTAAAGGGTGAAAGCATGTTAACCTGTCATGCTTTTTCATGTCCCGGACAATGCTAACTAGCACAATTTTGACATATGCTAACTAGTACAATAACTTAAGCTACATCTCCAAGATCTATGACATATGATATATCAATAGAAAGCACTTGAAACAAAGAATCCAAATGTACAACCTCCGACAAATTTTGATATTATTTGTAAAAAATTTACCGGACGCCCAACTTTTTGAAGATGTGCTAACTTGAAACTGCTAACTAGCACAAAAAGCGCGAAAGGTTAACATGCTTTCACCCTAAAGCACTTGGTGACTACTACTCCAATATTGCACATTGTGGATCCTAGCAAACCGTTTGTGGTTGAAACGGATGTTAGTGATTATGCCATTGGTGCGGCATTATCCCAGGATGGACGTCTTGTTTTGTGTTGGAAAGTAAGAAACTTTGTGACGCCGAGATGCGTTATCCAACGTATGAGAAGGAGCTTTACGTGATAGTTCACACCTTTAGGAAATGGCGACACTACTTGTATGGCTCTACGCTTGTTGCATGGACAAATCATCACTCCTTGCGCTGTCTGTGATCAGGGTGATCTCAGAGGCCGGAAGGCTAGATGGGTTGAGCTTATGCAAGAGTTTGACTTTGAGATCCGTTATAGAAAAGGTTCCAAGAATCGAGTTGCTGATGTACTCAGCTGGATTCTTGAGGTTAATGCCTTGTCTATGGCTGAAATCTCGACGGATTTCTCTCTCTCTCTTCGAGGGCTATGTCGTTCCAATGGCCATTTTGGCAAGATATGGAATGAGGTCGAAGCGGGGCATGACTCGCATACAGGCTTGGGTGATCCGGAGACCCAAGTGAATCATGCCAGAGAGACGAAACATCAACAATATTCCATTAAAGGTGGACTATTGTTCAGAAATGGAAAAGTCTGCATGCCGGAAATCAATGAGGTTCGACAAAGGATTTTGTACAAATGCCACGATGTTCTTAGCGCTGGGCACCCAGGCATTCAAAGAACTTTGGCTTTGGTCAAGCGATATTTCTATTGGCCAGAATGCGCTCTTACATAGAGGGCTATGTGAAGAGATGCGCTCAGTGTCAGGTCAATAAGGCAGAGCGTCTTAAGAAAGCTGGCCTGCTACATCCATTGGAAATCCGAGATGCCAAGTGGCAGAGTATTTTATGAACTTCATCGTTGGTTTGCCAAATACTAGTCGGGGCAATGACGCTATTTGGGTTGTGGTCGATAGACTCACAAAAATGGCAAAGTTTATACCAACGAAGTCGACAGTTAAAAGCCATGAGCTGGCGGTTTTATTTGTCGATCAGATTTACAAGCTATATGGTCGGCCAGAGGATATCGTCAGTGATCGAGATACTAAGTTCACTGGCCGGTTTTGGCGAGACGTGTTTGCTCATCTTCAGACGAAGTTGAGTATGTCGTCTTCTCACCATCCTGAGTCCGAGGGGCAAACTGAGAGGATGAATCAGACGTTAGAGGACATGTTGAGAGCCTATGTCTCTCACAGGCAGTCTGATTGGGAAAGGTATCAGCCACAGTTAGAGTTTGCCTACAATAGTAGCAAGCATTCTGCTACTGGATTTAGCCCATTCATGCTGATGTATGGATTTGAGCCTAAATCCCCGATTGCTCTTGCCTTAGAGAAAGTCAAGGAACGCCAAACTCGTGATTTCTTGAATGCCATGCAAGAAATGCTCGATTTGGCTAAGGATAGTATAAGAACGGCTCGTGATTGAGTCACTACTTATGCTAACCAAAAAAGAGATCTCCAAGGACTCTAGATGTGGGACAATGGGTTTATCTGAAGATACCCAAGGATTCCAAGACTATGCGAACGGGAAAGCATTATAAGCTTTCAGCTAGATATTGTGGTCCATTTTTTATCACAAAGAAAATTGGCCAAGTTGCCTATAAACTAGCTCTTCCTTCGGATGTTAGTGTACATACATCCAGTGTTTCATGTCAGCCGCCTTAAAATAAAATTGGGCGAAGCCGACGATGTGCCTATCGAGAAAAATGTATGGCAAGATATGCAAACTGAGAATATTCCTTGAGAGTCGGAGGCAATTTTAGATCATCGTACCTGTCATTCGCGCCAAAAGACTTATGATGAGTACTTAATTAAATGGAAGGGTCAATTTGAAAGGTTTGCTACTTGGAAACGAGTTAGAGCTCTCAAAGCTCAGTATCCCTACTTCATTGATGAGGACATCAATGGTTCTTAAGGGGGGAAGGAAGTATGTTATGTCCCGCTCTTAGGAGAGGGGATCTAGCCCAGATGGCGTTGGGATGAGCGTCCAGTGTTCGGGCGGACGTAGTGTGAACCCGGCCAATGTGGCCGGTCATTATTATAAAAGGGAGGCCAAGGCCTCGTTTGCAGTTATCAACCCCCACTAGCAGAGTGCCAATGGTTAGCCCGCGAGACTAGGAGTGCGTGAGGTCACCTCGAGGAGGTGAGGCCGGGTGGTATGGGACGCTCGGTCTTACACGTGCACGCCTACGTCCTCGGACACTGGCCTCAGCACGGGGGAGCTGCCAGATGGTGGCTATGGTCGGGTGGTTCGTTCGACGCGTGTCTGTAGGCGGTCTGTGTAGCCGAGAGATCCACTCCATGTGTTCATTTCAACGAGCGTGATGAATTGCATGATAATGATAAGCATGCTGATTTGCAGGATAAAGATGTGATTGTTCACAAGGATGATGGTTTAGTTGATACTCTTTCTAGTGAAGCTAACCTCATTGCAGATCCGATCAATCACGAAAAACGGATCTTGGCTCTCGAGTTGAGGTCCAAAGAACCCCCACATGAAGTATTCTGTGTTCGAATGATTAGTAAACACGCATTGTTCAAGTGTTTCATTCGTGATGCTTTCCTGTAGTTTAGCACCGTCCTTATGTGATCCCTTTTTATAGGCATGCCATATTGCACGATGAACACGATGCACTCATGAATGAGCACGGAGTCACAGATGACTTTGTGTCGCTTTCAACGCGGCCCAAAGAAGCAAGCATTGCAGACCTTTATGAAGTTCAAGTAATAGGGAAAATAGGTTTTATGCACTGGAAAATGCTCCTGATGAATTCTGATGGTAATGCTGATGATCATGCTGTGTGCAACCAGAGGATATGTATCTACTCTAAGTGCTTGGGCATGCACGGTCTACGAACAGACTCACAAAAGTGCCAGAACACTTCCTAAGCTAGGCTAACTGAACCCTGGACTTGAAGTAGCTTGTCCACATGTACATAGGGTTAGATGTGCATGTGACATCCCCTCCTTTTTAAAGTGAGGTACTGATACCGAGTTGCATGGCTTCCTTGTAGTTTGCCAACAACTCTGGGTAATCTTTGAAAAACTCTTCGTCGACTCACACTGCTTCGTGGATTCCTCGATCTTTGAACTTCAAAAAGTAGTGTCTCACTTGCTTCTTTGAACCATGTCGAAACCGATGCTACAACACTTGGTCCAGCTCCATGACTTCTGCTTCATCAATGATCTCAAGTTCTTCTTCTTGCGAAATGTCCTTTGGAGGTGTTCCCTGAAACACTTTCAACCAAGAAACATGGAAAACATTGTGCATTGACCATGAGTTAAGCAACTACGATTTCATTGAAACCTCATTTATCTTTTTAATGACAGGAAATGGACCATACATTCGAAAAGACAACTTGGGACACTTCTTTCCAACTTGCTTAAGACGTTGCTTGATGATTCTTAAATACACCCAATCCCCTTCCTCGATCAAAACATCCTGGCGATGCTTATTAGCCTGCCGTGAATAAGATTCCTGAGCCTTGCTTACCCGAAGCTTCACACTCTCAGAAATCTCATCCAATGACTGACTTTCAGCATTGGCATCAGGCATTTGACTGACCGAGCGAGTCAAAAGTGATTGGAACGGATGGCCAAAAGCTGCCTCATACGGAGTTTGACCAATGGCGGAGGAAAAAGAGTTATTCAAAATAGCCTGAACCAATGGAAGATAGAGCTCCCAATGAGACTACTGATCATGTACATATGACTTTAAAACATCCAAAGCCAATTGATTGTAAATCTCTTTCTGACCATCTGACTGTGGATGAAAAGCCGATGAAAGATACTTGGTGCCAAAATTTTCAAAGAGTGCGCGCCAAAAATTGGACGTGAACTTAACATCGCCATCTAAAACGATCGATTATGGCAAACCACAGAGGAGATACGAATGCTTTATGAACGATCGTGCCACATCTTGTGCAGTGACTGTGGCCTTACAAGGAATCAACATGCAAAACTTGCTGAAATAATTAACAATGGTCAAACATTGAGTGTTCCTTGAATGCAAACTATGTGGAAGGTTAGTCGCAAAATCCATGGAAATATCTTGAAATCATCATGCAAATCATGTGTCTTGCTTTGGAGAAATAGAGACAGAGAGAGTCTCCTTTTCCTGATTCTGTGCAAAGTGCGCCTGCACTTGAGAAAAAAGTCGCCACAACTCTTTCATGTGTTTATCGCTCTTCTCTTGTCTTGCTTTGTTCTCGTGGGCATATTCTGCTTGTCTTTCGTTGTTCTCGCGATCAAATTTGTCTTGTCTTTCTTTGGCTTCCAAGCGTGCTTGCTCGCTCTCACGCGCTATGGCTGCCATTCTTTCTTGGTATTTGCGCTCTATGGCTGCTATTCTTTCTTCGCTTTCTAACTTCCTCTCCATCATCCTCTTGTCGAAAGCCTCCATAGGAGTTAGTGCAATCCTTGGCGTATATGGGGAAGGGGGATGGTCGGAAAAACCTCCTGGTGGGGAAAATTCTTCTTCGCCTCTCTCATGCTCATCACCTCTAAGCGAAGTATCCATTCCGCTTCAAGTGATGACCATCCACCGAAGTCTGGGATTCTTGTGGTCTTGGGTTCTTAAGTTCACGAGAAACTTGGGTTCTTGGGGTTCTTGAGGGTCTTGAGGGTCTTGAGGTTCTTGAGGTTCTTCTTTCGCTTGCAATCTGTGTTCGAGAAGCATCTTCTCTTCACCCGAGTTCTTCTCTTTTCCGCGGGCGCACCCCTTGGCGGCCTTGCGCTCACACCAAGGTTTCTTTTTCCCACCTCATGTCGATTGGCCGACCGCTAAGTGCATGATCCGCTCTCAATGAGTGAAAAGAGGCACAAGGGGAGGCTGGACAAGCCCTTCTTTCTTGGGTTTCCTGTCACTCTTCAAAAACACGATTAAGAATCGACACGCCTAAGAGAACTTGGGTTACGTGCGATCGCAACAAGCAAAAAAAATTTACAAAATTATGTGGTTCTTTCCTTGAGTGATACAGAACACTGCCAAAGCTCTGATACCAATGTAAGTGCAGCTGAATGAATGTTTGAACTTTGCTCAAGATGAGTGCTCCGAACTGTGCTCAAGGTTCCTTTTACTTACGGAAGGGAGAGCCTTCCGTTCTTAATGAGAGAATGCGATGATCACTAACAAAGTGAATGGACACTGTGCATGAGACTGAGAGGTAGAGAGAGAAGAGAAATACGACACCAGAGGCATTGTAAAACCCTCCTCCGAAGGCCCCACTCTCTATGGCGAGAGCGGTCTACTTATGATTGCACAAATCTCTACAATGCTTGGACTTGCCGACGATGTCGATGACGACGAGACGATTGAAATTTGAAAACGCTAAGGGGCTGAAATCTGCAAATCTTTATCTGCTGAATTTTGACTCTATGTCGGTGACGATGTCGATGACGATGATGCGACGACGACGCGCTGAAAACACAGATGCTGAAATCTGCGTTTTCCGGGCTGAAACTGTAAACCTTGCGGAAACTGACTGTGCGGCGAGGAACTGCTGCGGGAAGGTGAGATCTGCGAGGTTCGGGGGTTCTTCTGCGAGTACTAAGGGCTGAAAACTGAAAACGCTGGTGTTTCTTGAGGTTCTGTCGCGGAGAATCTGCAAAACGTTGGGGTATGATGCAGATGCAAAAACGCTAGGGCTGAACACTGAAAACGCTGGTGTTTCTTGAGGTTCCGTCGCGGAGAATTTGCAAAACGCTGGGGTATGATGCAGATGCAAAAATGCTAGGGCTGAAAATCTGCTGCTGTCGTCGGCGGTTGTACTGCAAATGCAAAACACTAGGCTGATTTGTTGTGTCGTGATGACGCCGTGGCTGATTTGCTGTGCACAAAACGCCAAGGCTGATCTGATACAAAAACGTTAGGTCCTCAAATGGCTGAAAACTCTAGGGCTACTGCGGGTGTTGGTCTTTCTGAGAAGTTGCCTGTTGAGCAAGGTGCTCCTGCTACCTCTTCTGCCAGAAAGTGCTAACTCTAGTTTGCTTATATATTATCTTAGCAAAATTGCCCTACCTACTTTCCAACAAAAGTCACTTCAAAATAATTAGTGAAAATTGTCAAATATAGGGAAAATAGGCCTATGCACTGTAAAAATGCTACTGATGGGATTTGACTAGAATCTGATGGTCATGCTGTGTGCAACCAAAGGATATGTATCTAATCTAAGTGTTTGGACATGCACGGTCTGCGAACAGACTCACAAAAGTGCCAGATCACTTCCTATTCTAGATTGACTTGAATGAACTGAACCCTGGTCATGCTATAGCTTGTCCACTGATACATAGGGTTGGATGTGTCACGTGACATAACTGCACGGTCCGCTCTCAATGAGTGAAAAGAGGCACAAGGGGAGGCTGGACAAGCCCTTCTTTCTTGGGTTTCCTGTCTCTCTTCAAAAACACGATTAGGAATCAACACGTCCAAGAGGACTTGGATTACGAGGCGATCGCAACAAGCAAAAAAAAATCTTGTGCCTTGAGTGATATAGAACACTACCAAAGCTCTGATACCAATGTTAGGTGCAACGGAAGTGAATGTTGAACTTTGCTCAAGATGAGTGCTCAAGGGTTCCTTTTACTTACGAAAGGGAGAGCCTTCTCTTCCTTTAGTGAGAGAGTGCAATGGACACAAACAAAGTGGTGAACACTGTGAATGAACTTTGAAGGTGCATGAGACCGACAGAGAAGAATACGACAGCAGGATGTTGTCAAAGCCCTCCTCCAATTGCCCCTCTCTCGCCATGCTATTGATTGCACAAATCTGGTACAAGATACTGATGCAAGTCGTGAGGCTATGATGCAATGTGGATCTAAGTTTGGAGATGGCGGTGACGACGAGAGCTGTGACGACGTATGGCTGAAATGCTAACTGTTGAAATCGCTGGAACTGCTGTTGTCTCGGCTGCTGAAAACACTGAATTTCTGTACTTGAAAAACGCTGATCTGCTGGTCTTTAAAAACGCTAATCTTCTGGTTGATAATTGCTGGTTTGCTGGTCTTGAATCGCTGAATTGCTGGCTTCAAAAACGCTGATTTGAGGAGCTCAAAAACGTTGATCTCCTGGCTGCTTGGCGATGGGAATGCTGCTGAAAAACGCTGCGCTTTGCTTGGTGAAAAACGCCAGGTTCTGCAGGTGTTCTTGCTTGAGAAGAAGAAGAAGAAGAGAGTTTTAACGTCGTAGGAAACTATCCCAAGAGACCTTAAAGATCTAGGCGACGAGTAGAGTTGAACTCAAGACCTGTTATTCAAGAGGGAAATGGCATCACCAATCTACCACACCTTGGTGATAAAAAGGTTATACCATTGATGAGAGAGAGAGAGAGAGAGAGAGAGAGAGAGAGAGAGAGAGAGAGAGAGAGAGAGAGAGATGCCTGTTGCAAGTAACTTGCCTGTGCACTTCTTCCTCTTCTGCCAGATTCTACTAGCGCTACGTTTTCTTTTATACAAGCTCTGCTAATTTGCCCTACCCAATTCCCAACAAAAGTCACCTAAAAATAATAAGTGAAAAATGGCTAAAATAGGGAAAATAGGTTTTATGCACTGGAAAATGCTCCTGATGGATTCTGATGGTAATGCTGATGATCATGCGGTGTGCAACCAGAGAATATGCATCTACTCTAAGTGCCTGGGCATGCACGATCTGCGAACAGACTCACAAAAGTGCCAGAACACTTCCTAAGCTAGGCTAACCGAACCTTGGACTTGAAGTGCTT
Source organism: Adiantum capillus-veneris (assembly GCF_014529385.1). Lineage (NCBI taxonomy): Eukaryota > Viridiplantae > Streptophyta > Polypodiopsida > Polypodiales > Pteridaceae > Adiantum > Adiantum capillus-veneris. The sequence continues at coordinate 106,759,850 of NC_140953.1, forward strand.
GTTTACATACACAAAGGGTTAGATGTGCACGTGACATGCACTCTCTCTCAGTTCTGTTGTTTTGAAGTGTTTTAAAGTTGTCTCTTTTGTTTTTTTCTGTTGGCACATGGTGCCCTCCCATTACACCAAAATTGTCTCGTATAAAGCCAAGATCCCTTAAATCTGTAGACGTTGGATGGCCTTCTTGACCATTTCTATTGTGAAGAAACAGGAGCTCATGGGTCGAGGCTCGGGTGGTTGTGGAATCAGAGGTTGGTTTGGTACTTCATAGAGTTTCTCTGCATAATCGTGCTATACCTGTGGGTCCTCAATAGTGGTAGGCGGTCGTGGCTCTCGAAGGGTGCGCCATGCTATGGCACTGTCCATGCTTATGAATAGGTGGTATAGCTCTAGCTCTTGAGCCTCGTCAAAAGCTTATCGCTTTTGGTGTGTGAGTATCTTCATTTGTTGCCTGACATCTCAGTCAATGATCGCCTCAATGGTCCGCTGCATACGCAACTATCGGTAAAGGTCTCCGTACTCATTATTGTACCATGTATTATGTGGCATAGTCCTTTTGGGGGGGGGGGGGGGTACGGGAAAGAGCTAATGGCCAATGTCTGAAGACGGATGTGATGTGGGAGGTGAGCACAGATAGTGGTGTAGAGGGGTGGATTAAAAGGAGTTAGGTGGGTGGCCTCTCTGGAACCCATGATATAATCCATGGTACTCTCCCCCCCCAGTTGTAACTCCATGTGGTATGCATGTCAGCCCTCTTGAAGTGGGTCACTCGGCCATCCTGTTATAAATAAGGAGACGGTGCCTAGAGCCTAATCTGAGTAAATGGTGGCTGTACTCTGTGATGCGGACCGTGTCTGTTGAATCTCTCATGGTAGTCTCCTCTTGTGTGGTGTGTAGTGCCACTGGGTCCTCTATGCCGTATGTCTCGCAATGGTCGCAACTTGTCCTAGCATTGAAGTCTCCCATAAGGAAAACTTCCCCGGATGTAGAGTACTCAATGATCTCATCTGATAGGCATGGGTATGGGGATGTTTTGTCCTCCCTCCGCCTCTCCATTTTTGTAGTAGCAAATTTGGAGCTTGAAGGGGGGGGAGTAGCAGAGGGCAATGTAAATGATCCTCTCCCGTGATAGTTCAATGTGAATCCAAAGGTAGCGGTAGCGGGCCAGCGGGTCCCGTGCTACTATCTGTATCCTGCTTTGGAGTCCCTATCTAAAGAGTATAGCCACCCCACCTGACCCTCGCATAGTGTGCTTGCGAGTATTCCCTCGATGTGAGGACTCCCATGCGAGTAAACTCCGTTCTGGGCTCTCATGTGTCTCTGTTAGGAGAATGTCACAAACTGATGACGTGTCAAAGCCTTGGAAAATAAAGTCAACTTGTAGATGCCGGTTGAGGGGCCTAAACCCTAAGGAGAACAAGTAACAGAAGAAGAAGTCCTACCAACTTATGGGGACCCTGTCCGATGGGGCCCCAGGTGACATAAAGGATTAAAATAAAGCAGGACTCTCACACACACACACACACACAGAGACTTGCGGCAGATTTCGGAAAATTGCGTTGACATGATGACGTGGCAGGTTGGACGGATTTCCGCGTTTTGCACTGATTGATGACGTGGCAATTGTACGGATTTCCGTAAATTACGTTGGCAGCTTTTTGGTATTGCTTTTGGACCAGGAGCTTTTGAGTTTGAAGGCTTTTCATGTAAAGTGCTTTATATAAGCCAAGGGCCTTTAAATATGTGCTAAGGGCTCATTCTCTGGCATGCTTCCTGGAGAAGGTGTAGAGTCTGGGGTACCGGCTTGTACTTTGTTGATGCAATATAAAGAAATACCGAAAGGAGCGCCAAGGTTTGGGGCCAAAACTCTCTGGGGTGGAATTCCGCCACTTCGTGTCGCGTGTCGTCTCTCTCTCTCTCTCTCTCTCAGTTTAATTGTTAATGAAGTGCTAATGTAAAGTGCTTTATATAAGCCAAGGGCCTTTAAATATGTGCTAAGGGCTCATTCTCTGGCATGCTTCGTGGAGAAGGTGTAGAGTCTGGGGTACCGGCTTGTACTTTGTTGATGCAATATAAAGAAATACCGAAAGGAGCACCAAGCTTTGGGGCCAAAACTCTCTGGGGTGGAATTCCGCCACTTCGTGTCGCGTGTCGTCTCTCTCTCTCTCTCTCTCTCTCTCTCTCTCTCTCTCTCTCAGTTTAATTGTTAATGAAGTGCTAAAAGTCTGTTCAGTCTGTTCTTTTCTATTGACACATGGTGCCCGTCTTGTGACAGTGGTATCAGAGCATCAGGCGTGTGCTTTTCTAAAAGCATACTGGTCCTACCATGGAGCGTCAGAGCAAGATTGCACTTTCAAAAGTTCATTGGAAATTTTATCTTCGTGCTCCGACCCCGGAGCAAGATTGCACTTTCAAAAGTTCATTGAAAATTTTATCTTCGTGCTCCGACCTTGGCCTTATTAGCCACTCCCACCCTTACTTCATCGCGCATCGGGCGCGCTCCTGTCTTCATCGCTCATGTCTTACAGGGCATAAGCCATAAAGATCACTTGCAAGAGAAGGATCCAGGATTTGTTTCGAGTCATTGTTTTTTTTCTCAAAAGCAGTGCCATGTAGATGTTGATGTCTATAGCTACCAAGCCGCACACTTCCAAGGACTTGGCAAGCTTTCAAGAAAATTTTTGCCCGAAGTTGTATTGTTTCTAACATCTTTCTTCGGAGTGCAACTTCTGGCAAAGTAGGGTATCCCGAAATGCTTGCCATGGAAACCCTAGCAGATTATAACTTGAAGTTTCTCGACATCTCCCAGTAGATGTCTCTTCACGATCAGATGACCTTGGAGGTCTAGTGCGATTGCTATTATCGCCGCCAAAGAAACACTATTTGTCCTAGAGCTGATGGACCATGCTGTGCTCGGCTACGACCCTATGGAATGAACCTAACCCTAAATTTTTGGTGCAGGTTTCAAGTTGGAAAGTCAGTCGACTTTTCGAGCTTGACTGATGTCAAGATTGCTTTCTAAGTTTGTGTACGGATTTTCGCGTTTTGCGTTGACTGATGACGTGGCAGCTATACGGATTTCCGTAAATTACGCTGGTAGCTTTTTGGCATTGCTTTTGGACCAGGAGCTTTTGAGTTTGAAGGCTTTTCATGTAAACTGCTTTTCATAGGCCAAGGGCCTTTAAATATGTGCTAAGGGCTCATTCTCTGGCATGCTTCCTGGAGAAGGTGCAAAGTCTGGAGTACCGGCTTGTACTGGGTTGATGCAATATAAAGAAATACCGAAAGGGGCGCCAAGGTTTGGGGCCAATACTCTCTGGGGTGGAATTCCGCCATTCCGTGTCGCGTGTCGTCTCTCTCTCTCTCTCTCTCTGTCTCTCTCTCTCTCAGTTCAATTGTTATTGAAGTGCTAAAAGTCTGTTCAGTCTGTTCTTTTCTATTGGCACATGGTGCCTGTCTTGTGACAGAGAATGAGGTCTTGTCGTCTCATCACCTCCTCAAGTCTGTTTGGGTGTGTCCATAGATCCCCGTTGCAGTTCCAGACTGCAATGTGGATCTCCTCATGTGTCTCATTATTCATAGGCCGCGAGTCCCTATGCGATGGTCTTGCCATCGATGATGACCCTACCATCTCGGTATACTGCCTTCTTCCCTTCCTTGTGAGCTTTTTTGACTCTAGGCATGCATGCATGGTGGTGGTCTTGTCGCATCTTTGTTAGGTCGTCGTCAAGGTAGATAGGTGAGCCTTCTAGCCCTCTCAAGATGGTCCTCTTTTGGATGAATGAGGTTCGGGATTCCTCGAAGGGGAATTGGAGGATGAGGGATCTTTTGTGTAGGTCTTTGCCGGCTCTAGCTTCGTACATAAGGCTTTCCCATCACTCTCCGGTGTAGATCCCTCCTCTTCTTTGATGCCTGTCACTTGTATATTGAGGTGGTGGGCTTGTCGCATCTTCTCTTCCTCGATGGTTGTGTGGATGATTAGCGCCTCATCTGTTTGGGTTTCCGCTCTCGTCTCTTTTTTGATATTCTTCTTGACTACTTCGAGCCATCCTTCCTTGGTGGCCTCTAGTTTGTTGTCGATGCTCGCCGTGAGAGCCTTGGTGATCTCCTCCTTGAGGGCTTCCTTGGCTTCCGCTTTGATCTCTCCTTCTTCAAGGGTGAGGGATACGATAGAAGCACGAAAGAGTTCGATTTGCTCCTTTAATTCTTCCATTCCTCTTTCTCCTTCTCTCTCTCCTCCACCTTTCATGCTTCCTTCTCCTTGGTCAAGCCTTCGACCTCTTTCTCCAGCTTGTGTAGGCGGTTGGAGATGTCATTGAGGGTGTCCGCCAAGTAGGCCGTCACCTTCTCATCGGGCTTGGCCACCTCCCTTCGCGTTCTTCGGCATGTCGATGATTTTTGGGGGGTGGGGGTGCTTCAACTTCGTACCCTCAGAAGCGGAGAGAGTGTGTGTGTGTGTGAGAGAGAGAGAGAGAGAGAGAGAGAGAGAGAGAGAGAGAGAGAGAGAGAGATGGCCACTTTTTTGTTGATCAGACAGATTACGGGTGATGCTTTTGTTAGCTCTTTAGAAGCATGGGCGGTAGATAATAATGTCAAAGATGTGCCTAGCGTGATGGAGCGAGGATGGTATGATCTGGGTGCTTATTTTTCTTGCGTCCTACAGAAGACGATACGCAACAAAGATTTGAAATATGGAAGGAGAACACATGCAATTATTAGTCTAATTGGGTTTGAAACAGTTGATCTTCTAGGAAGCTTACTAATTCAGATGTTTGCTTCTGGTGGGAGTTTAACAGAAGCTGATCAAGTGTTTAGAAGACTACCAAGGGCAGGCTGCCTTTCACTGTGTGCCATCATCTGTTCTTACACGAAGTTTGGGCAAGCAATTCAGGCCATCATTCTATTTTTTCGAGCATGTCAGTCAGCTATGGAGCAGGATGGACACACTATCGCTGCAGTTTTAAAGGCATGTAGCATTTTAGCAGCTTTGCCAGAGGGCAAGGCAATTCATGGCTATATTTTGGAACAGGGCTTTGATGCGGATGTTTTCATCATAAATTGTCTAGTATCTTTGTATGCGCAATGTGGTTGCCTTGAGGATGCATATAGACTTTTTGAAAGATATTCAAGGTTGGAGCTAGTAACCTGGAGTGTCTTGATTGGTCAGTACACAAAGCTCGGTCGTGGTCATGAAGCTTTACAACTGTACTTGCAAATGTTGCGACAAGGGCTAAGGCCAGACAATGTGATTTTCACAATAGTGTTCAATGCATGTGCAAGTGTCACAAGCATTACGCAAGGAATGCTAGTTCATGACCAATTCATCCAAAATGGTCTCAGACCAGATTGTCCTTTTGAGAACTCTTTGGTTGACATGTACGCAAAATGTGGAAGCCTTGAAGATGCACGCCACACTTTCTTGAACTCTCAGCATCGGGATGTGGTGGCTTGTAGTTCTATGATGAATGGTTTTACCCAGCATGGTCGACCTCAAGAGGCCCTTGAGCTCTTCTGGGAAATGCAAAAGGAGGGTGTGCAGCCTAATTGTTTCACTCTTGCATGTGCATTGAAAGCATGTTCAGACTCAGGTGACTTATGGCAAGCTAAATTAATCCATGCACACATTGTTTGTTCTTGTAATGATGTTGATAACTTTGTTAGGAGCACACTTGTAAACTTGTATTCCAAGTGTGGGAGTATTGAAGATGCCCATAACGTCTTTGCAAAATTGGCCACGCGACGTTCTGTGGACTGGAGTATGATGATATCTGGGTCTGCTATACAGAAGCATGGCCAAGAGACTGTTCATGTCGCGGACTTGATGCAGGAGGAGGGTCTGAATTTGGATAGAATCTCCTTCACGGACATGCTGAAAGCATGTACGAGGTCCATGATTGGTGAGGCAAAATTGATACATTCACAGATAATCGAGAGCGGTTTTGAGTGTGAAAAATTTGTTGGGGCTTCCTTGATTGATACCTATTCAAGATGCGGAATCCTTGAGGATGCTCGTAGGGTTTTCAACCAACTCTCAGGTAAAGATGTTGTAATATGGGGAATCATGATGACAGGCTACCTGGAGTCTGGTTTGAGCCAAGAAGTCCTAAATTTAATGCGCGCTTTACAGGAGGGTGGAGTTGTCGAACCGAATCACATTATCATGGTTTCTGCTCTGAAAGCATGCTCTATTCTAGTTGCACTGGATGAGGGGAGGTTGATCCATTGTGCTGCGTTGGAAACTGGTTGCGAGCTGGATGTGTACGTCGGAAGCTCATTAATCAACATGTATTCCAAATGTGGGAGTCTTCTTGATGCGTGCAGGATGTTCGAACGCTTACCCGAGAAAAATGCGGTGATTTGGACAGCCATGATTGGAGGGTGTGCTCATCACAATGAGTATAAATTGGCCCTCCAGTATTTTGAAGGCATGCAGCGTGCGGGTCTAAAACCCGACGAGCAAGCTTTCATGTGCCTTCTGACAGCGTGCAACCATGTGGGCTTAGCGGATGCTTGTCATCTTCATTTAGTGTCTATGGCAGATGAATTTGGGATTGCTCCAACACTCGATCATTTGAATTGTGTAGCAGATGTTCTTGGGAGGGCAGGCCGTGTGAAAGAGGCCAAAGACCTTCTCGAAACAAAGACAAAAGCTGAGAACATGGTAGGTTGGATGTCCCTTCTCAGCCATTCCCAGACTCATGGCAACATCAAGGAAGCACAGAGGTGCTCGGAGCACATAACGGCTTTTGATCGCAAACATGCAGCTGGATATACGCTCATGTCGAAGGTGTATGCCACGGCCGGTATGCAGGAGAATTCTGAGATGTTTCTGGCATTGAAGGCCATCGCGAATGCGTGGAAGAAGCCCGGGGAGGCATTTATAGAGCTTGACAGCAAGGTGCACGGATTCACGGTTGGGATGCGGACGTCTCCTGAAATCCGGGAGAAGTTACAGAGGTTGCACGTCCACATGCAGGCGAGGGGTTACAATAACCTCTGCTGAGGCTTGCCGGCGTCAGCTATGGCATCTCTAATTTCTTTCCATCATCTGTTTTTTGTTCAGAGCAGAAGTTAGCGTCCTTGTACCACTCCAAAAAGGTGGATATGAATCATCGCTGGCTTGCAGCCGGGAATTTCTGGGTTTTGAGTGTGGAAGAATATGGTATTATAAAGAAAAAGCTTTGCAAGCCTAGTTTCTCTTTTCTCTGGAAATGACGGTGTGTAGAGGAGGACATCAAGCTGCTGATTCGGGTGAAGCTAGGCATGCGGCGGTCTTGTGTGGCCCGTCAGAATATAACTGCTGGTTGCGGTCTTTCTTCTTAAGGGTGGTGATACTGAATGCAGTGGAATGTCTTGAAGGCCTTCAAGGGGCATGCCCCTTAGTCTGCTGCTGTTGTTTCCTGCTGGTGCATCCGAGATTTGAAAAGCGAGCAAATTCTCATCATAGAAGTACATGAAGTCAATAACAAAGAAGGCGAGCCCACTGAGCCAGGCAAGGGGCTCCAAATAGTCAGTCTCAACAAGCAAAAGACTGTGTAGTGGTTATCTTCTCTTCTTGTTATTTCTTTTCTTTGCTGCCAGAGCAATCTGATCAGAATTGTTGGGGGGACTTCGAATTGCATAGCGATCAATGAACTCTCCGATTGCACAATTTAGGACGGCATTTACGTACTAGATTGTCCTGGGTGAATTTTACTGAGGCTCATGTTAGCAACAGCGTTCGTAGTCCAATGGTCAGGATAATTGCCTTCCAAGCAATAGACCCGGGTTCGATTCCCGGCGGACGCAAGAGGATCTGACTTCAAATAAAGTTTTGAAAGGCTCTGATTATAATTTTGTATTTCAGACGTTCCCACTAGTGTAGTATTTTCCGGTCAAGGCCCTTCATTTTATAACTATGGTCCCCGTTTCCATTTATTCAAGACAAAAAGTCTTTGGCTTCATTGTAACGTTAGTTCATTGCTGGGAAAGTCGACGGCCATGTTTCCTCCTCTTGCTAAGTAAAATTTTTCGAATTTGCAAAATCTGGATTTTGAACCGTATGCTGAGACCAACCTTTCTTGACCACTGGTGTAAGGTCTTTGACCATTTTCTTGAGACTTTGCATTCAGGCAATCCCTCGATCTTGACCATCTCTACCGAATCTACGCAGGTTGGGATTCGGAGAGGAGGTGGAAGTTAAGAAGTGCGGTACAAGCCAAGCCTCGGGAAATGGAAGGCTCACTATATCCATAACCTGTTCACGTCAACTCTAATTTTTTTTGAGAGGATTTGAGGCCGGCTCAAATTTCAAGATTTTTAGTTGAAAAGTTCAAAATTTCCCTTCTCAAACACTCCAGAAAACAATTTTCAGGAGCCTTGATACAAGCCTTGGTTGCCACAATGCCATCTTGAATTGTAATTGCTTGAAGATCTTGAAAAATAGTCATCACCTTCCTTTGAGCTAAACTTATAGGTTTTAGCATGCGGATGCCATCGTTCAAGATCACCTTGTTGATATAAGGCATTGTTTCTTCCTCCAAAATAGCCAAGCCAACTTTGCCAGCATTTTCACACACCGTTCGTTCATCGACGCTACATGAGATAAGTATCGATTGGGAAGATCTTCAAGAGGAGCACGTTAGTTCACACTTGAACCGTAAGAACATTGTTCTTCGTTTTAGCCCACACATTATATCCGCATCACGATCTAATGTTTTATTATTGAATAATCTATGCAAGGAGTAGCTCCCCACCAATTTAGAGAGAGTTCGGGCAACTAAAAGAGAGAAAATGGTAATGCACAATACTTAAAGTGCCACTGTGCAAAAAGTGCGCGAATCTATGCAAGGAGTAGCTCCCCACCAATTTAGAGAGAGTTTGGGCGATTGAAAGAGAGGAAATGGTGATGCACAATACTCAAAGTGCCACTGTGCAAAAAGACCATGTGCTTGTGCTGGCACTCACGCTTCTCTGCTATCTCTACCTATTAGTCATTGTTGAAGGGAACGAATTGGAATAGATCGACTAAGCAACAGTCCCATCCAGACCACTAGTTCTTAGGAAATTCATACCTCCCATAATCGACTACAGGGAACCTTGGCCTTCGCGTTCATCATGTTTGCCTTGAAATTTTCAAAAGTCCTATGATGATGACAAGCTCAATGCATACTTCCCTTTCGCTACAAAATACATCCTATCGTAATTTCTTTTTTGAGCAAACCCCACGTGATCTATTCCACAATCAGATGACCTTTGTGTGTAACCAATGGTGTGACCCTTTTTCTAGACGAAAGAAAATGAACGATGAAAATATGCATGTTGGTATCATTGGCTATGGTGGATAAGTCGTTGTATCATTCATGATAGAATCACAATCAAAGGAATTAGAGAGTGTGATTACACACTAATGGCTAAATAAGAGAGAGAGAGAGAGAGAGAGAGAGAGAGAGAGAGAGAGAGAGAGAGAGAGAGAGAGAGAGAGAGAGAGAGAGAACGTTGACAAAAACACTAATTGATTAGCTTACTGAAAAGTTTTCACATAAGTTCCTTTTATGCCTTGAGCGAGGCATCCAGAGCACACACAGAGGGTGACATCACAGATAAGGTAACTACATAGATATGGGGTAGGTTGATTAGTCAACTAAGATTACCAGCTAGTCTTGCCACACAAACTTAACACATGGTGTGCACATGTGCTTTTTAAACACAGATTGATGAAGTGGAGAGTGCTCTCTCTCTCTCTCTCTCTCTCTCTCTCTCTCTCTCACACACACACACACACACACACACACACACACACACACACACACACACACACACACACACACACACACACACACACACACAGAGGTCTCAATTAACCCGACAATGCCATCTCAAGGTCTTTATAGAACCCAATCCATCCAAAATTTGATTGTCATTTAGGAAGTAAATGGTGATGCTATTGGAGTTGTAGACCTGATCAAGTAGTAATTCCCTAAAGTAGGTATTGGTGTAAATATTTATTGTAGTGATCATGCTAGTGTATCGGTCATGCAATTGTTGTACATAGTGCATGTGGAAAATTTTCCTTCAATGTAAGCTCTTTTCATACATCTATCGTGGAAGAAAATCAACATATTAGTGAATGGTTGATTATACATTAAAAAAATCAAATAAAACCCTTAGAACAACTAGAATAGCTTACTTTTAACAAAGCCACCTCTCAATTTTTCAAGTCACAATACACTGTGAATCCATTTGTTCTACATTAAGGAAAAAAATATTAATTCAACACCCTTAATCTAAACCGACCTTGGCTTAAGTATGATAAATTAAGATAAACTAATTTGACCTTATGCATTTTCATTTAGGAAAGAACCGAGAAACAAGGGATATGCTAAACTACATTGTACATGCAAAGACTTATGAGCAAAACTACAAGGATGCTTTAAAAGAGAAAGCATGGCCCCAAGGTGTATGAGTTGGCCCAAATCTCCTCTCCAAAAAATGGCGGCGAGTTCTTCACCAAGTATATCTCTTACATTGTGTGTGGCAACAAGGGCCTAAAGGTTTTGGTCTTCAAGGTGGCCAAGGTTGCTCTAGTCCACATCACTAGTGAGAGGTTAATCTTAGTTGAATTTTAGCTTCTCTACTGGCTTTTTGTATCGTGTATGATAAACTAATCATAATTTGCGCATGCATAAATGTATATTTCTAGATTTGATGGGTCAAGGGTGAAGGGAGGAAGGGCACTTCGTGGAGATATGTCCAATTTCCCTGCATCCAAAGCACTTCTCTTCCCTAATGAAGCGAGCCCGCTCCTGAGGAGTAAGCTTGGGTCATGCATCCTTCTTTTCTAGGTTGCTCTTTCGCTTTCTACTTTCATTTGTCAAAGTCTGTTTGGCTCTTTGTGTCATGATCTCATCGGTGGGGTAGGTCAGACTACCAGAGTGAATGGCAAAATCCCGTTTCGCATGACTCATCAACTCCTGAATAGAAGCTGACTTTTGTTCCAAGCAGTGATCTCGAATCTCTATCGGAAGACCCAAGGTAAACCGCTCAATCTGTTCCTTGAATGAAGAGGCGGGTAGAAAAGAGCTCTAGAATCTCTCACAATAAGCGTCCATTGTATCCTTCTTGGTCATCCGAAGATGGTTCCAAGCAGTTTGCATATCGCATTCACACTCTCGCGTTCATACTCTTGATAAGGATTTTGTCTTCAAAACGTCTATAATTAGTCCAATATTTAAGGTCAATTTGATCAGTAAAAATGCAACATATGGGCTCAAGGAATTGTCAACCATCTTGATGCAGATTGATCGTGCATGGTAAGTAAGTGATTGGGCAACATTGGACCGCCATATGTATGAACCTATGTACACTGATCCCCTAGTCGCATGCTTTATTTCTTAAAGTGCATGTTAAAATGCTCAATATTTAGTTTATATTTCTTATGGGATTTTTTGTCCATGATGTACCATGCAAGAAATCTTAATCATAGGAATTTGTGAGATGAAGGAGCATGATATGGATGCTCAATATTTGTTTTGAGAGTGCTTGAATGAGGCCATATTCCATTGGAATAAGATCATACTAACACACATAAACAAGTATTTTTGTGTCCTTCACTTGAGAGGGCACTTGGTTCCATCCGTGATGGCACGAGCATCAAATGCTTGACTCATCAAAAAATGGTGGTAGAATGGAAATTTCATGGACATGAATGTACTATCCATAGAATAATAGTTTAGTTGGTGGATGATTTCATTGTCCATTGGGTTAGTGGAATGACGTCCACTTAGAATAGACAAGATAGTCCAAACACTCCAAAGACAAACCTGAATAAGAGCAAACATGGAAGTTGGCTAGTATGAGAGGGATTCCAACAAAGGATCCCTTTGTATGATGCTTGTACCACACATATGCTAAATGCAATTTTCCAAAGCACCAAGGTGATCTCTTACATGCAAAGTTTACAAATAGGTAAGGGACCCTCATTGGAGAGGCCCAAAGAAAGGGGGGCCAACACACCATCAAAATTCATTAGAGTAGTGAATGAAGCCATGCTATTACATAGCCACATACCATTTTCTTAGGGTAAAGGAAGTAGCCTGCAAGAAGCCCATAGGTGACCCATATTGAAGAGGACTTCACCCATCGGCCTAAGTACAAAATGGTCACACGAGGTTGCAAGAAACCTAGTAGGGCAAGGAAGATTGATTGTCAAACTTGAGGAGGACTTCGCCCATCGGACTAAGTACAGAAACCTAGTAGGGCAAGGAAGATTGATTGTCAATCTTGACAAAATCCTACACTTCACAAAGGCACGTCAAAGCCATTCAATTGTAATGGAACACATTGTAAATGAGTAAAAATGGACAATTTGATGGACAAATATTGGCAATAGAGTTACCTATAGTGCAAACCCAATGTTGGAAAGAGGTGTGGAAGGTACATAACAAATGAAAACAATGGAGTATTACCACCATCTTTTGAAGGGAACTTGAAGCACCCAAAAGGTCTTGTACAAAAATGGTTCTTATACTATTGAAAGCATATTTTTCATCACTATGTCACTGATAATAACATTGGAACAAAGACAAGTGCTCCACCAAAATTTGGTTGGTGCATGTAGAGACTAGCTTGGCAGAGATGGAGACTGGAAAACATGATTTGAAGGTAATTATTGTGTTGAGAAGAGTAAAGACAACAGACTCCTTTGCAAGCACCTATCTCTAGCAATATTGAAATATCTTATGGGACCCCAAATGTTTTTTTTTGGGGGGGGGGGGACTCACCCTTGGTATAAGGGTAAAGAATTGCATCGTCCATTTACATTGATGTTGCAAAGACGATTAAGTTTGCCTTGTGATTGAAAGGAAGAGTGATAGAGGATGTTTGTAGGGCAAATCACGTAAGAATTTGGGTTATTTTCATTCAAAAATGACAAAAAAGAATGCTTTTACAAACTTAGAAAATGCATGTACATATGAGCTCCGTTTATAACCTGAGCTAGGTATGTAGGGCTCACACAATGAATAACATATAACATGAAACCTAAGGTGCACGATGCACATGTGGGGAGGGCATCATTGACACATGGGGATGCTGACTTGTCTTGACATGTAAGCTTTATTACATGCTAGGCACATGGTTTTCTCCATTTATAACATGAGCTAGGTATGTAGGGCTAACACAATGAATATCATATAACATGAAACATAAGCTGCACGAGGCACATGTGAGGTAGGCATCATTGACACATGGGAATGTTGACTTGTCTTGACACATAGGCTTTATTACATGCTAGGCACATGGCTTTCTCCACATAAGCTTATGCCTAAGGTTTGTTCAAGAAACTAGAAGCTTTTTTGAGGTTATGTGATCCCTTTAGTAGATCCCACAAAGGCAAGACATTTGTACTTTCATTTTCAAACTTTCCAATAATGTAAATTATTACTTTGGATTAGCCTGGAGTCTCTCTCTCTCTCTCTCTCTCTCTCTCTCTCTCTATTTGTGCTATGAATATGACCCTGTAGTATCCACCCTAATTTTTTAAGAGAGTAGAATGATGAGGTATTAAAGATTGAAACACATGGAGGTATGGACATGTGGGCCTATATGAGGTACACATTACAAAAGATCTAGCCGAACAATGCACGCATGGCCAAGAAGCATCCCTACCTTATTTGCAAACACCTTCACTTTTCATATCTATGTGTGTGGGGGTTTTGCAAGACTTAGGACATGTTTATCGAGCAACTCATTTCAAGAGAGGTAGAATTTATTGCTGTATTTTCTCATTCACAAACATAGCCAAATATAGACTAGGAGAGGCTTTATATTAGGTGCGGGTATAATCAATGCTAAACAAAGCTTGTGTATTAAAAACATTTTGTCTTACTTCAATTTAGAGTGCCACCTTCTTTTGTTATGTATGCTTGATGTCAATGTATATTCCAATCATGATCCTTAAAGTCTAATGCTAGCCTTTTGTGGTGACTCATGTTTCTCAATTCTTACTTTTATGTAAAACACTACTCTCGCCTCTCCATCACACACACACACACACACACACACACACACACACACACATAGGAAATAAAAAATTTTCAAGTCTTGCATTATGAAAGAAGATAATAGTTTAAGAATATGCTTGTCAAATTCTAGAAAGACCTCATTGAAAATGATTTCCAAAAACATTAGGAAAAAAATGGACTCTCCATGGGCCTTGTAAGAATCCCTAATTTAAAGGAAGCCTGCCAAGATTAAGGAGGACAAAGGCTTTGAATGGGGCTATTTTGGTAGGGTCTCCTCCACCTTTAACCCCTAAAAAGGTAGGGGGAAGGGGGGGGGGGGGGTAACCATTTAAAAAGTAGGGAAGGGGGGGGGGGGGGGGGGTAAACCATTTGAAAAGTAGGGGGGTAAGGGGTCTTTTCTCTCTAACTTTTTGGCCAACTTGTAAGTGGCCTCTTAACTCTCCCATGCCACCTAAGCAAATCCGTGGGTCAAAGAGGTAAAAAAAATGACTTTTTTCAAAAACTTTCAAAAAAACTCTATTCCCCCCTAAAAAGTACCCCCAACATATACACATAATAAAAAAAGATTTTTAAGTTAAATTACTCAAAATTCAACATTTTTTGACTCCCTCCAAACTTTTAGGAAATTCCCCTCAAAATTGAAAACTTTCCCTCCTAATCTAAGCTCCTCTCCTACACCCATCTCCCTTGCACCTGCACCTGCTGCTGCACCTACACACCCATCTCTCCATCCTTCAAGCTCCATCTCTCCATCCTACAAGCTCTATCTCTCCATCTTTCAAGCTCCATCTCTCCATCCTACAATGCCTCTTGACGACATGACCAATGTCCCAGCAAGCTCTTCACGCGGTAGGTCTCCAGAGCTTTTCCTACGCCTACCTCAAGAGTATGTTCCGACAAAGAAAACATGCTTGGGTACATTACCTTCAGCCAATAAACGCCGCGCTCAAGGGGAGAAGAATGTGGATCTTTGGACAGATGGATGCTTGTATCCAAAGGATCCTTCTCTGAATGTTCATCCGTCTTTTACAAACATTCCATCACTGTTGTAATACGTTGGAAATGGAGAGCAAGGTTTGTTGGGCTAGTGCAAGAGACTCAACAAACACGAGATTGCGCGGTCCGAGATCTACTTGCGTCATTGGCAGTTGCTCAATGGGAGTTTCCACAATCTTCAAGATCAGATGCAAACAGCTACTAGTGCGCTTGAGGAGGCAAAGAGCACCATCACAACCAAGGAAAATGTAATTAAAAAGCTTGAGGATACTCTTTCACACATGAAGAGTACTGCCATGGGAGGTAGGGTGAGGAAACGAGAGTTGTCCGAAATTCAGACTCTTGCACCACGTGGAGGTGCAAGAAAACGAAGGGTGATAGCTATGAGGTAACATGTTCTGTCCCTCATGTGGTTTAAGTCTAATACGGCTCATCATTGTTGTTTTGGGCAATAGGAACTTCGTCCAAGAAACGTGCGGCGGCGAGAATGCGAAAGCTAGGGCTACTTTACTTCGTTCTTGTTTCAACAAAGAGGATTTTATTGGGATGCTTGATGCTCCAGAGGCAAAACACTTGAAAGACGCAATCACTAAGAGAGTTCTTAGTGATTTTTCTAATATTGTCACTGATCTAGATGTTCAGGATATTTGTGATGCTGTTGGGATTAGTACCAAGGGCTATCAAGCAATACATCAAGTGTTAAAAGATGCATTAAGAAGTCGAGGAGTCACGAAAAATCTATTCCCACTTCCTCACAGAGTGCAGATTGCCAAGAAGGTGTCAAATGAAGATGTTGTTCACCGATTAGGGGACTACTTGTATATTGAAGACACGATGCCTCTTCAGCCGCACCGTAGCAAATCACAAGGAAGGAAGGGCCGCGATAAGGGAAGCGGTACTGTTTCTAACAGTGTGATGCGGACCGAAGGGTTTGTTTACACCAAATTCAACAATATCTTTGTGGACTTGATACGATTGCAACAATCCATGGTTGTTTTCTACAATTTGAGTGATGCAGGTTAGTTTAGAGTTGTCTACATGCTCTATGATGTGTCATAACAAGCAATCTGAGGCTTTATGTTGTTGGCAGTTCTTGAAGGCAAGCTTGTGTTCGTGCTGAAGTTGGATGAGTGTGTAATTGTTAAAGGGAGAAAGTTGGAGAGAATGAGCATCACGCTTATGAATGAAGCCCTAGCTTATGCCAAGCAATCTTGCAGTTCGAGTGAAGCGACAAAGCCCTCTTTTAGTGTGCAATCAGAGAAGGATATATGGTGGCTTGGTGCAATTGAAGTTCCGAAAGAGACACATGAAGTCCTTGCATGGATTTTCAGTAGAATCCCATGGGTCACAGAGGTCATTAAAGCTCAAATAAACGGTGAGAAGCTCATGGTTCCAGGACGTGGGGACTTTGATGTTGAATGGCATTTAGGTGGTGATCTAAATGAAGGAGTACGAGCGGAAGTGCGGCGCGAGAGAGAGTGCGAGAAGAAGAGCACGACGATATGGTGAACTCGCTCTACTATAATGTGTAGAGCATAGTGAGTTCTTATTAGGTTTTTACAAAAGAATATGTGTACATACCTGGCGGCCCGCCCACTTACCTGGGCGACCACATTGGGCTTTATACCCCAACAACCTCCCACTTAAAGTCCAATGTGGTACTTTAAGTGTGAGAGAAGCTACTATACAAGCTAATATACAAGAGATGTAGAAAAGTGATGTACTACCCTACACCTAACTGCTTGCGAAAATGCGCAAAGCTCTCTGAGGGAAGTCCTTTTGTAAGTAGATCAGCAGGATTTTCTGTGGTGTGAACTTTGACAAGCTAAAGTTGCTTATCCTCGAGCATTTCCTTGATGAAATGATACTTCACATCCACATGCTTTGTCTTTGAGTGATAAACTGGATTGCGAGCCAATTGTATAGCACTTTGACTATCACAATATAACATAGGCATCTCTTCTTTGATTCCCAAATCTGTTACTAGTTGATTAAGCCAAATTGATTCTTTGCATGCCTCTGATGCTACAACATATTCAGCCTCTGTAGTAGACTGAGTAACACAATCTTGTAATCTAGAACGCCATGATACTGCTCCACCAGCCAATGTAAAGACATACCCTGACGTAGACCTTCGGTTGTCTAAGTCACCTGCATAATCTGAGTCTGTAAAACCCTTTACACTTAGCTCCTGACTCCCATAGCATATACGCATACTCTTTGTAGCTTTCAGGTATCTCAATATTCCTTTCACTGCCTCCCAATGTTTCTTGCCTGGGTTTGACATGTATCGACTTACTACTCCCACTGCAAATGCAATGTCTGGGCGAGTAGCAATCATTGCATACATCAAACTACCCACTACAGACGCATATGGAATCTTATCCATTTCAGCCTGTTCTTCCTCAGACACAGGACAATCTTGTTTGCTAAGTTTCACATATGGTGGCAATGGAACACTCAGTGCCTTTCCCTTCTCCATATTGAAACGTTGCAAAACCTTGTCAATATACTCTGTTTGAGATAACCAAATCAACTTCTTTGATCTGTCTCTCTCAATGCGCATACCAAGTATATGACTTGCCTCACCCATGTCTTTCATGTCAAACGATTTTGCCATCTTTGACTTCAAAGCTGAAATTTCTTCCAAGTGCTTGCCAACAATCAACATGTCATCCACATACAAAATAAGGATCAGCCAACTGCCATCCTTAGCCTTCTTTGTATATAGACAATGATCGAACTCACTACGTTTGTAGCCTTGAGAAAGCATAAACTTGTGGAATTTATGGTACCATGCCCTCGGTGATTGTTTTAAGCCATAAAGACTCTTTAACAACTGGCATACCCAATCTTCCTTGCCTTTCTCAACAAACCCTTCTGGCTGCTGCATGTAAATTTCCACATCTAAATCACCATGCAAGAACGCTGTCTTGACATCTATTTGGTGCAACACCAAATCTAATATGGAAACCAATGCAAGAAAGCATCTCAATGTAGTCATCTTGACCACCAGAGAGAAGACTTCATCAAAGTCAATGCCTTGTTCTTGCTTAAAGCCCTTGGCAACAAGCCTTGCTTTGTACTTTGGTTGACTATCATGAGCGGTGATCTTATACCTGTAAACCCATTTACAGGGTAGAGCCTTTTTGCCCCGTGGTAATTTAACTAGCTTCCATGTCTGGTTTTTATGTAGAGCTGTCATCTCTGACTGCATGGCCAATTGCCAATTCCCGGAGTCCTTCATTTGCACTGCTTCCTTGTAACATGAAGGCTCATTGCAATCAGTCAACATGACATAGTTCATAGATGGAACAAACCTATCAAGAGGTCGCGTGACACGTCCAGATCTGCGCACAATAGGTGGCTCAGGCTCAGCCACAACCTGTGGTTCCACTCTATCCTGTCCTTGCTCCTCTTGAGCCCTGACATTTTGTCTTGCACGTGCAGGTCCATCTTCTTGGAAGACAACTCTTCTAATCTCCTCAACCCTCTCTGGTTTAGAATGATATTTGGATTCATTAAAGTGAACATCATTGCTGCGGACAACCTTTCTGGATTCGGGATCCCAAAGTCTGTACCCCATCTCACCAGAATTACCATAGCCTAGAAAGATGCACTTTCTACTCTTTGGCTCAAGTTTGTTCCTAAATTCTTTTAAAACGTGAGTATATGCCTCACAGCCAAAGACTCTGAGATGCTTGTATGAGGGCACCTTGCCTGACCATACCATCTCTGGCATTGAATCCTTCTGCAAAACCTTGCTAGGAGATCTATTTACAAGATGAACAGCTGTTGATACAGCTTCAGCCCAAAACCCATTTGGCAGCTGTGCATTAGACAACATACTTCTGACCTTCTCTTGTATGGTCCTATTCATCCTCTCAGCAACACCATTTTGAGGAGGATTGTAAGGAGCAGTAAGTTCACGTTTTATACCTTTTGACTCACAAAAGTCCTGAAAGGCCTTTGAAACATACTCTCCACCATTGTCAGTGCGTAAGCATTTAAGCTTCTTGCCACTCTGATTCTCCACAAGTGTCACAAACATTTTGAAAACACTAAACGCTTCATCCTTGTGCTTGAGAAAGTAAACCCATACTTTCCTCGAGTAATCATCTATAAATGTCATAAAGTAAGAAGCTCCCCCTAGAGATAGGTTAGGCATAGGTCCACTCAAATCACTATGAACAAGTGCCAACTGTGTATCTCTTCTACTGCTTCTATGCTTATGTGGCTGCTGTGTTTGCTTACCATACAGACAATGTTCACAGAATTCAAAATCATTAAATGAAAATCCAGGCAAATAAACAGAACGAGACAAGATTTCCATTCCCTTCTTGGACATATGTCCTAACCGGCTATGCCACAAAGAAACGTTCGGCTGCTCGGTTACATTGATTACATTTTTAGAGACATTTGATACATAAATCATGTAAAGTCCTCCAGACTTTACTCCATGTGCTACTGTCATAGAACCCTTGGATATCTTCCACATGTTCTGTCCAAAAGTGGTGACGTAGCCAACATCATCAAGTAAACCTGTGCTGATCAAGCTCTTTGTAATTGCAGGAACATGTCTCACATTCTTCAGCGTGAAAGAAGAGCCATTCGGAAACTTCAATTGAACATCTCCAACACCTAAGATCTCACATGTCTGCCCATTGCCTAGCCGAACATGATCTTTAGTGGTCACATAAGAGGTAAACCACTCCTTGTTTGGAGACACATGAAGTGATGCCCCTGAGTCTATAATCCAGTCACTCAGTGCATTTCCATCAAATGATGTAAGAAGAGCTGAGTCCATTGTATTCTTCAAGAAGTAGATGTCTCCTGACACTAGACTGTCATCCTCTGCAACAGTGTTTGTCACATTTATTTCTTGAATCTTCACTAAGGACTTGTTCTTCTCACCATGGTCTTCAGCTTTCTCTTTGCCTTTTTCTGCTTTCCATTCTCTGCAATCTCTTTTTATGTGACCCTTCTTGCCACAATGGTAGCATTCTATGTCACTGTTGCCTTTAGCACTGCGGGACTTGCTACGAGACTGATTCCTCTTTCCACCTTTGTAATTTTCTTTGGTCCTTCCCCTGACAACTAAGGCTGTTCCTTTGCCTTTGTCCATTGTCTTTCAATTGGTTTCTTCAGTAAGCAGACTTCCTTCTACACCTGCTATGTTCAAACCATCTGGAGGTGCAGAATTACTCAAAGCTGTGCGAAAAGTGTCCCAACTTTCCGGCAATGTGATCAACAGGAACATAGCTCTAACAGGTTCATCAAAATTGACACCTTGAGCTGACAATTGACTGTAGATTGTGTTGAATTCATTCAGATGATTGGACATAGGTGTCCCTTCTTTCATCTTCAAGTCAACAAGCTTCTTAAGCCAGTATACCTGTGAAGCTGCACTCTGCTTCTCATAAAGATCACTCAGCTTTAACCATGCTTGATAAGCCAACATCTCGTCTGCTACATTGAAGTAAACGCTTTCTGCCAAAGTCAGCATAATGGTAGAAAGTGCCAATTCATCCATTTCGCTCCATTCATCTTCGTCCATATCTTCTGGTTTTATCCCCTTGAGCTTTATAGGTTTTATCTGCTTCTTTTGTACCAACACGTGCCAAATCTTCTTCTTCCACAATGGGAAATTGGTTCCATCCAGCTTCTTGATATTGTAAAGAGCAGTGTCCTGTGATCCAGCCATAGCTACGCTTCACAGTAGTTTACTTTCCTTGGAAAAATTCAGCAGAGTTTCCCCTGTAAACTGACCTCTTAACCAATATCAACCTGTCAAATGAACCAAGAAAGCTTCAGACTATGCATAAATTTCGGCAGAGTCTCCTTTGTAAAATGGCTCTGGTGTACTCAAAAAACAGACCAAAAACAGCTCAAAAACACATTGTCTCTCTGACACTGTAAGTTGCGGGTAAACCTGTCCTGCACCTGTACTGTCTCTGACTGGCCTGTCACTGTCCTGTAAGCATAGACTGCGACAATGCCTCCAAGGCAGTAAAGCAAAGATGCAATTCCAACTGTCTAACTCACAGTCAATACATCCTAGCTGTCTATCTAAGGGTGCTCGAGGGATCGCTCCAAGACCTGTATCACCGAAAGGATCTCAACATTCGAGAATCCCCGAGCTCAATAAAACCTCACTCGACCCTCAACAAAGGCTGCAGTAAATCTGACAGTACATAGACTTCCCACAAAGTCATACATCCACAAATTTCCCACTGTATGCAGTAACCGCTGCGGCGGTTGTTTGCTGCGTGACTCACAGCCAGCAAACCCTCAACAAACATACATCATCTCTGACAATACATCCCATGTGGAAGTACCTGCAATGTCAGGATGAAATCTGGAATATCAAGCAGCAAACACAAGCTACCTGATGAACTAGTGGATGTCGCTTGCAGTCTGTGTGTGGATGCGCCCGTGTCGTATGTGACACGCCTCCAAGAACTATGAGCCGTCCTTCGATGTGTAGACAGCCACAAATCAACACTCTGGGACTGTCGATATCCTCAGCACCTGCAGTCGTAGGCCGAAAACCCCAAATTTGCAGAGTCGGATCTGCACCCGTCGAGACCACGTAGTCGAAAATGGCCTGCGCAGACCTTTGTCGAAGCCGAACGGTGGCCGAGATGACCTCAGAATGATGAGATTTGGGGCCGTGTCTTCGCCTGTCGAATTTCACTCCAATCTGAGTTGGTGACTCTAGCCTCCTGGAGTGCTGCCCCGAGCCTCGATCTGAGCTCTGATACCAGTTGAAGGAGTACGAGCGAAAGTGCGACGCGAGAGAGAGTGCGAGAAGAAGAGCACGACGATATGGTGAACTCGCTCTACTATAATGTGTAGAGCATAGTGAGTTCTTATTAGGTTTTTACAAAAGAATATGTGTACATACCTGGCGGCCCGCCCGCTTACCTGGGCGACCACATTGGGCTTTATACCCCAACACTAAAGACCATAAAGTGCATGCTTGGATGCAAACAAGGTGCAAATTCTTTACTTCCCTGTCCATTCTGTACGAAAGGGCACAAGACAAGTCGAGCAACTCAAGTGGAAGGTCAGGACGAAGATAATGATGACCATATAAATAGGGAGTGGCAAACTTTGGTTCTTTCATGTGATATGCTGCAGGTGCCCAATAGGGATAGCAAAGATCCTGGGTGGAACCCCATAATTCCCTTCTCCCTCAACAATGTTCACTTTTGTACATTGCATGCGTTTATGCGAATATTTGATAGGATCCTAAAGGATCACATTGATTATTCTTTCACAATGAAGCCCCTTCAACGGTCAAAAGACTCCTTGCAGGGGGTGGAGACGCTCCTTAATGAGATTGGATGTCACGGATCAAGGGTGAACATTGTAGCAGAGACTTGTAGGGAGAAGACATATGAGGTGGCACAGAAGGTTTCCATGAATGGAGCCAAGGCACGTCGATTTTTCAAGAAGATGTCAAAGTCTCCAATGCAGGTATCCAAGGCAAGTGTCGATCTAGCAAGTAAGAAGCGGTGGGAGTTGTGGAAAGATTTGTGTTCATGCACGATGGACAAAGATCCCAATGTGGAGGTTGCTAACCAACGCAAGCTAGTATGGTCATCCTTTCAAAAGGTTGTGCAATTGATGAATCTTTCAAGCACCACCGTTGAGCAGCGAGAGGAGTTCAAGAAGGTGCTTTAAGAATTCACAAAGGCCGCTAAGGACGGATGGTCTGAAAGCAAGATTACACACTACATGGTTTGTTTTAACGGACTTAATACATATGCAATGTTTGAAAATGCAACTTTTCTATTCGCTTATCTCCTTTTCGGTTGTTTTAGCACATTCACTATGCGCATGGTGCATACTTCATGGACCGCTATGGTTCGCTTGATATATGGAGTACACAAGGCATGG
The DNA here is from genome assembly GCF_014529385.1 of Adiantum capillus-veneris. Lineage (NCBI taxonomy): Eukaryota > Viridiplantae > Streptophyta > Polypodiopsida > Polypodiales > Pteridaceae > Adiantum > Adiantum capillus-veneris. The sequence goes on from NC_140953.1 coordinate 106,782,754, forward strand.
AGAAGTCCCACTATCGAGCAAAAGGAGTCTACTTCAAGAATACTCGGCATGGTGGTGGTAGTTCACACTCCAACTACCTCCAAGAGATATTTAACTGGTTTTTTAGGCACACCTTTGGGAGAACTCGTACTATTGAGAAAGCAAGAGAATCGATGTTAGCAAAGCAGTTACGCAACGCTTCCCGTACTGCAGCATCCGAGAAGTGGAAACGCTCGCGAGCGTCCCTGGGCCGTGAAGCTTGGCGTGCAACTAAATATCGAAAAGGCAGCTTTGGGCGTCGCATCAGCCGTCCGCATGATCCACGTTTAGTTGTTAAATTCAATTGCTTTATTTGAGTTTCACTCAATTGGCCGCATAGTGTGAAAGGGCCCAAATCTCAAAAAAACCTATTTAAAGGTTGAAGGGGCTCATTTTGTCATTTTCCCTACTAGGTGCTACCATGGCAAGAACAAAACAAACGGCTAGGATTGCATATCCAGAGGGGCCGGATGGTCAACGACTCAAAGGTATAGCAACAAAAGCTGGAACTTCACAAGCTCAAGGTGAAGTCCACACAAAAGAAGCTGGAGCTTCAAATCAGCATGGCCAGTCCTCTACAGTAGCAAAAGAGAGACGGAAGCATCGCCTTGTTGTCTATTCATCGGACTCCAACGATTCTGATGGCAACAGGGAGGATGAGAGCGACCAGGGCAAAGAAACAAACAGCCAAAAGCAACCATCAGAAGGCTCCAAAGAGACGCAAACGGATGAAGATGCCCCATGGGTTGGCGTCCAAATACAAACTTATCAGGCTCACATGTCTATTGGGGGTAAGACACTTCCTAAAGGGAGTGGACCTACACCATCACATTCGGTCAATAGTGAAGAGCACGAATCAGATGGAGAGTGGGTGGAATGAGATTATGAGGTGTTGGAAGTGCCTGTGCAGAAAAAAAAGAGAAAGATCATTGTCTACAAGAAGAGGAAGCAAGCTGCCCCGACTCGTGCCAAAAATGCACCTCCACGTCGACCTCAGAAGGTACGAAAGCGCAGCCATGCTTTTGCGGAGATTCGACACTATCAAAAGAGCACCGAGCTCTTGATTCGGAGGGCCCCTTTTGCAAGGCTATGCACGGAGGTTTTGCAATTGTACAACACTCAGTTTTGGATGGGCGCCGTGGCCATAGAGGCAGTCCAAGAGGCAGCAGAGCAATATTTAACTGGCATATTCGAGGATTCTAACCTCTCTGCCATCCATGCAAAGCGTGTAACCATTATGCCCAAGGATATGCAGCTTGCTCGCCGTTTGCACCATGAGGAGTAGCTTGTAATTAGGCATCAACCTTTTTGTATTTACGGAACTCCAAGATTGGGAAGAATTTGAATACAAGCGTCTTTTGATTGTATATCCCACTCTGTGCATTGTATTGGGAAGAATTTGAATATAATCGTCTTTTATTGTATACCCCACTGCGCATTGTATTGTTTTAATTCTGTACCATGCAATGTAGCACTGGTTCAACTTTTGTCTACCTTCTATTGTATGTATGTAGCCATTAGCTTGTTATTGTGAAAAATTGCCTACGTTTAGCACCTTGGCTAAGTGGGGCATGCACTTCCTGGTGTATCCATGCTATGTGACTCACTATTGCATGGCAAAAACATCTACAAAGTGTTGAAAATGGCTTGGAATTCCCCCAAATTGGCTACCACAAGGGCGCGCATTTGGGGCTTCCAGAGGCCTATGGATGGACATAAAGAGCGCCCTTGTGGCAGCCTTTCCTAGTGCTTTCCAGACACTTTCCAGTGGTTTCCAGACAATTTTGACAAGCAATAAGTATGTTTTGTTTGCTTCAATGCTTCAATTAGCATAGATGCTGCTGGCAATCATCCCCCCTTAGTCCATGTCAGTCCTATACTCCAAAAAGGGCTTAGATATTGCCACAAAGTTTACTCTTGTGGTTTGTTAATACAACTTTAGGTATCTGGGGCAAGATGGGCTTAAGGTTACCTGGTCACTCTGTTTTGTAACTGGGTATGTTCCTATACTCCAAAAAGGGCTTAGATATTGCCACAGTTTACTCTTGTGGTTTGTTGATACAACTTTAGGTATCTGGGGCAAGATGGGCTTAAGGTTACCTGGGTATCCATGTCTTTCTCTTTTGCAACTGGGTATTAATGTCTTGTCACTCTGTTTTGTACCTGGGTATGCTCTTAGATGTGTCCAATTTCATCTGCCACAAGGGCGTGCATTTGCACAGTTTATCAGCTGATGGAAAGCCCCAATGCGCGCCCTTGTGGCAGCATATTTTAGGGACTTCCAAGCTCTTTACTAGGCACATACATAACTTTGGAAGCCTAGATATAACAAAGTATGCATTTTTTAAATTTTAATGCCTGCCAGACCCTTTAGTAGTCATAGGAGAAATTATGGTGCTTCTCATACACAATGGAAGCCCAACATATAAGAAATTCAAAACCTTGCAAGAAAGAGAGTCATAGACAGCAAAAAGTAGTTTCATTAAAGAAATCAATGCTTTACATGATATCCGGCTTTTGCTTTAGGATCTTTCTAATTACAATTTTCTAGCGCTTGGCCTTTTGGGGTGGCTCCCTGTTAAGTAAAGTGGTTGTGATTTCTTGGGTGTCATTAACCCCTACAGCTTGGTTCATGCCGACATGGGCAATAAGGCGCCTACGAAAGTTTACACCGAAAGTGGATATTGCAAAATCTTTCTTTACAAGCACTACAAGGTTGGCCGTTTGGGCAAGTGTTATTAAACACAACGCCTTGGAGAGTGAACGGAGAGCAAAAATGTTGTAGCGACCATTGGGAGAGTAGTCGGCATGGACAAACACCACGACACCAGTGGGAAGTGTGCCGAGGTAGTGAGCAAGTGCCGCTTGAGGTCCGAACGGCATCCTCCTCCCCCCTGACCATTGCGCCCAGGCGTCAACCTCCAGAACATCCTGCAGAACATAGGTTTTCTGAGATATGGCACAGAATTATCATATAACATTAACAAAATCATTTGTAACAATCAAATGTAAGTGAGCATCTATACCTCTTGTCTACGATCCTCCTCATCGGCATCTGGGTGCAAGTAAAGATCCACGCTTGACTTCCCCTTTGGATCAAGCAAAACAGGTGTTGCAGCAGGTGGTGGTGAATCCACTCTTGTGCGTTTAGCCAAACACATGGCTTGCACGGCCACAAACTCCTCCTCAGAGACCTTGGCCTGCTCGGCCGCTGCCACCTCGGCTTGTGCGATCGCCACTGTGTCCGCCAAAGTATTCCCCATGGGCAATAGGAGATCATCGTCATAGGAGGTGGTGGTATCAAGATCAAACTTGCCATGGGCATCGAGGATGGCGAAACACTCATCCATGCGAAGCTCAAAGGATTTCTCCAGATCGTGCATAAACACAAACTCCTCCCCACCCACCACAATGGAGGAGAAGCGGGTAATCTCTACCTCGGGGATGGCATCCCGTGTGGTGATTCCTTCTGGCGGTCCGGAGGATGAACCGACTGATGGAGAGGCCTCCAAGAGGCCTTGAATCCCTACAGGATAGGTCAAGGCAAGCGTCCTCTCCTCTGCGGATGAGTCAATGGCCACGGGCTTGGGGTCCTTCAGATCAGCCAATACCCCGTCGATCTGCAAGTGAGGTAGCACTACGTCAGGGCCTGCTGGGCACTCGTGAAGGAGGAAGATCATTATGGCCTGAACAGAGAAAAAAGTGTTTCCGATCCTTCCCTTACGCATTGCTCGCACATCATCAGCTTCAAGCCGCACATATTGTCCGACGGGTTGTGCTATGGTGGCAAAGCGTGCAAGCCGCTGATGAAATGGCCTGTCCCCTTGGTAGATGTGGTGGAGAAGGCCTTCAGGGACCCATTTCCCTAGCCGGTTTGGTAACTCAACAATGAATCTCCCCATGCACGTGGAAATGTATGAAGTAATGTGCTCAAGAGATTGAGAGTGGAGGGTCAAGGTGGTTTCCAAATCGGGTTGGGTTGATGCTTGAAGCTCAGGGCGATTTGCATGCCCAACCTCAGTAAGGAATGCATCTAAAGCACTAGTAGCAGCCATTTCTTCTCTTTGCGTGATTGGGTATGCTAGGTCTCTCTGCAATGCTGGGATGAAAATGGTGAAATGAGGAGGTGGTCCTCCTTATATAGACATATTCCATCTCGAAAAAAATAAAAAATATGCATTTAAAAAATAAATTTACACCACCTTAAAACTCAAGTACAAAATCAAGTACAACACCTTAAAACTTTTCAAAATCTTTAATAAAATATCCAATATATAAACGATTAAAGTTACAAGCCAATTCACTTAGACAAGATGATTTCGTCTGTAGCCCAATCTTTGTAAACAAGCATAGTGGCCTCCATCCGCCTTCCAATCTATACAACCAAAAATGGCCAATCAAAATACAAAAACCCACAAAAAATAAGAAAAGGTAGCTAAGCAAGCACAAAGCAGACCTTGCGTTGTTCTAGTTTGAAACTTGCATTACCGACATCCTCGAATCTTATTATGACAAAGTGTTCCCGAAGATTGGCAAGAGTCCAATGCGGATTCACTGCAACCACCTCCACCTCGTTATTGGGCATGCGGACACGAATTTCAAAGGATTGAATCTCTTCGGCTGTCAGCTGCAAGGGTATCTATTTGCCACGTTTGTGCATCCACCTGTCATAGCTAAACCGTGCATACAAGGTGCACCTTGCTTTCAAATACCGAAGGCAAAGCTGTGTGGGGGACACATTGCACTTATAACGGTCACCATCATGCAAACCGTCAACATAGCCCCAATTGACACCTAGAATGGTGTCCATTGCATCTATGTCAACTTCTTTGCAAACAAACATTGTTGGTGTTTCTACAATCGGCAGAGAGCGGAATGCATGCATAAACAAATGAATGGGACAATGCCAACTGAGACCCACCCCTCTGGTTGCCTTACCAAACTTTAGGGACCCTTGGAAATCTTGCAGCACCTTGCGCTTGAAAGAAAGCAAAGCCCAATGGTTTGGAGTTGGCCATTCTGCACTCTGCAATGAGGGTGTCTCCACGGCTTCTAACCTACCATAGCTTTGGCTTGACTTCAGCACCACGTACTTGTGCGAGTACATGAATATTTGCTGCTCGATAAGTTTTTTCGATGAAACATTAGGAAACATAAGCTCCCCAATGTGAGCATGCACAACCATGAACGTGCCTGAGAGGCACTCAAGTGGCTGCTCCTCAACTAAGCTGGATGGAAAAACATCTTTACAAATGCCCTTAGTTAAACATAATGATCACATAAACGTAAACATGACGTATGCATGGGATAGCTAAACCATGAAAACTTACAATGAGGTGCCTGCACTGTAGATGTGTTGCACGATGGCCACCATTCCAGACTTTGTTTCTTTGAATGCCAATAGCCGGCCCTTCCAATGACGTTCCAATACGCCTCGACACCGTACGCGATGAGGTCCAGCACGTGACAGATGCATGTAGATCCATGCACCCTTCTTGAATACTTGTGGGATCCATACCCCCTCTGAGTCTTTTGTGTTGTGCAACACAATCTCCTCTATCTCTGGTTTGGGCCGTCTATGCGTGGACATGCTTGGGAAGTTGGGCTTAGGAAGGGATTTGAAAGAGTTGAGTATTGAGGGGAGGGTGAGGTGAGCTGCCTATGGTGGCTATGGTGGCTTTGACAGTGGAGATAGAGAAAAAGGGGAGGAGTGAGAGGTAGAGAGGATAGTGGAGCTGTGGGCTATGGAGTGTGGGACTGTAGAGGGTTGATGGAGGTGTGAGAGAAGGGGGAGCTATGGAGAGAGAGGAAGAGAGTGGTGGAAAGCTTTTGGCTATGACTGCCTTGACTGTAGAGAGAGAATGGGAGGAGGGAGAAGAGGGAGAGTGTGGGAGAGAAAAGTAATGAGGGAGAGAGAGAAAAGTGGATTTTGGAGGGAAAAATTGACTTTTTTAAGTTAGTTTATGTTTTGGGGCAGTTTTGGAGGCAAATGGATCAACTTTGGAACTTTTTAAAAAAAATTCAATTTTGGTTTTTAAGCATGCGCGTTTTTTTTTGGGGGGTCCCTCCCTCTTTTATGACACCTCTCTCCTCCTATTTACCCCCCCCCCCCCCCCCCCCTTAGCCTACCTCCCACCTCTCTCTAAGAACCAAGCATTAAAGAGGGAGACAATTAGGCTGCACCCCTACCATTCCTCCCCCTCTAGGTGATATCCCAAGAGCCTTCTCATTGGTTCTCCCTTAAGCCTTCACTAATAAAAAAGGCCCAAGGAGAGTCCATATTTTTCCTAATGAGAAGCCCGTATGAAATGGAGCTTTTGAAGGGAAAGAAATTCTAGTTGTTCCTTAACATGGAAAGCTCTGAGTCATGTTCAAGGGTATGTAGATCAAGGGGATTCCTTTAAAATTTTTCCCCTAAATTCTAAGAGACTAAGAACTAACGCATGCATCTCTCCAGCCATCCATGTTCAAGGGTATGTAGATCAAGGGGATTCCTTTAAAGTTTCTCCCTTAAATTCTAAGAGACTAAGAAGTGATGCATGCATCTCTCCACCCATCCATGCTATATATAGACCCTTGGCCTGCTAAATATAGCCCCTGAACTAGATGAGCATCATGGCCCTTGGTCTAACCAGTCTTCCCTTAGGCTTGATATTATTCCCTCCTTGGAGAAGCGTTTCCGTCCTTGAAACAAAAGTGGTGGCATCTTTGTAAGAATACCAATGTTTTCCACATTGCCATCCCTCACAGATTTATCTGTCTATTTGACCGATACACGGTTTAGTAGGAGGCTCAATGTAACCAAGAAAACATCTTGATTGTTCACATTGTTTTCCATTTGCAATCGTTCGTGTAACCGGTCTTACCAACATAGTGTGGAGACTCGATTTATAACTCACTAGAGTACTTTAAATGAGTGCCTACAGTTGAGAGGTGTCTAGAAGAGTACCTCTTCTCACTTTTCATGAAAGTAACAGGATGGCATAACTAATCAGCAACGAGTATATCATTTCTCATCAGTCAACAACCCCACCATATCTAGTGATCGAGGTTGAAAACCTAGCCTAACATGAAGGGACTCAACCTAGTTACAACATACTTTTCCTCATGATAAGAAAACTCCAACTAGAGAGATAACTTTTCTAATTGGATTGCTTTGTGCTGAAGTACATACTTAGAATATCTTTTAGCACAATATTAGCACTTGTACATTGCATATCCGTCTTTGGATGACTCACAATACTAAGCTGCATTTCCTGATCGTTTACAAATAGTCTTCCAAAAATGACCTATAAACTTGGGTCACAATTACTCGCAACATTGTTGAGTAATCAACAATGTTAGGAACAACCAACTTGGATTACTTTAGAGATTGAATAGGGAACTGGATAAATTTTGCAAAGTTTGATCAACTTATCTACAATCACACATGGAGCCATGACCTTTGATGGTGATTTCTAGACCCACAATTAATCTCATAGAAATACGGCACATAAAGTGTGAAATACTTCATAAGCTATCAATTTTTTTAATCTCCATGCTACTCTAGACTAGCCTTTGCTAAGCACTAGGTCCCATAACACCTAGTGTGCATGCACTTAGCAAAAACAGATCCGAACCTCCATTTTCATGATTGTAATTGCCAATGCGTATGGTGAATTGATGCTCATAGCACACATGAAAGAGGAGGGTAAATATCTCTAAAAATAAGCTAACAAATTCCTACTGCAATCATTTGCAAGCCTTGCTAAAACGTTTTAACAATAATAGAATGTGAATAAGAAATCACATCTAGGCACAAACAATGAACTATTTTCATTAATAATACATAGTCTTGCTATACGTGCAAACAACCATCCGTTAATGTTTTTCAATAGCACTTGTAACCTCAATAAGTCTTTCTAAGTACCTAAAATTTTTGGCCGTTGAAATTGCTCCTAATACTGCGTGCTTTAAATAGTTTTCATAACGGATTTGGCCAGCACGTAGGGACTCTGTCGCGACACATAATTAAATAAAGAGACACCAATGTCAGTCCCAGAGACTCATGTTCTCTACATGTGGAATATGTCTCATATAATGATGTCAAGAAGTATGACATCCATCAAGTACAAGTGTACTTGTGTATGGAGGTAACTTAAAACACTCACCGACATGAGTGAGAGGGATCCTCATAAACCTTGCTCCACACTGGCTACATCAAACTCCATGAGTTCTTACACCATGCTACACCCTTGTGACTAACAACGTGAGAAAAATGAAACCCTACCATGTAGGTATGTAACTACAGTGTGCATAATTGTATCTGGTACACTAATAACCTTGTCATATGTCTTAATATCAAAATGGATGGAAGCAATCTAGCATATATATTCTACCGAGAAAACTCAATCAAAGCATATTTAGAAATGAGTTGAAACCAAATCATATGCTTATCTAGAGGTTGAAAATACTTTCCACTTACTTGGAATCAGTTGCACTATCCAAAGTTGAAAGGTATTTAACTAGTAACCCCTTACCCCTTGGTTATATTTTGCAATTTTTAACCTAGTTAGATTTTGCATGAAAATTGGTTAAGCTAGTAGTTGATGATGACCAACACAATCTATTATGTCCAATAATGAACTTATGCACTATGCCTTGGAAGGTTGAGGATTTATTTCCTTGAAAGTACAACTGTAAAGAGGCCAATCAATGACCATCATGATTTTGCATTATCTGGGTCATAACCCTGGAAATATCACTCTTATAAGCACAATCGATGCTATGAATTAACTAAAAGATCCCCTCAAGTTGGAATCTTATTCACAATTGAATCTTAAAATAATCATATGTCTCTAGGAATATAAGAGAGAGATTCCCAACACCCCAAAGAAGGTAGTCATGCTAGATTTTCTTGGGTGTTCAAACAAGAGATTACCTACGTTGAGGCTCTCTTAGTCTATTCATGTCATCCCATGAATTGGTTACTTGATAGCAAGGCCATGCCTACTTGCTACCTATTCATAGAGCGCCTTGCCGAATTGTGTGTCTTATTGAGAATCATAAAAGTTCCTTGAATTTCCCAATGTGGACAGTAGATAGCTCAAGAAACTTAGCTATCAAATTGCATGTAGCTTCAAGACCTTGCTTGAGCAAAGCAACTTTTGCTTGCCAAGTTGGCGACTTGCATGAATCACCTCGTGGTGTGGTAGTGTGTGTTGAATTCAGTGCGTACCTTTTCTTTTTAACAAATCTTTATGTCTAGCTCGGCTTACCCTAGGCTTGAGTAGCCTCGTATGGAGCCATGCTCCTTAACCCCATCAAATGTCAACCTTGTCGAGTAGGAGCGTAAAAATACCTATAGTGATTTCACAGACAAAGCGTACCTGAGTTGTGAAGTGCTACTTGCATGCACTCATGCCGATTAACCTGGGAAAACGGGTCGAATCTGGTTCAGAAAACTTACCTGGGAGCTATGCATGAGCAAATCCAAAACTCCAAACTAGAGAGAGATGTTTACCAGCTTCTTGCATTAGGTGATACCAACCATAAAAAATATTACAAAAGGCCATCTCACCAATATTATGGGCATCTTCCTCTTTGGCCCTCTTTCTCACTCAATCACTCTCCACCCCTCTTTTTGACTCAATTGCTCTTTTCTCCCAATCAGTGTACTCTTTATAAAATCAATATTCCAAAGGCCAAGAGAAGGTGGATGAGATCCCTTTCGCTCAATCGCAAGAGAGAAATATTTGCATTTGACATCATCAAATGAGAGACGTGTGCCATCAAGCCCACCCTCTACTATCACTACAACTTAAGAAACAACAATGGTTCAAACAAATGAGGGGGTTGTGGAGGAATAAGAAAGAAAACTATTTGGGCAAGTGAATAATGCCCATATATCAACCGACGGATGAACAAGCACAAGTTACCCTACTCAAACCTTTTCCCAAGTGTGCCTCTATCACCTATCATCAAATCCCTGTATTTTCACCAATGAGCATTACGTGGACTAGCACAACATATCGATCGAGGAGAAAAACTACCAATGGGTGGGTTCCAAGGCGGGAGCTAAAATTTTGATCGATGAGGAGTTTGGGGATGGGATCTCAAAGCTGCCACCGAGTTTGATTATCTAGGTGGGGAGACATACGAGTCATGCTACATGTATGAGACATTGTCATTGTGTGGGATGGAAGTGAGCACATTTGACCTTGGCCTAATTGGACTTTCAAGAAACAATTTCCAACATAGATAGGGCCCAAGGTGGAGTGCATGTTGGTCTCATTTGAGCTTCACAATCGACAAATTTCTTTTTCTCTCCTTCTTCTTCTTTAGCTCCAACACATATCTATTGCAACAAGATTGGTATTATACAATGATTTACCTTAATATCAAATGAGAAATTGGACAAAACTAGTGTTAACTGAGTCAATGTCAGTTAACAGAAGCTGCTAAAGACCGAAGACGTACAAATGCACATCGAGGATGAATGCAAAGAAGCAATAAAGATTGGAGTTACACATTTTCCACGTTTTTCCAAAATGGTCATGTATTGTAAATTCCGGATTTATTTCAAGCCATTGTAATATTTTAATGTGTTACGGGCTCAATGGGAGTTCCAAGTTGTAAAGAATAGGTCACTTATTGTGCATAGGTTGCAAATTCAGTAAGTGGTGAGCCCTAAAGTCCTTGGGCGTCCGGACATTGCATATTTTTACCCTAGGTATATAAGGCAGTGTGTAAAAGAAATGAGGGTTCTCAAGCTCATTTGTTGAGAGCACTCTTTGGTGAGAGCTCTTGAGGTGTGTGACTATGGATTCCTTGAGCTTCTCCTTGCTCATGAGACTTGATTAACACTAATCAATGATTCATTCTCTCTCACCATGCCTCTCTCATGCTTCTCATGATTGCCTATGATGCTTAGATTAACTAGATCTTAACTAATTAGTGGTTAATCCCTCTCTAATCTTGTGTGATTGCCCTCTTTTGCTTGTGTGTGCATGTAGATTTGATTGGAGTGTGGTGCTTGATAGATCTATGTGTGTGTGCTTGCGATTAGTGTGTTGCATGATAGGATTAGTGTTGTGTGCGTCTTGCAATCATAGTGTGTGTGATTGGGTTGATTAGAGGTAAAGAGAAGTGGATATGGAGATGGACCTTCATTGTGGCTTAGCTCCTCCATATGCCAAGAAGCTCACCTCGTAGAGTTAAACCATTTGTGTTGCCACGATTAGCTCACTAACTGTGTGTGTTTCCATGCCCTAGCCGGGTAGCTCATCCCTCCGGATTGATAATTAATGTAAGTCCGGGCACCCAAGGCCTTTAGGGCTCACCACTTACTGAATCGGCAACCTAGGCACAGTAAGTGACCTATTCTTTACAACTTGGAACTCCCATTGAGCCCGTAACACATTAAAATATTACAATGGCTTGAAATAAATTGGGAATTTACAATACGTGAGCATTTTGAAAAAACGTGGAAAATGTGTAACTCCAATCTTTATTGCTTCTTTGCATTCATCCTCGATGTGCATTCGTGCGTCTTCGGTCTTTAGCAGCTTCTGTTAACTGACATTGACTCAATTAACATTCCCCCCTTCCTATTTTAGCGCCCGTCCTCGGACACTGTTGAAAGGTGTCCGTGGAGGCAAGGGAAGGTTTTGATTGGTTGTTGATGGACTGATTGTCTTCATTTTTCATTGAATTTATTGATGAGGTTCAATTTGTTGCAGCATCTTCATTGGTCCGAATATGTCTGATGTGAGAGATGATATTGCATTTGTCCGTTGTAATAGCATAATGATGAGACTGATGTTTATTTATGAAAAGTATGTACAAGGGAAGTAGAATGATGGGGTTCTAAATTAGGGTCTAATACCTGGATGACCAAAGGAAAAAAACCTAGTGGGAAAAAAGTGCCTTTGGGATACGCGCGTTATTGGAGTACTTATTAGCATGAAAAATAGTAATAAAGTACTGAAGGGATTATTTGCTGATAGATATGGATTAAACAATGTAGGTCAGCACGAAGTAATGGAGAGTGTTGGGCAATCACCAAGCCTGCTATTTGCTCGGTACTGACTCCATTGTCACATGTAATGATTTTAACCCCAAGGTCAGTTCCAAGCGATAGGGATTGTTGGGCAGTCCCCAAGCGGCCTATTTGCCCCGTAGTGACTCAACTGTATTTTTGTTATCACATCACCATTGTCTTCTTCGTCAGTTACACCAAGGTCAACACGAAGCGATGGGGGGCATTGGGCAATCCCCAAGCGTCCTATTCGCCCAGTAGTGACTCAATTGAATTTTGACTTTTTGTTGTTGGTTATCATGTCCCAAGGTCTTTGATGTCACCTGTAATGGATTTAACACCTACGTCAACACCAAGCGATAGGGAGCGCTGGGCAGTCACCAAGCCTCCTATTTGCCCAGTAGTGACTCCATTGAATTTTGTCTTACCATTATCGATTGTCGTGTCCCAAGGTCTTTGCTGGCGCTCATAATGGTTTTATCATGAAGGTCAACACCAAGCCTTAGGGAGTGTTGGGCCATCCGCAAGCTTCCTATTCGCCCAGTAGTGACTCCACTGCATGGCTTTTTTGGTTGGCATGACATTGATTGCTGCTCGTTGTAGTCCACTCAAGGTGCATAGGTGGAAGCAAAAAGAGTGTCTAACGCATGTGTCCAATGATGGAACATCCTATTTATGCATACACAGAAATGCATGGGAAACAATATGTTGTGCAAGAAAAATTTTGAGAGGTTCTTTAGAAAGATGGTGTAGCTATAAAAGCATATGACATGGCTTTGCAAGCTGGCACCCCTTTAAGAATGGTTTTTATTGACGAGGATATGTGCTCTCATCTTACTGTGCACTGTGCGTGAGTGTTGGACTCTACGACACTCCACCAATTGTAAATAGATTTTGACTCTTATGCTCATCTCATCCAGCATGAGCAACATGACTTTAGATATGCTCAACTCTTCCAGCTTGAGTGTAAGCCTAATAACTATGACTCTTAGCACAGAGTTTAATATGACTTGAAGCTTTGGTACTAATGCTTTGCTCATTTCATGGCTCAGTAGCCCGACTCTGACTATGCCAAAGAGTGTTTTTTGCACCCAGGGGACTTGACTTTTTACGTTCTTGAGCTTACTAGAAACATTTTTTTAGGTAAAAGTTAGCTTGAATCCTCAAAAAGAGGATTAGTGAAGGACCAAGTTGGCATTGAAGGTTTCTTTTGCTATACATGTTTTATCATCTTTGAATCTGCATTTGCGTTGGTTGGGTCGTCCTTCTTTGATTGTGAAGACTCCATCATCTGTTTGATTTTCCAAATAGGCCTGTTGATTTTTGTAGGCCTCTGTTGATCGTTGACATTTAACTTTTGACTAGGAGCATTGGAAGACTTAGGAATCCAAATCTCTTGATGACCTTTATATCTCCATTGTTGACTTTGCTTCGCTGTAGGTCTTGTTGATTTCTTGAGATCTTCATGCAGGTTTGGTATAGTTGCAGTTGGCTTGTGGTAAATTGGTAGCCAAATCTTTGTATAGCATGTGTAGAATCCTTCTCCAAGAGGAACATTCTTTGAGATCCATATTTTTTTTGTATCCTCTTGAGAGTTGTGGTTGACTTTAGCATCTTTCGATGTTGCTTTGTCGTATACCTGCTGCTTAGGTATTCTAGGACATTGTCGAGGTTGATACCTTGTGAGACTTCTTTCTTGGGAGGGACTTGAAGTTACTTCATATGCTTTGGTTTTGGTACCCATATGTGTCTGTTACCTTCATAGTACTCCTGTTCTTTTAAGCTCCATTGTGATGCTATCCATCCCATGTGTTTGTCTTTCTGTGTTGATTTCTTGTCTTTAATCCAAACCGGATCATTGACTTTGACTAAACTGCTTGGAACCAACACTTGCTTGAATTTTCTTTGCTTTCTTGAGTATTTGGGCTGATATACCTTTGCTTTTCTGGGTGTCTCCTTAAAGGTTTTAGTTGGTTCATCAATTGACTTGAAGTTTTAAAAGCTTGACTCGCTTGAAGAAGCTGATCCATGAGGGTTCTTTGATGTAGAGACATATGTTGTCACAACTTCTTTGCTAGTCGGTGGAAGGTCCACTTTAGCTTTACCTTTGTCTGCTAATTTGACTGGCACTGTCTGATTGATCTTTGGGCTTCCTATTTCTTCTTGGTTGTCTGCAACCCTGTTCTTCTTAACTTCTAGCTTTGGTGGCATTCTCTGATCAATAGCTATTGTGGGTGCTCTTTGTTCTGTTTAATCAGCACTTCTTATTGCCTGATTTGCTTTAAGCTCTTCTGAAGTTTTTTCCGATGGAGATGAATCATCTTCCATAAGATTTGCTTTGGTATCAGTCTCCATTCTAAATGTGCTTGAGGACTTTGTGCTGTCGTCCATGGGTGACCAGTCTTGATCTCCATTCTTGGTTGTCTCTGAAAACTCCATCATGTTTGAACTTTGTATCTCTAGCATCTCCTGAGCCATTGGCATTCCCACTATGATGTCGTCTGGCATATCCTTTGCTGTGGTATGGAATTGAGCTGTGATTATTTGTGAACTTACTTCAATGGTGGTGGAGATGATTCCCCAACATTCTGCTCGTTTGTTTTCTGATATGCTCACAAATTTAGGAGCATCTTCCAGCTGTGGTTGGCCACATCTTTTCCAAGTGCGAAAAGACATGAGGTTCTTGTCTAACTGAAAATCTAGCTTTACATCTCTTGACAGCTTTTGTTCGTTCTCACCAACAATGCTGCACTTGATCGTCTCGTTTCTGTATTGACTTCTTTTGTTGTGGCAGCATCCTTTGGTTGAACTTTATTTGCATTTTCTTTGCTTTGACCATCTACTTCAATCAATGTTGGCTCCATTGGCTATAATATTGCACCTTTTTGCAATTGTTGAGCATTGTCCTCCTGCGTTTGAGTAACCTTTGACCTTAAAAGATCCATTGTACTGTCTAGTAGAATTTGTCTCTTTGGAGGAAATTTTGGTGGTGACCTTTGTGTAGCCTTCTGGACTTTAGCTCCCATTGACTTTGACTTTTTTGTCACCTGTTCTGGCAGCTTGAGGCTTTGCATCATCTTCGGATAGTCTTTGACTTTCGTCGGGCCATCCGTAGGGGTTTGTACAAGGTCATGAACCTGTTGGTATTCGTTACCATGTGGATCTTGATATCCATATGTGAGCTTGATCACATGTAGCTATTTGAACACTATTGGACTTATCGGCTTTTGACTCTGACTTGTGAAGATCAACTGAAACTTCTGTCCTTGATGATCTTCATATACACATTTGTTTGGAGATTCTGAGAGAACCTTGGTCAATTGAAAACTTCCAACAACCATATGGTTGTTCAATGGTTTCTGCCTTGAAGGGGTCTGTTGGCTAGAGGCTCTAGGGCTTCTAACTGGTGTAGCGTTTCCTAGTACATAAGCTGAGCTTGATGTATTTACAACTCCCCCTTCCTAGGGTGATCACTATAGCTTGCTTCATTATAAGAGTTCAAAATTGTTTCGCTCTGGTACAATCTCACCTTTTGGGATTGTGAAGGTACACTTTGGATAGCATTGTTGATGTTTGGCATCTGCAAATCTTCTACATAGTTTCCTATGTATATCCTTAAAACATGACAAATTATACCCCAAGTCAAGCTATAAATAACATTATCTTTGCCCTGATATTGTCTATCCCATGGGTCTCCTATGATATGAGCTTCTGTGGTTTCAGGACCCAAGGCATCATAGATGCTAGACTCTCGTCTATACCTGTGACTGTTTTGGTCAAAGTATATGTTTGTTTGGTCACAACATCGAAGCTTGATTTCCGATGGAGGAGAATTTGGCTCTGAACAAATTTCTGGATTCACTTGGGTAATATCCTTCAGCTCTAGAGAGGATGGGCTATAATAGATTCTTTCTTTTGAAATGAACCATCCTTTCTGATCTATCACTGGACGCACTTTTATGAGCTAGTATGTTGATCCTTTTTGTACAGTTTTCCTTTTTGGTCTACATAGTGTGCATATGAATTATGTGTACCATACAATGCTAACATCATTCTGTTTGATGTGTCCCTTAGACTCATGAATGATTGCACACTTATGTCAGTGGATGCAAAATCATTTGCAAATTTAACATTCTTTCCAACCTTTGGTGATACATCAACACCTTTACTAAATTCATGCAAGGATTTGTTGTTCAAAGAATCAATTTTAAGCTTTTCAGGTGCCTGTGTATCCTTATGCTGATTTTGAATTTGTAGTGTTTTTACTGGTGCTTATAATGGTAATGCAGAATCATCTGATTGCATTAAAAGTGACAGGTTAAATGCACTTACATCAAGATTCACATTTTCAATTTGCTCTGTACCTTGCTTTGCGGTTGATGTATCCTTGTTGTCAAGATTTCTTAGACAATCTTTAGCAAAATGTCCACCTTTTCATCCACAATCTGAGCAATACGCCATGACTGGTGGTATTTCAATCAGTTCTATCATGTCAAGCTCTTGCAGAGATGCTTCAGTTTCTATGCTGGCCAAGTTGTCGGCATCTTCTTTTAAAACACTAAGCATCAAACTGTAGACTGCTCCATCTTGACCTTTGTACCGTCTTTGACTCGATTCTCCAATTAGACTTGCTTCTATTGGTTGATATGTCGGATCTTCCGTTAGTGGCTCTCGGTTATAGATTTGACCATTGTAATCCATGTAAAATGACCCTGATTGCATATGCACAAAATAGATGCTTTGCGGACTTGTGCAGATTTTTAGATAAACACTTGGGTTGAGTTTTTAAACCTCTATCTACACTGCATCTTTAAGCTTGCAATACCTGGCTTCACTGAAGTCTGTGAACGTTTGGGAGTTCTCTGAATCTGGCTTTAATCTGATCAATAGGATCTTAGCTCCTGTGCTGCTTTTACTGCTTATAAGATACCTATGACCTTCTGTATCTGTGTACAAGACTTTGTCTCCATTGTAGCCATATAGCTGTAAAATCTGCTCTGTTGCAGTTGTACCTGTGTTGCCACTACTATTGGCTTGTTCTACTGTACTTGAACTCTTGGCTCGATTTGAGTCCATGTCGGCTTGTTCTGGGCCTTGAACAACTTACTTTGCAATCCACTGCGATCGATCGATTTTCAGCTTGATTGTGACAAATTTAAAACTTTCGGCTGCTCATGGCTTTGAGTTGGCTATTTTCTCACCGACAAATCTCATTTGCTTGTGCACGGTTTCCTCGGTGTGACTCTCCGACGATGCTTTTTTGCTAATTCTACCTTTTTTTTTCGGATTGTTGTTGGCTTTGCTAGCTTCTTTCTGGCTTTTGCTTTGTTCGTTGTGCTGTTTGCTCGGTGTGTGATTTTTTTTTTGCTTTTCTGGGTTTTTTTCGGCTCTTTCGGGTACTTCTGACAAGTTTCTTTCTATTTTTCTAAAATTTTTGTGAAATTTTGAATTTTCTAAATTTTTAGTATTTTTGTGATTTTTTACAAAAAATTTTGCAAAAGTTTCATTTTTTTTTTTTGGGTGAATTTTTCTAATTTTCTGGGGTTTTTTAAAGATTGTATGAGTTTTGTGATTTATTAGGATTTTTTCCGATCAATTTTGGATTTTTAAAAGATTTTTGGTGAGTTTTTTCGAGTTTCTTACTCTTTTGGTAAAACTTTTTGTGAATTTTTGAATTTTTTGTGATTTTCTATGTGTTTTTTATGTTTCTGTGATTTTTTTAAAAACCCTTTTTTTAAAAATGAGTTTTCTATTTTTCATAATTTTCTAACTCCTTTTTTTATTTTTAATTGGGTTTTGAAAATTTTTATTTTTTTTAATGATTTTTAATGTTTTTTTTCAAAAATTTATAATATCTTCTTGTACTTGTGTGTTGTGTGTGTAAGGGTGGGTTCACACGTCACAAAGCACGAGAACGATGACGGAAGCGGAAGAAGAAAGAAGAAGAAGATTATTTTAGCGTCGCAGGAAACTATCCCAAGATACGTAAAGCTCTATCTGACGAGGAAAGTCCATGCGTCGAAAGGCACGCTCGGGAATCGGAAAAAAACCGCTTTTAGGTCGAAAATTAGCCGAAACGCGTAAAATCACCCGAAAATCCAAAAAAATTACCAAAAATTTGTAAAAATTATCCGAAAAATAGCCAAAAAAAATTACAAATTCTCCACACATTGAGGAATAGTGCAACCAAATAAAATTGCCAAAATCACATCAATTCAATCGCCAATTAATTTCATCAATAAAATCAAGACTAGGTAAAAAATTGACGCAATTAGAGTGTGTAAATCCTTGTTTTGAGCACAAAAATGTAGCATTTAATCATTACGCACAAAAATTATGGAATCAAAATATGAATCAATCATGCAAATTTAGCACTTTTTAAGCACACACAAAAAAATAAATAAAAAAATTGACAGTTTTACCAATCTTTAGGTGCGCACACAAAAGGGTGAAATTTGTCGAATTTGTAATATGACTTCACAAATCAATAGTTGGGCATGAGCACAACACAAATCAATCATCACAATTCAAAAATCATAACGCACACATTGATTTTTTAGTGCACAAACATGAGCAAAATAGTACACACACACCTAAAATTAACATACACACACTCAATTAGAATGCATACACACTTGATTTTAGTGCACACACACTTGAAATTGACCATCCAAGCATGCACTCAACTCAATTAGGCACCCAATTAGCAATCTACAATCATCAATTAGCAATTGAAACTTGTCAAATCATAC
Organism: Adiantum capillus-veneris; assembly: GCF_014529385.1. Classification (NCBI taxonomy): domain Eukaryota; kingdom Viridiplantae; phylum Streptophyta; class Polypodiopsida; order Polypodiales; family Pteridaceae; genus Adiantum; species Adiantum capillus-veneris. Next base: position 106,801,543 of record NC_140953.1, read on the forward strand.
GGCACCAATTCTTAAAATTTTGGCATTACGACGGCGTGAAAACAAAAAATCATAAAATTTTCAATCCACATTGCATTACATTACATTGCATCAACATAGCATAGCATTACATTGCATCATCATGGTGGGATCTCTACACAATTCTACATATCTCTAGATTCTAGGGAGGTTGAGAATACCACCTTGATTACCTTTCCATTGAAGATCAATTGAATGGTCGAATTCTCCAATCCTTCATAGCAAATTAGTAAGTTAGCAAAAATTGGTCTAATTAGCAAGGGGTGAGTGTGAAATGGAGTGTGTAAACACACAATTGGCAAGATACGGTGACACATTAGGGAATTATGAACACAATGCTTCATGCACACACATTCAAAATCCACAAAAACATAAACACACAAGTGAAATTAGTAGTGAAATTAATGAGGGAATGCATTCGATATGCCACAATTACACTAGCGTAGGCCATCGTCCTCGATAACGGCACCAAATGTTGGGGGTCCCATTGTTGCAATAGCTCCAATGACCAACAAAATTATGAGGGATGAGCTACTCGGCTAGGGCATGGAAACACTCACACATTTAGTGAGCTAATCGTGGCAACACAAATGGTTAACTCTACGAGGTGAGCTTCTCGGCCTATGGAGAAGCTAAGCCGCAATGAAGGGTAATCTCCATATCCACTTCTCTTCACCTCTAATCAACCCAATCACACACACTATGATTGCAAGACGCACACAACATTAATCCTATCATGCAACATACTAATCGCAAGCACACACACATAGATCTATCGAGCACCACACTCCAATCAAACATACATACACACAAAAGAAAAAGAGGGCAATCACACAAGATTAGAGAGGGATTAACCACTAATTAGTTAAGATCTAGTTAATCTAAGCATCATAGGCAATCATAAAAAGCATGAGAGAGGCATAGTGAGAGAGAATGAATCATTGATTAGTGTTAATCAAATCTCATGAACAAGGAAAAGCTCAAGGACTCCATAGCCACACACCTCAAGAGCTCTCACCAAAGAGTATTTAACCAACTTTTTTGAGCTTTCAAGTACATAATTTGGCTATTGGAAGCCATTCACTTTCATTCCATTAAGAGTCGCAGTCATCTCTAGCTCATAGATTGCTTTTAAATTGAAAATTTCATGTGAGCTAGTTGTTAGCCAACTTGTTTGAAAAGCTTTAAATTGTAAAAACTGGCTTGAAGAGCCACTTCATTTCATTCAAAAGTTGCATTATTTTCAGCTCTTTGCTTATTTTTTTCATATTTTCATTGAGCTAGAAATTAATCAAACTTTTGAATCATGCATGAGAGACTTTAAATTGCAAAATTTGCTTATGTAGAAGCATTTTATCTCTCTCCTTGTTGATATGTATGCATAAATTTGCTATCAAAGAGCATCATGTGAATAACCAAAGACACTTTTTTCCCTTGGGTTTTTTCCCTTTGGAAAATTCAGGAATGCAAGACCCTAGCTTTAGGTTTTCATTAATGTTTTTTTTTGCTTTTGGATTTCAATAAATGGCTTTTGTAGCTTGTGTTTACACTTAGCTTCAAAAAGCTTCTTTTGCAAATAAAAAGGATCAAGAAGGCTTCTCTACAAAGGGGATGCTTGCTCAAGGATGCTCAAAAGAGCATGAATAGGTGTAATCCTTCCATGATTTTTCTCTTTTGTTCATCTCTCCATTCTCTTGCTTGGCTTAAGTGAAAGTTTGCTTCTAAGCTATGGTTTTTTCATGTTCTAAAGCTAGGCATTCTAAAGTTTCAACACTTTTCTTTGTGAAAATTAACTCATCAAAAAATTTGGTTTTATGTGTGCTAATCATAGGTAATTGACCTTGACCTTAGGTTAATGTAGGTTCATTTCTCATTAGTCCTAGACTCTTAGTGATAGTTTTAATATCCCATTCATTTTTAACATGACCTAGGGCTATGATTAGGCTTTAGTCCTTTAGTCCAATTGCCATTAGCATCTCAAATTGGAAGCAAATAAAAAAGTGCTAAAAAACGAAACAATGAAGGAAAAAAGTGTCAAGAAAAAGTAGCAAAAATGCTACTAGACACATAAAAAGAAAATTTATATGTTATGTTGTGTCTATGTGAGGCCTAGCGCCTTATTGACACTTGGTAAGCGAGGCGAATCACTTTGGCTCGCTTGGTCAAGGCCCTAAACCGATGCCCTAGGCTAATAGGGATTAGTCGTCTCTTTGGTGGGCTAGTAGGCTTTTGGAACACCTTCTTGAGTGTTCAAGGAGCCGAGAGTCGTACCTAGACTTGCCTTGGGGGGTGGTAGCCTTGTGATTGTGCTTTACTTTTTTCAATGAATGACAAAAACAAAACTTCCATGTGGTTCAAAAAGCCTTGACAATGTACTGATAGATTAGGAGCTTTTTTATAGCCCGTAGACATGATAGACTTGAATAATTTATTAAGATTGTTCACATAGTTTTTAGGCTAGTAGGTTTATGAACTTGCATTAGCCTAGGGTTATAATTGATTGCTTATATTTCATGCATAAAACTGAAATTTAAAGTGGTTTATCTTCACAATAGTTTTGAGTGTTTTTTTGCTTTATGCTGTCTAGTTTTTGACTATGACTGACCCATCTTTTAGAAGCAAAAAATCCCTTTGCATGATTGTTCATTTGTGCTTCATGTTTTATTTATTCTTGTTGGCCTTTGATGCTCATTACTTGTTCTTATGTTTTGTAGCTCAACATTTCTTCCACGGACTTGCTTTATACCATGTCACCGTGTCTTGGAGACGAGGACGTGCGCCAAATTAGGAAGGGGGGAATGCTAGCAGCGGCTAACACAGGCTACACCAATTATGCACCAAGCTGTAGATGTGCTATAGTGCACAATATTTCCTTTCCATTGTATAGGGCCTTGGGCTCATTTAGGAGTTCCAAAGTTGTATAAGTCTAGGCTAAAGATCTCAACTTTATCCCATAGTTGAAGGGTTTGAGGCCCAAAGCTATAAAAGAGCCCTATGCTTAATGAGAAGTCATTCGTGGGTGAGTTCTTCTCTTTGTAGAGTGGATGGTCACGAGGCTCATGGGATTTGCATGCCCATGTAGCTCTTGATTTTTAATAATCAATTACACTTTCTTTCTTATTAGACTTCTTTGTTTGATTATGTGGAGTGAGATTGTATTAGTGTGATGGTAGATCTACTAATCCTTTTTTTGAGTTAATCTATTATATCCACACCATTGGCCATGGTGTGTGAGGGCTATGCATTCCTTCTCTTCATCTCTCTCTACAAGGTGTGCGGTTAGTGTGTGTGCATACGTAGTCGCATTGAGGGGTTGTGCCGGGATGGACACACTAATGCGGAGTAGGTATGTTAATTGCATGCTTGTGTAGTTGTGTGATTAAGAGTTGTGAATAGAGTGATTGATGTGAGAGGTTAATTTCAACCACATGATTGTGTGCAAGTGATTAGTAAGAAGGAATGTGTTGTTGATTAGAGGAAGACCTTTCCATGGCTCTCTCTATGATGAGTAGAAGGATCCCTTGAATCCTCTATGTCTATACATCCTAGGCTCATGATTCCATGCCCTAGCCGGCTTGCCGATTCATGATTTGAGAATTTTGTGGGTTGCGATTAGGTCATGCTACAACGCCTCCCAACAACTAGGAAATGTGAGAGCATATCCATAGGATGGATGGCTATTCCCTCGTAGAGATAGCCAACCAGTATGACTTTTTGGAAGACAAAAGCAAGAAAGTCCGACAGTTTAAGGAAGGTGGACAATCAATTAAATTTCACACGTTTTCTGGTTATAGAGATGCTTTGAAGGATTTCTCTTTTGTACAGCAGTTTGACATCGCTTTCGCGGGAGGGGGTTACTCAGAGCACTCTAAGATTTGGAGAGCTGCCTCTTACTTTAAGGGGAACACTCGAACTTGGTGGTCCATGCTTCTATTAAACAAGACTGCGCCAGCTAAATGACTGAAATTCAAGAGGCTTTTTATCTCTTCTTGGCTGACTCGAGAGTATGAACGGGATATACGAACTGCTTGGAACCATCTTCGGATGACCAAGAAGGATACAATGGACGCTTATTGTGAGAGATTCGGGAGCTCTTTTCTACCTGCCCCTTCATTTAAGAAGATCTCGTTCAAGGAACAGATTGAGCGGTTTGCCTTGGGTCTTCCGATAGAGATTCGAGATCACTGCTTGGAACAAAAGTCAGCTTCTATTCACGAGTTGATGAGTCATGCGAAACGGGATTTTGCCATTCACTGTGGCAGTCTGACCTACCCCACCGATGAGATCATGACACAAAGAGCCAAACAGACTTTGACAAATGAAAGTAGAAAGCGAAAGAGCAACCTAGAAAAGAAGGATGCATGACCCAAGCTTACTCCTCAGGAGCGGGCTCGCTTCATTAGGGAAGGGAAGTGCTTTGGATGCAGGGAAATTGGACATATCTCCACGAAGTGCCCTTCCTCCCTTCACCCTTGACCCATCAAATCTAGAAATATACATTTATGCATGCGCAAATTATGATTAGTTTATCATACACGATACAAAAAGCCAGTAGAGAAGCTAAAATTCAACTAAGATTAACCTCTCACTAGTGATGTGGACTAGAGCAACCTTGGCCACCTTGAAGACCAAAACCTTTAGGCCCTTGTTGCCACACACAATGTAAGAGATATACTTGGTGAAGAACTCGCCGCCATTTTTTGGAGAGGAGATTTGGGCCAACTCATACACCTTGGGGCCATGCTTTCTCTTTTAAAGCATCCTTGTAGTTTTGCTCATAAGTCTTTGCATGTACAATGTAGTTTAGCATATCCCTTGTTTCTCGGTTCTTTCCTAAATGAAAATGCATAAGGTCAAATTAATTTATCTTAATTTATCATACTTAAGCCAAGGTCGGTTTAGATTAAGGGTGTTGAATTAATATTTTTTTCCTTAATGTAGAACAAATGGATTCACAGTGTATTGTGACTTGAAAAATTGAGAGGTGGCTTTGTTAAAAGTAAGCTATTCTAGTTGTTCTAAGGGTTTTATTTGATTTTTTTAATGTATAATCAACCATTCACTAATATGTTGATTTTCTTCCACGATAGATGTATGAAAAGAGCTTACATTGAAGGAAAATTTTCCACATGCACTATGTACAACAATTGCATGACCGATACACTAGCATGATCACTACAATAAATATTTACACCAATACCTACTTTAGGGAATTACTACTTGATCAGGTCTACAACTCCAATAGCATCACCATTTACTTCCTAAATGACAATCAAATTTTGGATGGATTGGGTTCTATAAAGACCTTGAGATGGCATTGTCAGGTTAATTGAGACCTGTGTGTGTGTGTGTGTGTGTGTGTGTGTGTGTGTGTGTGTGTGTGTGTGTGTGTGTGTGTGTGTGAGAGAGAGAGAGAGAGAGAGAGAGAGAGAGAGAGAGCACTCTCCACTTCATCAATCTGTGTTTAAAAAGCACATGTGCACACCATGTGTTAAGTTTGTGTGGCAAGACTAGCTGGTAATCTTAGTTGACTAATCAACCTACCCCATATCTATGTAGTTACCTTATCTGTGATGTCACCCTCTGTGTGTGCTCTGGATGCCTCGCTCAAGGCATAAAAGGAACTTATGTGAAAACTTTTCAGTAAGCTAATCAATTAGTGTTTTTGTCAACTCTCTCTCTCTCTCTCTCTCTCTCTCTCTCTCTCTCTCTCTCTTATTTAGCCATTAGTGTGTAATCACACTCTCTAATTCCTTTGATTGTGATTCTATCATGAATGATACAACGACTTATCCACCATAGCCAATGATACCAACATGCATATTTTCATCGTTCATTTTCTTTCGTCTAGAAAAAGGGTCACACCATTGGTTACACACAAAGGTCATCTGATTGTGGAATAGATCACGTGGGGTTTGCTCAAAAAAGAAATTACGATAGGATGTATTTTGTAGCGAAAGGGAAGTATGCATTGAGCTTGTCATCATCATAGGACTTTTGAAAATTTCAAGGCAAACATGATGAACGCGAAGGCCAAGGTTCCCTGTAGTCGATTATGGGAGGTATGAATTTCCTAAGAACTAGTGGTCTGGATGGGACTGTTGCTTAGTCGATCTATTCCAATTCGTTCCCTTCAACAATGACTAATAGGTAGAGATAGCAGAGAAGCGTGAGTGCCAGCACAAGCACATGGTCTTTTTGCACAGTGGCACTTTGAGTATTGTGCATCACCATTTCCTCTCTTTCAATCGCCCAAACTCTCTCTAAATTGGTGGGGAGCTACTCCTTGCATAGATTCGCGCACTTTTTGCACAGTGGCACTTTAAGTATTGTGCATTACCATTTTCTCTCTTTTAGTTGCCCGAACTCTCTCTAAATTGGTGGGGAGCTACTCCTTGCATAGATTATTCAATAATAAAACATTAGATCGTGATGCGGATATAATGTGTGGGCTAAAACGAAGAACAATGTTCTTACGGTTCAAGTGTGAACTAACGTGCTCCTCTTGAAGATCTTCCCAATCGATACTTATCTCATGTAGCGTCGATGAACGAACGGTGTGTGAAAATGCTGGCAAAGTTGGCTTGGCTATTTTGGAGGAAGAAACAATGCCTTATATCAACAAGGTGATCTTGAACGATGGCATCCGCATGCTAAAACCTATAAGTTTAGCTCAAAGGAAGGTGATGACTATTTTTCAAGATCTTCAAGCAATTACAATTCAAGATGGCATTGTGGCAACCAAGGCTTGTATCAAGGCTCCTGAAAATTGTTTTCTGGAGTGTTTGAGAAGGGAAATTTTGAACTTTTCAACTAAAAATCTTGAAATTTGAGCCGGCCTCAAATCCTCTCAAAAAAAATTAGAGTTGACGTGAACAGGTTATGGATATAGTGAGCCTTCCATTTCCCGAGGCTTGGCTTGTACCGCACTTCTTAACTTCCACCTCCTCTCCGAATCCCAACCTGCGTAGATTCGGTAGAGATGGTCAAGATCGAGGGATTGCCTGAATGCAAAGTCTCAAGAAAATGGTCAAAGACCTTACACCAGTGGTCAAGAAAGGTTGGTCTCAGCATACGGTTCAAAATCCAGATTTTGCAAATTCGAAAAATTTTACTTAGCAAGAGGAGGAAACATGGCCGTCGACTTTCCCAGCAATGAACTAACGTTACAATGAAGCCAAAGACTTTTTGTCTTGAATAAATGGAAACGGGGACCATAGTTATAAAATGAAGGGCCTTGACCGGAAAATACTACACTAGTGGGAACGTCTGAAATACAAAATTATAATCAGAGCCTTTCAAAACTTTATTTGAAGTCAGATCCTCTTGCGTCCGCCGGGAATCGAACCCGGGTCTATTGCTTGGAAGGCAATTATCCTGACCATTGGACTACGAACGCTGTTGCTAACATGAGCCTCAGTAAAATTCACCCAGGACAATCTAGTACGTAAATGCCGTCCTAAATTGTGCAATCGGAGAGTTCATTGATCGCTATGCAATTCGAAGTCCCCCCAACAATTCTGATCAGATTGCTCTGGCAGCAAAGAAAAGAAATAACAAGAAGAGAAGATAACCACTACACAGTCTTTTGCTTGTTGAGACTGACTATTTGGAGCCCCTTGCCTGGCTCAGTGGGCTCGCCTTCTTTGTTATTGACTTCATGTACTTCTATGATGAGAATTTGCTCGCTTTTCAAATCTCGGATGCACCAGCAGGAAACAACAGCAGCAGACTAAGGGGCATGCCCCTTGAAGGCCTTCAAGACATTCCACTGCATTCAGTATCACCACCCTTAAGAAGAAAGACCGCAACCAGCAGTTATATTCTGACGGGCCACACAAGACCGCCGCATGCCTAGCTTCACCCGAATCAGCAGCTTGATGTCCTCCTCTACACACCGTCATTTCCAGAGAAAAGAGAAACTAGGCTTGCAAAGCTTTTTCTTTATAATACCATATTCTTCCACACTCAAAACCCAGAAATTCCCGGCTGCAAGCCAGCGATGATTCATATCCACCTTTTTGGAGTGGTACAAGGACGCTAACTTCTGCTCTGAACAAAAAACAGATGATGGAAAGAAATTAGAGATGCCATAGCTGACGCCGGCAAGCCTCAGCAGAGGTTATTGTAACCCCTCGCCTGCATGTGGACGTGCAACCTCTGTAACTTCTCCCGGATTTCAGGAGACGTCCGCATCCCAACCGTGAATCCGTGCACCTTGCTGTCAAGCTCTATAAATGCCTCCCCGGGCTTCTTCCACGCATTCGCGATGGCCTTCAATGCCAGAAACATCTCAGAATTCTCCTGCATACCGGCCGTGGCATACACCTTCGACATGAGCGTATATCCAGCTGCATGTTTGCGATCAAAAGCCGTTATGTGCTCCGAGCACCTCTGTGCTTCCTTGATGTTGCCATGAGTCTGGGAATGGCTGAGAAGGGACATCCAACCTACCATGTTCTCAGCTTTTGTCTTTGTTTCGAGAAGGTCTTTGGCCTCTTTCACACGGCCTGCCCTCCCAAGAACATCTGCTACACAATTCAAATGATCGAGTGTTGGAGCAATCCCAAATTCATCTGCCATAGACACTAAATGAAGATGACAAGCATCCGCTAAGCCCACATGGTTGCACGCTGTCAGAAGGCACATGAAAGCTTGCTCGTCGGGTTTTAGACCCGCACGCTGCATGCCTTCAAAATACTGGAGGGCCAATTTATACTCATTGTGATGAGCACACCCTCCAATCATGGCTGTCCAAATCACCGCATTTTTCTCGGGTAAGCGTTCGAACATCCTGCACGCATCAAGAAGACTCCCACATTTGGAATACATGTTGATTAATGAGCTTCCGACGTACACATCCAGCTCGCAACCAGTTTCCAACGCAGCACAATGGATCAACCTCCCCTCATCCAGTGCAACTAGAATAGAGCATGCTTTCAGAGCAGAAACCATGATAATGTGATTCGGTTCGACAACTCCACCCTCCTGTAAAGCGCGCATTAAATTTAGGACTTCTTGGCTCAAACCAGACTCCAGGTAGCCTGTCATCATGATTCCCCATATTACAACATCTTTACCTGAGAGTTGGTTGAAAACCCTACGAGCATCCTCAAGGATTCCGCATATTGAATAGGTATCAATCAAGGAAGCCCCAACAAATTTTTCACACTCAAAACCGCTCTCGATTATCTGTGAATGTATCAATTTTGCCTCACCAATCATGGACCTCGTACATGCTTTCAGCATGTCCGTGAAGGAGATTCTATCCAAATTCAGACCCTCCTCCTGCATCAAGTCCGCGACATGAACAGTCTCTTGGCCATGCTTCTGTATAGCAGACCCAGATATCATCATACTCCAGTCCACAGAACGTCGCGTGGCCAATTTTGCAAAGACGTTATGGGCATCTTCAATACTCCCACACTTGGAATACAAGTTTACAAGTGTGCTCCTAACAAAGTTATCAACATCATTACAAGAACAAACAATGTGTGCATGGATTAATTTAGCTTGCCATAAGTCACCTGAGTCTGAACATGCTTTCAATGCACATGCAAGAGTGAAACAATTAGGCTGCACACCCTCCTTTTGCATTTCCCAGAAGAGCTCAAGGGCCTCTTGAGGTCGACCATGCTGGGTAAAACCATTCATCATAGAACTACAAGCCACCACATCCCGATGCTGAGAGTTCAAGAAAGTGTGGCGTGCATCTTCAAGGCTTCCACATTTTGCGTACATGTCAACCAAAGAGTTCTCAAAAGGACAATCTGGTCTGAGACCATTTTGGATGAATTGGTCATGAACTAGCATTCCTTGCGTAATGCTTGCGACACTTGCACATGCATTGAACACTATTGTGAAAATCACATTGTCTGGCCTTAGCCCTTGTCGCAACATTTGCAAGTACAGTTGTAAAGCTTCATGACCACGACCGAGCTTTGTGTACTGACCAATCAAGACACTCCAGGTTACTAGCTCCAACCTTGAATATCTTTCAAAAAGTCTATATGCATCCTCAAGGCAACCACATTGCGCATACAAAGATACTAGACAATTTATGATGAAAACATCCGCATCAAAGCCCTGTTCCAAAATATAGCCATGAATTGCCTTGCCCTCTGGCAAAGCTGCTAAAATGCTACATGCCTTTAAAACTGCAGCGATAGTGTGTCCATCCTGCTCCATAGCTGACTGACATGCTCGAAAAAATAGAATGATGGCCTGAATTGCTTGCCCAAACTTCGTGTAAGAACAGATGATGGCACACAGTGAAAGGCAGCCTGCCCTTGGTAGTCTTCTAAACACTTGATCAGCTTCTGTTAAACTCCCACCAGAAGCAAACATCTGAATTAGTAAGCTTCCTAGAAGATCAACTGTTTCAAACCCAATTAGACTAATAATTGCATGTGTTCTCCTTCCATATTTCAAATCTTTGTTGCGTATCGTCTTCTGTAGGACGCAAGAAAAATAAGCACCCAGATCATACCATCCTCGCTCCATCACGCTAGGCACATCTTTGACATTATTATCTACCGCCCATGCTAACAAAAGCATCACCCGTAATCTGTCTGATCAACAAAAAAGTTAAGGCTTTCACTATTTAAAGGTGAGGCTTAACTTTTTGGGGGGCCCTTCCTACGTCTTCTACAACGACAAGCTCCCTCCAACCCTCGGCAATGGATACCACGGCTTCTCCCAACGATCCATCCAAGCATACGAGGGCTAATGAGGCTGCCCCCACCACCCCTTCGGTTGGTCCTCTTTTCACCGGCAGCGGGATTAGTTCCCTTTTCTTGCAATCCACCGCCACTACAACCTCTTCTTCGACTCTTTTCCCCGCGAGCATCCGCGCATCTTTGTGCCCTCCTAATGGGGCCGTTTCTCTCCCGGGATTCACCTCGGCGGCGGCCCTTATCAACCCATCCACATCCGCTTGGGGCCACCATGCCCCCGGCTTACCCGCTTTCTCTACCCTCACCTCCTCCAAGAAATCGCTTTTTGACCCGGAGGAGCTACGAGGCCTCACGGCCAACCTACCCCTCGAGGACCTTGATCAACTCTCCCTCCCCTCATCCAAAGCCTTTGGCTCCGCTAATGCGGCCTTTGTATCAAGGTGTAATGCCTTCTCCAAATCCAACCAAAGCGGTATTCTCTCAAGCCCCCCCCCTCACCTTCCCCACCACCTTCGGCTCCCTCTCGGCAAACTCCTCCTCCTTCGCATTTGCCCCATCCCTAGCCTTTAACCCACCTATTGATACCCTACCCTTTCTTCTCGCCATCAACAAACCTTAGAATTTGACAAAATTGTTGCCCTTTCTTTAGCGGAGTTCAAAACCCTTAACCATAAGCTCCACAAAGCCTCTTCACACCTCACTCATTTGCAAAATCTTCTCGCCAACCAAAAAGCCCCCCTTAGCCTTTGTATGAAGCCTTCCCGCCTCTCCCTAGAGGACTCTCAAGCACAAGCACTTTTGAGTGCCAAAATAGAAGCGCTCAACATCCAATTCCAATTGGATTGCACTCAAGCCTACATTCACGCCCAAGGAATTCTTGTCACCAACCTTCAAAGAAACTTTGATTCTTACCATGACATAGTTGAGGAGAGGCTTCTTGACCTTACCAAGAAACTTGCCTCTATCTCCTTTCCAAGAGTACAACCCTCGGCTTGGGCCAATCAACTCCTCGCTTGGAAGCTTTCCTCGCTACATGAGTTTGATGCGCAACTTCAAAATGCCATCCTTCAAACCCATTTGGCCTCTTCAATGAGCACGGCGGCCCATAATGCAAGGAAGAGAGCTCAAGCTACCATCTTGGAAGAAGTAGAGTCACTTCCCAAGGAGGAAACGGTGGGTGAATTGGTGCATCATGAAGTGACCACGCAAATGAAGAATCTTCTCTCACCACCACCAGAGAGGCCTCCTAACCCTAAAAACTCCCATCGTGTAGTCCACAATTAGAAAACCCTCCCTTTGGCAAGAGCCTCTCATGAAGAGGGTTTTCATCAACCATTCAAAAAACCTAAACCCTCCTCCCCGGGAATCCTCCCTTCTCCCTACACCCCTTGTAAACCTCCATTGAGCTCCTCCTCCTCCAAGAAAACCCTTTTTTCTCCTCCCCCCTCCCCCAACCCCACCTATATCCCTTCCCTTTTGAAAACACCTAACTATCCTTTGGACCCTTCTTCCTCCTCCACTCCTTTCCCTCACCCTCCACATCCCCACCCAAAGCATAATCTCCCTTGTAAACCAAGAGGATCAAAAAACTTGCAATAAACTTGCAATGGAGGAGGAAGAAATAAGCTTTGAGCACCCTTCCTCTTGGGTCCACTTGCTCTTCTCCCATTCCCCTCTTTATCCTTTTATTTGGATCCCTCCTCCATGTAACTTCTCTTTTCTCCCCCTCTCTTGCCATAATTTTAGAGAAAGGTCTAAATATTGGCTCCCCCTCACCAACCCCATCTCTATAAAATCTTAGCCTTGAGTAAGCAAACACTTTTTACCTTAGAGCATAAGATTACTAACCTCTCCTTTCACAACCTTGCCAATCGCTCTATCTCATCCTCGGAGCGTAGAGTGTTAGGCCTAGGACTTAACTACATTCCCCCCTCCCCTCCTCCACCTTCTTCTTCTATCTTCGGGGCATACTCCAACCTCAAAAGAAGCCTACAACTCAAACTTTTTTTCAAAGAAGGGCTCACTCTTTCTCCTTCCTTTTCTCTCCCTAACCCTTCTTGGAACCCTCCCTCTCACTCCACCACCTTGAGGATGGCTTTTGATTGTACTTTCTCCCGTTTGAAACCCCTCCTTAGTCATCTTTCTCCTTTCCTTCCCAAAACCCTCTTAATGAACGCCATCTCTTCTCTTAAAAATGATCATAAAATTTTGATTAAACCGGCCGACAAAAACCTTGGCCCCGTCATTCTCTCTCACTCTTGGTACACTAAAGAGGCACTATGCCATCTCCTAGACCCTCTCACATACTCTCCCATCGCTACCCCTCCTTTGCCCTTTGTACAATCCACTCTTTTTTCCATTGTGACGAACTTTCATCTCCTACCTTCTAAAGAGAGAGCGTTCATCCTCTCCTCTTCCCTTGCCCCTCCCAAACCTTGTCCTTTCTTCCTTCTACCTAAAATACATAAACTAATCCTTGTAGGCCGCCCTATTTGTTCCTACAAGGGTTATATCCTAGAAAATGCCTCGAAGTGGCTTCATGCACAACTCTTCCCCATTCTCTTAGCCAAAAAGCAACACCTCAAGGACTCTCATTCTCTCATCTTAGACTTAGCCTCTATCCCCTTCTCCCCCCCATGTCACTCTCTTTACCTTTGATGTCGAATCCTTGTACCCTAGCATTCCTATCCAAGAAGGACTTAACGCTATGAAAAACTCTATTCTTGGCTTCTTTCCTCTTCCCAAGATCCACTTTATTCTTTCCCTTGCCTCTCATTCTCAACCACCACTACATCTCGTTTAAAGGTAAATTCTGGCATCAGGTCAAAGGAACCGCTATGGGGTCTAACTTTACGGTAGTGTACGCCTGTCTTTTTCTTTGTTCTTTGGAAGAGGGTGGGAAACTTTTTTCTTCCCCTTCTCTCCTGTACTTCAAGAGGTTCATAGACGACGCTTTCGGTGTATGGGAAGGCCCCCCCGCCATTCTAGAAAAGCACCTCCTTGAGTATGGGCATCCTCTCCAAGAGCATATAAAGATCACCCCCTTCATCTCCTCGCAGGAAGCCTTCATCTTGGACATACATTTTTTTAAAGGGCCCTCTTTCTTCTCTAAAGGGATTTTACACACACACTGCTACTAGAAACCTCTTAACTCTTATAACTACATCCCGTGGCAATCTTGGCATCCCACCCACCAGAAAATTGCCTTTATCTTATCAGAGCTCAAGAGGTATATCATTAGGGAAAACTCGCTTGAGGGCTTTATTTCCATACGCAACCTCTTATTCCATCGGCTGAGGGCCAAAGGATACCCGGCACCTTTTTTGAAAGCATGTTTTTTGTTTGTAATCTATGCTTCCAGGCCCCATCTCCTTCTTAAGGGTAACCACAAGAATGCCCCACCTTCCATTGTCAAAATCCCCTTTTCACCCTTCACCCGCAAACTCAACCTAGCCCGCTCCATTAACCAACCTCTCTCTAAACTTCTTGTTAATAGCTCTGAACTCCCCCCTATTTCCAAACCGGTCATCTGTTGGCTTAATGCACCAAATATGGGCAATCTTCTATCAGATAGGAACCCCTCCTTCCCTTCCCCTTCCCCTTTCCCTTTCCCTTACCTCCCCTCTATTCCTTAAAAATTACCACCCCCCACCCTCTTTTAAGCTTAGAACCCACCATACCTCATCCTACCCCTTATTTTTTTTGTCATTGTTCCCCTTCCACGTACTCCATACTTTTTTGGCATTATTCCCCCCATACCACCCTCCTCTTACTCCAAAAAAATTTTGGTCATCTTTCCCCCCCCCCCCCCCATACTACCTACCTCTTGCTCCATGAATTTTGGAGTCCAAGTCCCTTTCTCTTTGTACCCCCCCCGCTTAACCACTCTTTACATCCCTCTTTTCCTCCTTTTCCTACCCCATTAAAAGAGCTAATCCCTCTCTATTAATGAGGCCCCCCACTCTTTAAACCATGTACTTACCTTGGGAACCTCTCTTCTCTCAAGTGGATGCCTATTTAAACCCTCTCACTCCTCTTGTATGGTTAACACCACTGAAGAGCTTATAGCGAAACGCGTTTGGTGTTTAACCAATATTTTGCAAGATCTCCTCCCCCTTCCCCACTTCTCTACACGCTAGAGAACTTCCTCCTCTCTCTCCCCCCTTTCTCTTATCTCTCTTTATTTGGCAAAGTGTATGTGTCGCTCGCTTAGTTTTATAGCTAGTCAAGTTTCCTCCTTGGCTTTCATAAAGATTTCATTTTCATTTCTCTCTCTCTCTCTCTCTCTCTCTCTCTCTCTCTCTCTCTCTCTCTCTCTCTCTATATATATATATATATATATATATATATATATATATATATATATATATATATATATATAACTTTGAGCAGAGATTAATACATAAAGAAATACCGAAAGGGGCGCCAGTCTTTGGGGCCAATATCTCTAGGCACGGAACTCCGCCACGCCAGTGTCGAATCATTGTGAACTAATTTAAAGTGGTTATTTGTGCTGTCGTGGTAGATTCTCGACTTGGAGTGTCCAAGTCTGTTACAGCTTAGGTGAATTTGTTGCCGCTTGATGAATTGCTTGCGCTTGGAGATATGTTGCCGCTTGGAATTCCACGCTTAGAGAATTTGGCTGCCGCTTGAAGATTGCTGTCACATGACACATCCAACCCTATGTGTCCGTGGACAAGCTACATCATGACAAGGGTTCAATCAGTCCAGTCAGTTTAGATTTAGCAGTGATTTGGCACCTTTGTGAGTCTGTTCGCAAACAGTGCATGTCCAGACACTTAGTGTACATGCATATCCTCCGGTTGCACACAGCATGATCATAAGCATTCCCATCAGAATCCATCAGAATCCTTCAGGGGAATTTTCCAATGCCTTTAGCCTATTTTCCCTATTTTTGACATTTTTCACTTATTATTTTTAAGTGACTTTTGTTGGAAAGTAGGTAGGGCAAATTGAGTAAGTTTGTATATAAGCAAACCTAGACTAGCACTAATTGGCAGAAGAGACAGCAGGAGTTCCTTGCTCAACAGGCAAGTTCTCAGCAAGACCAACCCCCGCGACAACTCTGGCGTTTTCTCTCAACAGAAGGCCTAGCATTTTTGCACCAGATCAGCCATCGTTTTTGCACTTGCAGATTCCCGGCGACCGTCGACAGCAGATCACCCCTAGAGTTAGCAGATTTCCACAGCAACACAACAAATTCCCTAGCGTTAGCAGATTTCCCCGCAAGCTCAGTTTTTAGCCCTAGCGTGTTTGGTTTGCAGATCAACCTCAGCGTTTTTGCAGATCATCGCAACAGAATCAGCCATAGTACCAGCGTTTTCAGTTTTCAGTCTTTAGACACCGCAGAACAAGTCCCGAACCTCGTAGATCTCACCTTCCCGCAGCAATTCCTCGCCGCACGGTGGGCTCCATCGAAGTTTACAGTTTCAGCCCAAAAAATGCAGATTTCAGCATCTGCGTTGTCAGCGCGTCGTCGTCGCATCGTCGTCGTCGTCGACATAGAGTCAAAATTCAGCAGATAGAAGATTTGCATAATTTAGCCATTAGCAGTTTCAGATTTCAGCCCGTCTCGTCGTCGTCGACATCCTCGGCAAGTCCAAGCATTGTAGAGATTTGTGCAATCATAAGTAGACCGCTCTCGCCATAGAGAGTGGGGCCTTCGGAGGAGGGTTTTACAACGTCTCTGGTGTCGTATTCTCTTCTCTCTCTATCTCTCAGTCTCATGCACTTCCATTGACAGTGTCCATTCACTTTGTTCGTGTCCATCGCACTCTCTCACTAAAGGAACGGAAGGCTCTCCCTTCCATAAGAAAAGGAACCTTGAGCACAATTCGGAGCACTCATCTTGAGCAAAGTTCAAACACTCATTCCGCTGCACCTTACATTGGTATCAGAGCATAACACGAGTGAAGAGAAGATCCTTCTCTAACACAGATTGCAAGAGAAAGAAAACCCTCAAGAACCTCAAGAACCTCAAGACCTGCAAGAACCTCAAGAACTCAAGAACCCAAGTTCCTCGTGAACTTAAGAATCCAAGACCACAAGAACCCACGATTGCAGTGGATGGTCATCACTCGAAGCGGAATGGATACTCCGCTTGGAGGTGATGAGCATGAGAGAGGCGAAGAAGAATTTTCCCCACCAGGAGGTTTTTCCGGCCCTCCCCCTTCCCCATCTACGCCAAAGATTGCACCAGATCCTATGACGCTTTTCGACAAGAGGATGATGGACAAGAAGTTAGACCAAAAAGCAGAAATAGAGCGTGAACACGAAGAAAAGGTGACAACCATAGAGCGTCAATACACAGAAAGAGTGGCAGCCATACATCGCGAAGCCAAAGCAAGACAAGAACAGAGTGACCGACACATGAAAGAGTTCTTGCGACTCTTTTCTCAAGTTTAGACACAGATGCAAGAGAGTCGGGAAAAGGAGACTCTCTCCATCTTTTCTTCTCCAACGCATGACACACAGAATTTGCATGACAATAATAAGCATGATGATTTGGATGATAATGATGAGCATGATGATTTGCATGATTAAGATGCGATTTCTCACAAACATGATGATTTGCACGACCAAGATGAGATTTCTCACGAGCATGATGATTTACATGAAGATGATGTAATTGTTCACACGGATGATATGTTAGTTGATACGTTTTCTAGTGAAGCTAACCTCATTGCAGATTCGATCAATCACGAAGAACCAATCTTGGCTCTCGAGCCTAGGTCCAAAGAACCCTTATAGGAAGTATTATGTGTTCGCATGATTCATACGCACACATTATACGAGTGTTTCATTCGTGATCGTTTCCTATATTTTAGTCAGCGCCTTTATGTATTCCCTTTTCCTAGGCATGACATATTGTTCGTTGAGCACGTTTCACTCATGAACGAGCACGGATGTATGCAAATTGTTCATGAAAAGCTAAAAAGTATGTATGTAAGGAAGTCACATTCCATGTCTCTTCCTTGGCATGACACATTCGTAGAAAGAGCACATAAAAGTATGAGCACCAAGCATGGGCATTTCCGTTGTGAATTGCCAAAGTTGATTGAATTAGATCAGAAAGAAAAGATTCGATCTCATTGTTTGCATGTGTTTGATGAACGGTTTGGCACTCCGTGTCTTTGTTCATCTACATTGCATGCACAGTCTTTAAGGAAGACAAGATTTTTTCCAGTCACTTTACATGGAATTGGTATGTTCATGTTTTTGTGTTGGAAATGGTTTCAAAAATTTTCAGCCATTAGGATTCTTGTAGAAGAAAGAAGCATGACTCTCGACGAAGTTGAAGCATCGAAGGAGCCATAGAAGACTTTGTGTCGCTTTTGGCGTGGCCCAAAGAAGAAGGCTTTGCAAACCTTTATGAAGTTTAAGTACCGCACGACCCACACATCAGAGTGGGGTGGCGAAGTGTCCCTTCCAGGATTCCGGATGCTTTTGGCGATCTCCCTCGAAGCCATACAGTTTGGTACCAGTACCTCACTTTGAAAAGGAGCAGATGTCACGTGACACATCCAACCCTATGTGTCCGTGCACAAGCTACAGCACGACAAAGGTTCAATCAATCCAGTCAGTGTAGATTTAGAAGTGATCTGGTACTTTTGTGAGTCTGTTCTCAGAACACTTAGTGTAGATGCATATCCTTTGTTTGCACACAGCATGATCATAAGCATTCCCATCAGAATCCATCAGAATCCTTCAGGGGAATTTTCCAGTGCATTTAGCCTATTTTCCCTATTTTTGACATTTTTCACTTATTATTTTTAAGTGACTTTTGTTGGACAGTAGGTAGGGCAAATTGAGTAAGTTTGTATATAAGCAAACGTAGACTAGCACTAATTGGCAAAAGAGGCAGCAGGAGCATCTTGCTCAACAGGCAAGTTCTCAGCAAGACCAACCCCCGCGACAACTCTGGCGTTTTCTCTCAACAGAAGGCCTAGCATTTTTGCACCAGATCAGCCAGCGTTTTTGCACTTGCAGATTCCCGACGACCGTTGACAACAGATCACCCCTAGCATTAGCAGATTTCCACAGCAACACAGCAGATTCCCTAGCGTTAGCAGATTTCCGCGCAAGCTCAGTTTTCAGCCCTGGCGTTTTTGGTTTGCAAATTAACCTCAGTGTTTTTGCAGGTCATCGCGACAGAATAGCCAAAGTACCAGTATTTTCAGCCTTTAGACACCGCAAAACAAGTCCCGAACCTCGTAGATCTCACCTTCTCGCAACAGTTCCTCGCCGCACGGTGGGAAGCATCGAAGTTTACAGTTTCAGCCCAGAAAATGCAGATTTCAGCATCTGCGTTGTCGCATCGTCGTCATCGCCATCATCATCGACATAGAATCAAAATTCAACAGATAGAAGATTTGCAGATTTCAACCATTAGCAATTTCAGATTTCAGCCCGTCTCATCGTCGTCCTTATCGTCGTCGACATCGTCAGTAAGTACAAGCATTGTAGAGATTTGTGCAATCATGAGTAGACCGCTCTCGCCATAGAGAGTGGGGCCTTCGGAGGAGGGTTTTACGTCTCTGGTGTCGTATTCTCTTCTCTCTCTATCTCTCAGTCTCATGCACTTCCATTCACAGTGTCCATTCACTTTGTTCGTGTCCATTGCACTCTCTCACTAAAGGAACGGAAGGCTCTCCCTTCCATAAGAAAAAGGAACCTTGAGCACAGTTCGGAGCACTCATCTTGAGCAAAGTTCAAAAACTCATTCCGCTGCACCTAACAATTGCAACACTTGGGAGAAGATGCGTTGCGAGTAGTCTCCAACAAAATGCAACCTAGCGATTCAGCCAGGACACCAAATGGCACGGGAGCATGCAAGGGGGAATCTACAGCCAGGTGCATGCGTGTCTGGATGAGGTTGCAGGAGAGGGTTACATCAGGGGGTTAAACACCGGCATCGCAATTTGCAATCCATCTTTCTTCTGCTTCCATGCAGCTCCGGGGAGGGCGGGAGAGGGTAGCGGCGAGGGTGAGAGGCTCACAACCTTCGTGTCCCGAGAAAAAAATTTGCTCCGATACCACTGTAAGGATTCTAGGTACTAATCCTTAATTAAGTATTTAAACTCGTGATTAAGACTTAAGAAACTTGAATTGAACTCAGAAACAAGACTCAGAATACTCTGTGTTTGATTTGATTGAATGACTAACTGCTTGAAACTGAGTACAATAGGCTCCTTATATAGGAGACAAAGAGACACAAATGAAAAGACACGTCTCATGGTGAAGAGACACGACTTTAGAGGTAAAGAAAAATCCTTTCGACAAAGAGTTGTAACCATTGGGCGAAGAGTCGCACCTGTAGAGCGAAGGGGTGTGACCAGTTGTCGAAGGAGTGTGGCTTTTGGCGAAGAGACACGTCTTTTGGGTGAAGGGGTGTGACCATCCAAAGTAGGGATCCTCCTTGGCATGGCACTTCGTGTATCTGCAACTAGGAGTAGATGTAATGCTGTTAACATAGTCACAATCATGACATTTAGCACTTCAATAACAACTGAACTGAGAGAGAGAGAGAGAGAGAGACGACACGCAACACGGAGTGGCGGAATTCCACCCAGAGAGTATTGGCCCCAAACCTTGGCGCCCCTTTCGGTATTTCTTTATATTGCATCAACATTGTACGAGCCGGTACTCCAGACTCTGCACCTTCTCCAAGAAGCATGCAAGAGAATGAGCCCTTAGCACATATTTAAAGGCCCTAGGTCCCAAAAGCTGTTTACATGAAAAGCCTTCAAAACTTAAAAGCTTCTGGTCCAAAAGCAATGCCAAAAAGCTGCCAGCGAGATTTGCGGAATTCCGTACAATTGCCACATCATTAGTCAACGCAAAACGCGGAGCATCCCACGTGATCATTTTTTTTTTGTGTGTGTGTGTGTGTATGTGTCCTGCTTTATTTTAATCCCTTTATGTCATTCGGGCCCCAATGGACGGGGTCCCCATAAGTTGGTAGGACTTTTTCTTCTTCTACTACTAGTTCTTTTTAGGGTTTAGGTCCCTCGGCCGACATCTGTAAGTTGGCTCCATTCTTCAGGGCATTCACACGTTAGCAGTTTGTGACAAAGACACATGAGAGCCCAGAACGGAGTTTACTAAGGATCCACGACTTTCAATGAGAGTCCTCAAATCGAGGGAGTACTTGCCAGCACACTACGTGAGGGTCAGGTGGGGTAACTATACTCTTTAGATAGGGACTCCAGAGCAAGATACAGATAGTAGCACAGGACCCGCCGGCCCGCTACCTTTGGATTCGCATCGAACTATCACGAGAGAGGATCATTTACATTGCCCTCTGCTACTCCCCCCCCCCCCCCCTCTCAGACTCTAGATTTGCTACAGAAATGGAGAGGCGGGGGGAGGACAGACCATCCCCATACGCATGCCTATCAGATGAGATCATGGAGTACTCTACATCGGGGGAAGTTTTCCTTATGGGAGACTTCAATGCTAGGACAAGTTGCGACCAGTGCGAGTCATACGACAGAGGACCCGGTGGCACTGCACACCACACAAGAGAGAACTACCATGAGAGATTCAGCAGACATAGTCCGCATCACAGAGTACAACCATTTACTCAGTTAGGCTCTTAGCACCATCTCCTTATTTATAACAGCACCGTCTCCTTATTTATTAACAGGATGGCCCAGTGACCCACTTCAGGAGGGCTAACATACATACCACATGGAGTTACAGCCGGGGCGGGGAGGGGGGCGGGGGGGGGGGGGGGAGAGTACCATGGATTACATCATGGGTTCCAAAGAGGCCACCCACCTACTTAGCTCTTTTACCATCCCGCCCATACCCATCTGAGCCGATCACACCTATCTTGCACTCTCCCTCATTGAAAACAACACACCCTCCACGCCCATGACACACTCCCCACACACCACGATTCACTTTACTCATGAGATAGCCCTCTTATACTCGGCAAAGGTCACTGCCACATAATAGTTGTTACAATAATGAGTGCAGAGACCTTTACCGCCAGTTGCGTTCGTAACGGACCCTTGAGGCGATCATTGACCGAGAGGTCAGGCGACAGATGAAGATACTCACACCCCAAAAGCGACAAGCTTTTGACGAGGCT
The DNA here is from genome assembly GCF_014529385.1 of Adiantum capillus-veneris. NCBI lineage: Eukaryota > Viridiplantae > Streptophyta > Polypodiopsida > Polypodiales > Pteridaceae > Adiantum > Adiantum capillus-veneris. The sequence continues at coordinate 106,823,356 of NC_140953.1, forward strand.
CAAGAGCTAGAGCTATACCGCCTATCCATGAGCATGGACAGTGCTACAACATGGCACACCCTTCGAGAGCCACGACCGCCTACCACTATTGAGGACCCAAAGGTATAGCACGATTATGCAGAGAAACTTTATGAAGTACCAAACCAACCTCTGCTTCCACAATCACTCGGGCCTCGACCCATGAGCTCCTCTTTCTTCACGGGTTTATACAGCGACCACACTATATGGATACCTACATGCCCTTCCAGAGAGCTACACCCCCCCCCCACTCCCAAACCCACCGAAGGGCGTGACCCTTCAGCAAGTTGAGATGAGCAGGCGAGACGACGCTTGCGTGCTACCAGATGCTACGCCCCACTATCCCACTGCAGACAAATCGAAGAGATCCGGACCCGAGCACATCAAGCTTTTGAGGAGAGACAAGCACAGATGATGGCTCACCAAGCTGCGTTCATTAGAGCAGCCCTTGCTCCCGATCCTCCCACCTACCACATTTTACATCCCCACATTAGCATAGGATGAAGCTAGCTAGATTGATGCATTTGCATGGTTGTACTACCCTGAACATATAGACAGTACTAGTGCTCCACCCATCCCCATAGATTCCATCATCCACCAGAAGTCTTTTTCTTATATTTTGTACCAATTTGAACTATTTTGCCTTTTCCGATAGACGGAGGATATACTTTTTTGTAAATCTGCTTTGATACACACATGTATACTTGAACTGTCTCATAGGCAGACTTCGGTCTCACCTGGACGTTAAAAATCTCAATATCTCTCTCTCTCTCTCTCTCTCTCTCTCTCTCTCTCTCTCTCTCTCTCTCACACACACACACACACACACACACACACACACACACGCGCGCACAAAAAGAACAAGGTTGATTTCTATTACTTGAAAATCCCTCCAAACGCCCGATTCGAAGGGCGAGTATATCATTGAACACCCAGACTTACACACCTGCACATTAAGCAGGGTAAGGAAAGGCAAACGAAAAACCAGAAACAAACAAAGCAAAAACAGGAAGGCAAAAAGGAACGCAGACTGGTCCATCAACGTATATCAGGGATTCGGCAAGTTGACCAATTCTTGCACCTCCCAATGAACTCGTGGTCAAGAGTCAGTAGAGTAATCTAGGCCACCCAACAAAAAATAAATCTATCTATCTATCTCTCACAGCAGAGACCACTTCTAATTTAAAAAGAAAAGAAGGAGCCTTACAAAACTGCAAATAATGAACCTTACGAAACTGCAATTGACAAAGAATCTACAGACAATTGCTGGCAGCATGCGTGAGCCTGCAAATCGATAAGTACACTGCGCTTCGCAAGAAGCACAACGAGGCAGCCAATGGCTTGCGAGCAGCCCTCTAGGGCGACGAACAGCGTGCATATTTGCGATCAAAAGCCGTTATGTGCTCCAAGCACTTCTGTGCTTCCTTGATGTTGCCATGAGTCTGGGAATGGCTGAGAAGGGACATCCAACCTACCATGTTGTCTTTGTTTCGAGAAGGTCTTTGGCCTCTTTCACATGGCCTGTCCTCCCAAGAACATCTGCTACACAGGTCTATAGTAGAATTTTTCCCTTGCATCTAATCAAACTCCCGATGAGATGCTATGTACATCAAATATTTGTGGCTTGTAAGACAAAGCATCTACGACCACATTATTTTTTCCCCTTAAGTGCACCACCACAGGCTGAACATGTGACCAAAACTCTTCTTTGGCATGCAAAATATCATAAGTCGGCAATAAACAAATGCTCAAAATAATTTGAAGCTATCTAAGGACCTCATTAGGATCAATGTGCAACATGTATGTAGGATTTCTTAAGATCCTAATAGAAGTTCCCCTTGGGATGTGCAAAGAAATCCTTATTCATTCCCCCCTCCCACCTTCACCCACTGATGCTCCCGCACCATCACCCGCCTGAATAGGCGAGACGTGAGAACTACTGGAAACACATGCTGTCGAGGTGGTAGGGGTGGTGATGTAGGAGGCTATGGCCGCTAGAAAATATGATGATGAGTAGCTTACTGGTAGCCCTCCATGGCGCCATGAGGTGAGGGACTAGCTTACTGGTAGCCCTCCATGGCACCATGAGGTGAGGGACGCCATGTCTCAAGTCGTCAAGGAGGGTGGGTAGGGAAGTCTCTCACCATGCCCCCAAAGTGTGGTACCAGGGGCATTAATGTCCCAAACGTTGTAGAAAAAACCTCTTTGTAGTAGAACCTTGAAGTTGAAATGTATACGGGAACACCCGTTTCTATTGTGAGCAAATCTTCGTAGCCAGTGAACGTGGTAAAACTAGGCCCCATCTAGCAGCTATGCCTGTAAGACAACCTAAAAGGTGAATTGGGAAGGAAAAAGTGACTCAGGGATCCTTTGCTGGTGATCAAATTCCTCCACATAAAACCTAAAATCATTAAAGAAGAAAGATAATCTGAGACAACAAAATAAGGTAAGATGGGAATCTAGCTGGGAACCTTCATGCTCGCTAAAGCCTGCACCTCCCATGCGTAGCAGCCCCCCTCTCCCTCCATCCCACTTGCCCCCACACCCCCTCCCTCAGCCCTCTCAATCTCATGCCTCCACCCTTCACCTACCCGTGATCTACACACTTCCTCGTCCCCCTCCCTTTTGCAGCCCACTACATAAGGAAAAAAATTGATGAGGAGATTTGGAGGTGAGAAATCTTAGGTGATATTGCACTATTACTTCCGTTTTTATGCAATTGTATGGCCCCATGTATGGCAAGCACAATAGTGATCCTTGTGGGTGCAATTGTAACATCATCTCCTGAAATACATGAAGTGCTAAAAAGGGCACCAATATAAAGCTCCACAATATCATAAGAATTTGTGTCCTTGGGAACTCCTTACAAGAGAATAAAAATGGCTTGTCCATCATGCGCAAGTAAAGTGGCCTAAGACACTAAGGATATGCCCACATAGGGTAGGGGGTGGGGTTTAACAATTACTAGTTACCCCTCCCTCCTCCACTAACTACACCTCAAAAGGGTGTAGTTAGATTTTGGGCATCTTACCCCCTCCCCTCCTCATGTGTGTGTTTGAGAAGATGTCCAATCAAGGGTCACTTTTTCCACTCTAATAAATTAACCCCTCCCATGTTGCAGTACCTTATAAGGAAAGGCAATATTACTCCCTTGTTGCAATGTTGTCTTGGAGACCAATGATTGCACGCCATGGCCACGAAAGGAAACTCCATTAAAAGGAATTGGGTGAATTTGTTCGTACATTGAATGCATGGATGGCAAGGCAAATCATGCAAGCGGTGATGGTTGGGCGCTAACTCTAAAAGGAGGGAGGGCGTAGAAATGGGGGTAACTAGTAGGGTGCTCTACTACCACATACCCCTAAAGGTTTGAACTACTCTTTCTTAAAGGAGGGGGGCCATCAAGATGCAAAGCCCTCGAAAGGAGTGTTAGGTAATTATGCAAGTGTGTAAGGTGGAGGGGTAAGAATCTGCCAAGAGAATGTCAAAAGAGCTGGCATGACACCGTGCTCATTACTTCCTGAAGGTGTCTTATGAAAAATCCAAAACTGATTAGCTTCCATTTGCCGAAGATGATCTTGATGTTGTTATCTCAATACTAAAATAGAATTTTCAACTGCACTAGGAAGGACAAATCCACAAGTGGCAGTCAACTCTTTAATTGTTCTCTACTGTTTCGGCACTTCTTGCACCAAAGGGCCAATTGGGTGGGACAACTCTTGTCTTAGTGGATTGAAGTAAGAGGAGAGCTAGTGATGTAACCCCAAACCCGCCAATCGGGTATGAGTGTAGATTGGAGAAGGTGCAATTGTCTATACCAATGCATCATAAGTTGGTCTATAAATCAGGCATGCACTGGCTATTGTGTATGTAGGTAGAGAGGAGACTTATGTACTACGTGATCGTTGGCGGATATGCTGCAATCAAACGCTAGCATAGTGAGAACAAGACCAAAAAACTAAATGTCAGCCAAGGATGAAGCTTGACCCATAGGCGCATGGGAACAAGTGGATGGTTGTCAACCACCTACTCAAACTTCTAAGACAATCACTACTCAAGGAAATCAAACATGGACATCCTATGTGCCCATGAATGCAACTCAACCTACAACGCTCACACTCTTCAAATCGAGACCAAATGTGCTCGAATCATCACGAAACTCATAGGGCACACTCTACTTACCAAGAGGTCACTACCCTATGGACTCTAACCCGATATCTTGCATGTAACCACTTCGTGCAACAAATGCGTATGAAGATAGATAGTGTATTATAGGTCATCGTTTTTCATCACCTATGGTCCTAACATGCAACTCTACTCACTCTGAACCCATCAATATAAGAACTCACAAAACAGACACACGGTTTGCAAGATAACTCACCCATAAGCTCATGGGAGCTCGCCTCGTGATGGAACCAAAACTTCGCAAGCTTGGCGTTAGTGCGTAGTCCTCACTGTTACTAACTCATTAGTGATGTCGGCTTTCAAATGGATGCTCCGTAGCATGCGTAGCAAAGAGATAAGACACGACACACACACGCACACACAGACACAGACACGACACAATGAAAACAATAATTTGATTAACTCAAAAGTTGTTTTAGGGTTACAAAAATTGGCTTATATACAATCCTCCTTAGAGGCTCATTCCCACCAAAAATGATCTCTTAACACTTACGAAATATCTCAACTTCTCATCAAAATTCAATAATACAAAAGTGGTGTAACATTTAATGGCCTAGTAACTTGTGTGTAGCGGAAAATAGCATGAACATAGTGAGCATTTCATTAGGATAGATTCCTAATTACAATAACAAGAGTCCTTGGGTGGAGAGAGCAACAAAAATCATAACACCAAGTTAGATAGCATGAACAATACTTCAAAAGAGAGAGAAATTAAGCTATTGACAACAGTTGAGGACCGGATTTACATGGAGCCGGTCCCCCCTCCAAAAGGCTTTGTATTATGGTTTCTCCCATCAAGAGAAACATTTTACAATACAATTCTTTGTGTTTCTTCAATACTAGCTAGTGCAATGAAGATGGAAGCTTCAAGCACTAAGCAAAACACTTATCAAACACAACATCAATTCCCTCACGGTGTCAGACCTAAGACCTCACACACCTTCGAAGATGGTGAGAGCTAGCGGGGTATGAGAGTAGATTGAGAGGAAGAAGGAGTAGTCTTACGAGAAAGATGTACATCTCCTCACATAATCACTCATATCAACATAGCTTAGCTTAGTAATTAGCATGGTAGAGGAGATGAGCATGCATTGAAGCTTGGCTCTTGGTTGGATTTGCATCATAAAGCCAAGAGTTGTTGGTGTAGGCCTCCGTTCTCACAAGCTTGGAGTAGGTGATAAGCTTTCCATTAAAGCTTGAGAAGGAGAGAGAGAGTCTTCTTGCTTCACACATGAGTTTTTGGGAGTGTGTGTGGATAATGCCTTGAAAAAATCAGCCCCCCCTCTCTTTTGGTCGACCCCTCTTGCTATTTGCTCATGATGCAACCCTATTGGCCCTTTCCAAGCTTAGCCAATGAGTATTAAGAAGCATAAGTGATAGCGTTCTGACATGTGTCCCCCTTTCCCCTTTTGTGAGAGCTTTAGGTAATTAATTAATGCAACTAAACTCTCATTGGACCCCTTTGTCTCTTGGCCAATAGGAATCAAGCAAGCCATTGGGCTGCTGAATGCTCATTGGATCCCTTGAGAGACTGTCCAATAGTCTTCTAGAGGGCTTAATTCTTATTGGTTCTTTTATTAAGTGTTTTAGAATTAATTAAACTAGATTTACTTTAGCCTAATTCTCATTGGTCCACCTCCAAGGCCATCCAATAGGATTTGAGTACACGTTGTGGGCATCTGGGCTAGGGAGCTGACATGTGTCCCTCATTCCCTTTGTGTAAAGGTAGCTTGTGTGTGTGTGAGAGAGAGAGAGTTTCTCTCTCATACCCTACTTCTTGGGCTCGCCCCCTCCTATGTAGGACTTGAGAAGACTTTTGGGGGCACACACAAAGCATCCATTTTCCCTAGAGTGTGACCTTTGGACACAACCTTTGAATTTTGGAACCTTAACATTTTGGAAGTCTTAATGGGCTGAACCTTAGGGTCTTTTAAGCCCATTGTTGCACATTGCTCTTTTGCAGATGGCTCCTCCATTTGAATCCCTATTTTCCCTCCTTTGGATCCTTACTGCGGGCCGGTTTGCCAGCTTAACCCATATTCTAGCTTTTTCTCCCCTGGCACTTCCCCATATTAAATGATCAGTTTAACATGAGAAAATAATATAGGAGAATTAGATATTAGTTATTATGACATTAGCTCTCTCTTGAAATCATAATCGTCCTTGACTATGGGGTAGAGAAGATAAAGCATAGTCATTAGTCCTTTTTCTAGCGAGTAGAGGATCCCTATGTTACCCTACGACATCGTTCCAGAATGGATGACTAGTCCATTTGGCACTTGAGAGCTTAAGCTGCCGTAAGCATGTCTGCACATTAGTCCTATCAATCTTCCTTAGTAGAGTGACAAGCTCTACTTGGTGTTCGGGAGACGTCGTCTCCACAAACTTGATCTAAGCATGCATACTACTTCATTTTTGTGCACAATAAAGAAAAAGCGAGTCTTATAAGACCAAAACTTTGTTCATTTTTTAACATTTGTACATTTGCTTACTCTTGGGAAGCATTGTAAGCATTGACAAGGTTTTGTTTATCCTTTAATTGTATGCCTTGCATCCATCTAGCATCTTCGAAAGGATGATTCTTAAACTTAATAAGATATCGTTGTCAGGAGTTTTTTGGAGCAAGAGATTGCGCATATGTACATATCCATGCATGGTGCATCGAATAAAGGATTGCCCATTTTCCAGAGCCAGGTGGTTACGTGGGGCCCACATGTGTATAGGTAGGACAGGGTGTACACAGTGCATCGATTTTCACTATTACCAGTACCAGTGTGTTTTTTCTATAATAATGAGGAGTTGGTAGCATGTAAAACTTCTCGAGGAAGCTATCCGAGGGCCGACGACATGAGGTAAGTAGATGCGTCAGATGACATCTAGTGGCGTCAGGAGGTCGAATGGGGTCAATACTTGCATGTGGAGAAGTACGGGCTCAACGTGGATGTTTTCTTGTGATAATTATGCAGAATGGTCATCATGAGGACCATGTTTTGGGGCCACTTCATGTGGTGGAGGGATGCATTATTGGAAAAAAGCTGAGTGCCAGATGTGCGGATGATGCAAAAAGGTGACAATTATGCACTGCGAGGTCAGTTTTTGGCCTCTGTTTGGGGTCCGTTTGAGGTCATCTAAAAGGCCAAGGGTGCCCAACTAAAAAAGGTAAGTGTGGGAACTGAGAAAATAGAGAGAAGACCAGAAAAAACGTGGAGGAGAGAGGAGGAATAGCCGCAACTGTGTTTTTGGGGTTTTTGGAGCCTGTTTTGGCCGTAAACTGCTCATCCGAGGTTGGATTTGAGCACTTTGACATTGTCGACTGGGGTTTTGGGCCGTTCCGGACGCGATGGCGCTGTCCATTTTGTCAAATTTCTCACTGTTTTTCTGTTGTTTTGGCTGTGTAAGTTTCTCCTATGAGTGAAGATTCTGCTCCAATTTGTGATTGTATCTGGTATCTTTTACCCATATTGTGTGAGCTATTTGCCCCATTGGTGTTGGCCCATGGTGTTGGCCCAAGCTCTATTGTATCTAAACATCAGAAATTCTTCTCTTTTGAGCTGAGTTTTTGGGTGTGTGTGTGTGTGTGTCTCTCTCTTTGTGTGGAGTGGGTAAACGGATAGTCTCTCTCCTCTCGCTCCATCGGTGTGTTCCCTGTCTCGGCCAGGTGGGTTGTGTAAGCTGAGTGGTGCCCCATAGTGTGTGTGTGTGTGTGTGTGTGTGTGTGTGTGTGTGTGTGTGTGTGTGTGTGTGTGTATCATCCCAAGAGTGTGTGTTGGGTTGTTATAGAGGCGTTCTGTGTGTTTCCATCCTACTCACATCATCAGATAGTCTTACTACCTCTTAGTACCTTGTTTTCATGTCAAAGAATGGACTCAGGCTGCAACACCTCTTCTTGGTCCTCGATCTCCAGTGGGTCTTCAATAGTTGGTTCGTGGGGTGCCTCTCCTTTGTAAGGCTTTAGTAGGCTCACATGAAAAGCATTGTGTATGAGCCAATGGTTGGGCAACTTGAGTTGATAGGCCATTTCATTGATTGGCCTAAGAATCTGGAAGGGACCATAGTACCTTTTTGCTAACTTAGCATAGTAATTTTGGTGTCCTGTAGGATTCTTGCCCGTCGTGTGCCTTAATCGAGCCTTGGGAAATTTGAGTAATACCCAATCATTTTCTTTAAAGGCTTGGGCTCTTCTGTGCTTGTCAGCAGCAGTCTTTTGCCTTTGTTGTGCGATAGAGATAACATCCTTAATCTTTTGGAAAGATTATTGTAGGTCTCGGCTATACTCGTCTGCAACAAAGATCTTCCCCTGTACCTTAAGTAGCAGGGGACTTTTTTATCTTCCCTCAATTACCTCAAAAGGTGCTTTTTTCGTGGAAGTATGTACATTATTATTGTAGGCATACTCCACTAAGGGTAAGTACTTCTCCCATTGGGATCTTTGATCTACTTCCGTTACATAGGCTTTTAGTAGATCGAGGATTGTTAGGTTAGCTATTTGAAAGGCCATAGGGAGATAGACATGCCAATAACCACCCAACCATACCTATATATAAGCCCTTGGCCCTCTGGCTCTTAGCTATATATAGCCCCTATACAGGCCCTTGTCCAGGGCCGTGCCATCCTATAGTCCTACCCTTGGCATGACATTACTCCCCCCTTGGAGAAGCTTTTTCGTCCGTGAAAACAAAAGTGGTAGGATCTTCATAAGAACACAAATGTTTTCCACAGTGGTATCCCTCATGGATCTAGCTATTGGTTTGACCGAAACACGGTGCAATAGGAGGTTCAATGAAATCAAGAATAACATCTTGATGTTGCACGTTGTTGTCCATTTGCAACCATCTAGTGTGTAGACTCCATTTAGAACGCACATGAGCATTCTAAACGAGTTATCACAACAAAGATGTACCTGAAAGAGTACCGCTTTTCACTTTCCGTGAATGTAACTTGCTAACCTAACTCATCAGCCAAGTGTAAGTCCTTGACTTGTTCTCAAATTTCATCAAGTAAACAACCCCACCATAACTAGTGTTCAAGGTTGAGAATCTGACTTATACATGAAGAGACTAAACCTAGTCGCAAACATGCTTTAGCTGATGGTAAGCAAACTCTAAGTAGAGCAATAAATGCTTAGTAATTGGATTGCTTGGTGCTAATATATGCACTTTGCATATCCTTTAGCACAAGATTACACTTTGTAATCTGCATATCCCCTTGGATAACTGACAGTACTGAGGTGTGTTTCCCCCATGGTTTATAGACAGTCTTTCCAGATGGCCGGTAAACGGGGATCACAATATCGTACAACATTGCTGAGGAATCAACAATTGACTGAATAACCATCGTGGTTAACTTGAAAGATCCACAAGCACCCAAACCGAGCCATGACCTCTATTGGTGATTGGTAGACCGAAAAGTAAACTCAGCGAGATACTGGGCATAGAGTGCAAAATGCTTCATAAGCAACTAATGTTATGAATATGCATGCCGCTCCAAATCAGCCTTTGCTAAATACTAGGACCCATAACACCTAGTGTGCATGCATTTAGCAAGAAACAGATCCGAACCTGTATATCCATGATGATCCTTGCCAATACTTATGGCGAATGTGATGTGCGTGTAGCACATAGTACAGAGGAATGTAAATAGTCCCGAAAAGAAACTAAATACTTTTAGTGGCAATCATTTTCAAGCCTTACTGAAATGTTTGAACCATAATAGAAGATGAAACATTAATCACTTCTAGGGTTAAACAATGAAACTTTTTCATTAACAACTTAGAGCCTTGCTATATGTATAAACAACCATCTGTAATGTTGTTTAGTAGTACTTGTACCTGAACAAGTCATTCTAAGTATCTGACAATTTTTGGCCACTGAAATTGCTCCTGATACGTCGTGCTAAAAATGGTCTAGAAAACAGATGTGACCAGCACCTAGGGACTTTGTCGTAACACATATTTGAAATAGTGGGTGCCAGTGTCAGTCCAGAGACTCATATTCGCCACATGTGGAATATGTCTCAACTAAGGATTCCTGAAAGAAGAACATCCTACAAGTACAAGATGTACTTGTGTGTGGAGGTAACTGCAAACACTCTACGAGACGGGAGTGAGAGGGACCCTCATTAGCCTTGCTCCACACTGGCTAAACCGAAATCCTTGAGTTCCTAGACCATGTTGCATCCCATGTGACAACATGTGCCAAATAAACCCTACAAATGGGTCTATAGCTGCATAATGCAAAAACTTATTTTGGACACTATGGCCCTAAAATCTTGGCTCTTACATGACCTTATCTCGTTGAAGAGCAAAAAATGGATGACAACATCTTTTATGCATCCTACGCAGAAAAAGCAAACCAAAAAACATAAAACCAAATCAGATGCGTACCTGGAGGGTGAACATAGTGTTCACTTATTTGTAGGCATCTGTCCAAATTTCCCGCCTACAAAGGCCTAGGAACACTAATTGAAAATTAGTAAAATGCAAGTAGTATTGCACCTGATTGCACATGTAACCTTGGGTGTTGCCTTTGCAATCTTGACCCCTTGGTTAAAGCATTATTGTCAAACCCCTTGGTTAAATGTTGCATGAAAATTGCTCAACGAGTAGCTGGCCCTTGGCCCTTATCCTTGATCCCCGTTGGGTTTGCCCTTGGCAATTGATTACTTTTGAAGTTGAAATATTACCACTATCCCTTGGCATTTTGTTGACTTCTTTCTTTAAAACTGCAAGTGTGAAGGTTCCAAGAATGGACCATCAACCCTTACTAAGTGATTTAGTAATCACGTGTTGGGTCTTACCCCAAATTGTACTCATATAAGCACTCTTAGTGCTAATAGGAGCTCCACTGAAATTGGAGTTGTATGCACAACTAGATCTTTGTCACACCCAAAAATTTATAATGTGGGTTTTTGTGAGTAGTCGTACAGTCTAAAATGCTAGCTTCATCCTTACACCTTGGTAGAGATAAGCCCGGACGAGTTTAAGACGTTCAAAAACTCAACTTGACTTGCACACTTAAAGTGTGGAGTGCAAAAATAATGTCCAAAAATTCTCTAATGGCAAGACTCTTGCTTGTCCATTTACAAACAGATGGCTCGTAGTTATGCCCAAAATAGGTGATAAGTGATGGCTCTTAGCCCTTCCTGTTGGCTCATAGCCCTTCTTGTTATCATAGAAAGAGTTTCATAAATTCATGTCTAGTTTCACCTTTCTCGCATAGAAGTTGGACAGAGAGAGAAAGAGAGAATGTTGGGCTGAGGAAATCACCTTATTTCAAAGTGTTGTATGCCCTTTTCAAATGCTCAAATGCAGACCGTGCCTGGGTGATAGCTTATCTTATAAGCGTACATCAGTGTAATTGTACCATGCCCTCGTGGAGAAAGGTACCATAAGTCACATCTTGACTCACTCACCTTGTATGTGAGCGGGACTGTAGCAGGGTGCAGATGTATGGCATGTTGCCTATGAATAAACATAAAATTAAAATGTCTAAAAACAACAACAACTGAGCTCATCCTTGACAGAGTAGCTAGTGCTATAGTGGAAGCGTATGCAAAAATGGGTGGTGTACGTCCATCATACTAGTATGCCATGCATACATATCAAAAAATGGAATGATAAGCCCTTGGCTTCAATGACAGTCTCAACCATGTGAGCCACTGGTATACATGCCTTGCACGATTACACTGACAAGGATACATCACAGTGCAGCATTGACTGTGAGCTTATATCCACGGAGTGCTAAAGATGTGTGCCAATATCCTTGATCGATAGTCAATCGATAATACCTGGGCACATAAGAGACATCGTGCTTCACAGGAAGACAAGCAAAGCACGTTGCTTTGGAGAGGGCTTCTTATGGAGTTTGCCCAAGCACTTTGCTTTGCACAACAAAGAGGCCTTTTCCAGAATGAAAAGTAAAATATAGACAAAAAATAAACATAACTTGAAATTTACTAACCTTGTCGCCCAATGCTGGCCAAGTGTTTGATAAGTTGCTCGAAGCTGCTCGAGTGAGTGAGCGTATGTATCATATACCTTGAATGGGATGTAAAAACCTGCAACATCTGGCAAGGTCTCTCAAATTAGTATGCTAGGAAATTATGATGCCAAATACCAAAAGGGAAGCCTTGCTTCACCTAAGTAGTCATGTAGTGCTGGTGCACTAGCTATCAAATACTCTTGCCAACATACAAATGTCATAGCAAAAGAAAGTCGATCGTGTCGAGTATTCACCAGATAATTGACCACGTCAATTATACAACAGATTGAAAAGAAGAAAAATACTTGCAAGGTAGGGATCTCATACCTGCTTGACGTGATGATTTTTATCCTTGATCATTCACAGGCATCTATTGCAGACTATAGCTATCAAGCACATGCTCAATAAACAAAAAGCAATTGCGTACCTCATTAAGTACGCATATCGACGGGTCTTGCTGTCGTAAGATGCGAAGAGTTGCAATCAAGAAGAAAATAAAAAAATGCTTTACCAGATATTGTACGATGCTATCCTTTGATGCAGAAAAATTTGGTCCAATCTGTTTCAGGCAAAGCTTATGGTAACCGTGGGAAAAAATTTGTAGTCGTAACAATGGTCTACCATGATGGCTCTTAGCCCTCGAATCTAAGACCTTACTATCGAGCTTGAGTGCTTCTTGCCAAGCCCCGTGGATTGCGATGTAATTGTCTCTGCATGGCCAATGCATGCCACCTTGATGGTTATCACACTTACGTGAACTTGAATAGTTGGGTGCAACCATGGTTGCCGACCATAGAGCATTAGCCATATAATCCCAAAAGCGTCAAGGGTTTGGTGTTCTGCAATCCAAAATTTCCACTTGAATGCCCCAAGTGCTCATGTGCCTTGGGAATTTATGAATAATTGTTGGAGCGTTGCCGATCAATCAAGAAGAGAGCGGGGGGCTGAGCGTAGGCACCTCCCCTTAACGTTAAAATACCCTAATTTGCTCTTGGGCGGCCAAAGTGGAGAAAAAAAAAACACGAGCTGCAGTGATGGTGGCAGTGAACGCAATAGAGTTGCTTCCTTACACTCATCAGAGGCTGCTAGGGTGCATGTTGGTGTGTCGAGCCTTGCATACCTCTGCGACGCGAACCCGACAAGCCAAATATAATGCAATTTTGTTCAGGTCGATGCCACCCACTCCCCGGCTAAGCTCCTCTGCACACGCCGTTCTCGGTTCTGCCTCCCCGCCTAGCAAGGGATTCTTCACACGAGAACCTGACTTCGACCTCCTGTGTAGAACACGTGCCCATGCCTTCGTCTCCCTTGGCTTATCAACTCATGCACATGCAAAAAACTCGCATGAGAGAAGAGAGGCCTTGCTCTTGCATGAGAAAAAGAGAGTTGGAAAGAGAGAGAGAGAGAGAGAAGCCATGCAAATCTCCTTCCGCTCCTCCCATGGCTACTCTCCCATGTTCTCTGATACCAGTGAAAGGCCATAGGGAGATAGACATGCCAATAACCACCCAACCATACCTATATATAGGCCCTTGGCCCTTTGGCTCTAAGCTATATATAGCCCTTGTACCGCATGTGTATCCGTCGACCCTTGGCCAAGGCCATGCCCTCCTATAGTCCTACCCTTGGCATGACATTTCACTTTGGCCATCCGTTTGCGCGTGACAGGCCGAAGAGAAGTTTAGCCTTGTTCCTAAATTCTCAAAGAGACCCTTCTAGAAATTACTGGTCATTCTAGGATCTCTATCCAACACTATGGACATTGGCAAGCCATGGTACTTGAAGATTTGTGAAATGAAGAGGGTTGCTATTTGATGGGCTTTGATAGTCTTTTTACAGGTATAAAATGAGCTTGTTTACTGAACCTGTCTACTATCGTCCATATTCCCGTATTCCCATGGATAGACTTAGGCAATCCAAAGATAAAATCCATGGATGTGCTCTCCCATGGTGAATTAGGGATTGGCAAAGGTTGAAGCAATCCAGGTTGCTTCCCTCTATCAAACATTGTCTTTTGCCATACCACACATTTAGAAACATACTCTTGTATGTTTGCTTTCATGGTAGGCCAATAGAAATCTTTTTCAATCCCCTTTAGGGTAGACTGAATTCCTCTATGCCCCACATAAGGAGGAGCATGAGATTCATACATTACTTTCTCACGGAGTGAATTAGTAATGCATAGTCTATTGCCATAGAGAAGATAACCATCTTGTAAAGTAAATGGTTCCTCTTTCTTCCCTAGTGCAAGGACTGAAATCCCATCTTTAAAATTGGGATCAATAGCATACTCTTCTATCATAGAAGATAGATCATTGTGAGTTGCTATGGAAACCACATTCACTCTCGGCCGTCTTGCCATAGAGTGAATTAGTAATGCATAGTCTATTGCCATAGAGAAGATAACCATCTTGTAAAGTAAATGGTTCCTCTTTCTTCCCTGGTGCAAGGACTGAAATCCCATCTCTAAAATCAGGATCAATAGCATACCCTTCTATCATAGAAGATAGATCATTGTGAGTTGCTATGGAAACCACATTCACTCTCGGCCGTCTTGAGAGTTCATCGGCTACTTGATTATGCTTGCCAGCAATGTGAGCAATATGAAAATTAAATGTGAAATCAAATCTGCCCACCTCATTTGTTTGTCGGAGAGCTTGGTTTGCGTCATGAAGTACTTAAGACTTTGGTGATCTATTCGCAGAATGAAAGGAGTCCCCAATAAATAGTACTTCCATGAGTCTAAGGCATGTAGAACTGTGAGGAGCTCCTTTTCATATATGCCTAGAGTTTGCTCAACAGGGTCGAGCCTTCAACTTTCATAAGCTATAGCGTGCCTTTCTTGGAGCAAAACAACTCCAAGGCAATCACCACAAGCATCACATTGGACCTCAAATGGCTTTGAGAGGTCCGGTAGTGTAAGAACAGGTTGAGAGATAAGCTTTTCTTTAAGCTTTTCAAAAGCATTGTTCTCCTTGGCAGACCAGGTGTACCTAACGTTTTTCTTTGCTAGGTCATGTAATGGTCCTGCTATTAGTGAGAACTTTTCTATGATAGCGTCTATAGTATGCACACATACCTATAAAGCTTCTTAGTTCATGAAGATTCCTTGGTTTAGGCCATCCTTTTATTACCTCTAATTTTGATGGATCCATTTGAATGTGGCTGGTGCATTGGTCAAGCCAAAAGGCATGACAATGTATTTGTAAAGACCAAACGTAGAGCAAAATGCGGTCTTTACAATGTCTTGATCAACTATCCTTATTTGATGATAGCCACTTTTTAGGTCAATCCTACTGAAGTAGGTGGACCCTTGTAGCGTATCAAATAGGTCTTCTACCCGTGGAACGGGAAACCTATTATTGATAGTGATCCTAGTTAGTGCTCTATAGTCGACACACATACGATATGTGTTGTCTTTCTTTTGCACTAATAGTACAGGAGAACAAAACGGAGATGAGCTAGGCCTAACCATGCCCTTCTCAACTAACTCATGCACTTGCCGCATAATCTCCTCTTGTTGAGCTTGAGAAACTCTATAAGGAGGTTTATTAGGCGGTGAAATTCCTGAAAGAAGTTCAATTGCATGGTCATCATTGCCTCGTTTAGGAGGTAGCTCACAAGGGATGTCGTCAATAAAGGCATCTTGAAAACCCTTGAGAAAATCGGATAACTCTAATTCCTTGTGAGTGTGTTTATTTTCTTTTGTTAAAACATTAGCTTCATTTTGAGAATCTTTAACAAAAATCATGTACACGGAAATAGAGCTCTTTGTTGACTTATTGAAAGCTTGTGTATGTACAATGGGTATGGTGTTACCCATTTGCTTGGCATCTATGTACATATCTTTTTCCCTAAACCTAAAGTAAATTCTTGTTTCAAGGAATTTAACATTGGCAGCCATGCGATCAAACCATGGTGCCCCTAGGATTACATTCTCATGCTTGAGAGGAGAGATAAAGAAGTCCTCTTTGTACACATAGCTTTGGACATGGAGCCTCAATTTCCCGATAAAGGGAGTGACTGAAGCTTCTTGCCCCTTGAAAGCACCGTCTGGCGGGTAGGACATCTCCCATCTTGTAAGCTTGCATGCCTAGCTTGGTGGCCAACTCTGTGGATATGAAATTGTGAGTAGAACCAGGGTCAAAGAGAATAAAATCATCATGTTATCTTACCTTTCCCCAAGCATGGCATAGAGGGGATCCTTTGTGGCGAGTTTCCTCCTCTTTGATTTTGACCAAGGTAGCTCTAGGAGGCTCATGGCGGGTGTTCTTTTGGGGACAAGCGCGGTACGCATGCCCTTGCTCGCCGCACTTGAAACAATGGTTATCTTTGCGATAACGCTCAAGCTCTTCAGGAGAGATTTTGTTTTTGCCTTTGTAAACTCCCTTCTCCTTAGCTTTATTGGAATTGCCCTTAGGAGACTTTTGGACATTGTCCTTCCCCTTAGGCTCATTGGAACCCTTGTTTTCCATGGGCTTAGAATTTCTCTTAGCCCCTGTTTGGAAGTTGATTCAAGAAGCCACCATAGTATGGTGTATAACCGCCGATATGGTGCGTGGCCTTTGGGAGTTGACATACTCCGCCATTTCTTCAGTTAAGCCTGCACAAAATTGTTGCTTTTGCTCTCCAAAATCCAACTTTTTGAACACAGTGGCTTTGAGTTGTAAGTCCCAAAACTTGTCTACATATTTGTGAATGGATTCGTAGGGAGGGAGCTTCAAGCTTCGCCCCATTCGGTGAGCACTTTGTCTTTGGCATCGGTGGCCAAAAACTGCTTCATAATGTAAGCTCTTAAAGCTTTCCATGTTCGTGGAGCTTCACCGTTGGCCCGTAGGCTAGACCACCATTGTCTGGCGGACTTTTGAAAGTGCATAGCTACATGGCATATCTTAGAGGACTCTGTGAAGCCCTCATCTCCAAACACCACATTGAACTGTTGGATAAAGGCCAAGGCTTTGTCTGTAGCACCAAAGGTGCCATTGTAGGTAAGGAAAGAGATGCTCTTCCCTCCCTCTTTGAACTTCTAAAGCTTGGACGACCTCTTCCACACGTCATAGGATTTCCTATGACCTCTTGTTTTTGGTGGTTCAAAGGTTGCATCATCACTTTCTTCAAAAGATGAAGAATTTGAGAAAGATGGAGAAGAGGGTGACCTCTTTCTCGCCTTTTTCTTGCCTTGATCTTCTTTGTCTTCACCATCACTTTCATAAGAGGAAGAGGATGAAGAAGATGGAGAAGAGGGTGTCCTCTTTCTCGCCTTTTTCTTCTCTTGCTTTTTGTCATCCCTCTTTGGATTATGGTGTGGAGAAGTGTGCGATGGTCTTCTTTGTTTTGGAGGTGATGGAGAGCGTTTAGCCCACCATATTTGTGGAGCCATCTTCATCGAGGTGGCAGGACTCACTTCTTTTTCATTCCTTCGGTGGGTGCTCTTGAGTTCTCCTTTGAGAAGGAGATGCGTCATCGAGAAGAAAATTTCTGAGCCCTTCGTATGGATCCTCTTCTTCTTCCCGAATCGGAGAGAGGCCTCTTTTGGAAGTCTCTCAAGGAGGCTTCCTAGGTGCTCTCTCGTCATGGTGGGAAGCTTGGAGAATCTCATGAGCACGAAGCTGCCATTGCACTTCACTTTGAAGGGATGGATTTCCCATAGCTTGTTGAAGCCTAGAAACAAGATAGTTAACAAGCATAGGGGCATCATTAGTAGCCTGCTCATTAGCAAAATCAAAGTTATCAACATTAAATTTCACTCTTTACTATTGTCAGCCATTCTAACAACTTTTAGGTGTACTTTGGCACTTCAAGCCCTAGTTGCTACTCCTCTTTACCCCTTTAGAAAAAATAGTCAAGCTAGTGTATCCGTGGCTCAAATACCATTAATTGCAAGGAATAGAAAAGAGGGTCGTCCAACACCAAAACAACACCGGCTCTTGTCAAGCTTCTAATAGCTCAATAGTGGTTAAGCCGTAGGCAAGCCCCGTAGGACTCCACTATTAAGACCATAGCTCTCGACGGTGATGCCCCGTTATGTGCACGAAGGCAGGTGCACTGCAAGGTTGAAAAATCCCTATTCTAATTACTCACATGCAATTAATAATACCAACCATTTATAGCTAGCTTGAGGACCCCCCTTCTTGAGCAAGAAAAGAGAAACCTTGTGCTCTGATACCAATGTAACATTTAATGGCCTAGTAACTTGTGTGTAGCAGAAAATAGCATGAACATAGTGAGAATTTCCTTAGAATAGATTCCTAATGCGAATAACAAGAGTGCTTGGGTGGAGAGAGCAACAAAAAGCATAACACCTAGTTAGATAGCATGAAAAATACTTCAAAAGAGAGAGAAATTAAGCTATTGACAACAATTGAGGACCGGATTTACATGGAGCCGGTCCCCCCTCCAAAAGGCTTTGTATCATGGTTTCTCCCATCAAGAGAGACATTTTACAATACAATTCTTTATGTTCCTTATATAATAGCTAGTGCAATGAATATGGAAGCTTCAAGCACGAAGCAAGCACTTATCAAACACAACATCAATTCCCTCAAGGTCTCAGACCCAAGACCTCACACACCTTCGAAGATGGTGAGAGCTAGCGGGGCATGAGAGTAGATTGAGAGGAAGAAGGAGTAGTCTTACGAGAAAGATGTACATCTCCTCACATAATCACTCATATTAGCATAGCTTAGCTTAGTAATTAGCATGGTAGAGAAGATGAGCATGTATTGAAGCTTGGCTCTTGGTTGGATTTGCATCACAAAACCAAGAGTTGTTGGTGTAAGCCTCCCTTCTCACAAGCTTGGAGTAGGTGATAAGCTTTCCATTTTAAAGCTTGAGAAGGAGAGAGAGAGTCTTCTTGCTTCACACATGAGTTTGTGCAAGTGTGTGTAGATAATGCCATTAAAAAATCAGCCCCCTTTTTCTCTTGGTCGACCACTCTGGCTATTTGCTCATGCTGCAACCCTATTGGCCCTTTCCAGGCTTAGCCAATGAGTATTAAGAAGCATAAGTGATAGCCTTCTGACATGTGTCCCCCTTTTCCCTTTTGTGAGAGATTTAGGTAATTAATTAATGCAACTAAACTCTCATTGGACCCCTTTGTCTCCTGGCTAATAGGAATCACGCAAGCCATTGGGCTGTTGAATGCTCATTGGACCCCTTGAGAGACTGTCCAATAGTCTTCTAGAGAGCTTAATTCTTATTGGTTCTTTTATTAAGTGTTTTAAAATTAATTAAACTATATTTACTCTAGCCTAATTCTCATTGGTCCACCTCCAAGGCCATCCAATAGGAATTGAGTACACCTTGTGGGCATCTGGGCTAGCGAGCTGACATGTGTCCCTCATTCCCTTTGTGTAAAGGTAGCTTGTGTGTGTGTGAGAGTTTATCTCTCATCCCATACTTCTTGGGCTCTCCCCCTCCTATGTAGGACTTGAGAAGAATTTTTGGGACACACACAAAGCATCCAAGTTCCCTAGAGTGTGACCTTTGGACACAACCTTTGAATTTTGGAACCTTAGCATTTTGGAAGTCTTAATGGGCTGAACCTTAGGGTCTTTTAAGCCAATTGCTGCACATTGCTCTTTTGCAGATGCCCCCCCCTTTGGATCCCTATTTTCCATCCTTTGGATCCTTACTGCGGTCGTTCTGCCAGCTTAACCAATATTGTAGCCTTTTCTCCCCAGGCACTTCCCCATATTAAGTGATCAATTTAACATGAGAAAATAATTTAGGAGAATTAGATATTAATTATTATGACATTAGTTCTCTCTTGAAATCATAGTCGTCCTCGACTATGGGGTAGAGAAGATAAAGCATATTCATTAGTCCTTTTTCTAGCGGGTAGAGGATCCCTATGTTACCCTACGACATCGTTCTAGAATGGATGACTAGTCCCTTTGGCGCTTGAGAGCCTAAGCTACCACAAGCATGTCTGCACATTAGTCCTATCAATCTTCCTTAGTAGAGTGACAAGCTCTACTTGGTGTTCTGGAGACGTCGTCTCTGCAAACTTGATCTAAGCATGCATACTACTTCATTTTTGTGCACAATAAAGAAAAAGAGAGTCTTATAAGACAAAAACTTTGTTCATTTTTAACATTTCTACATATGCTTACTCTTGGGAAGCATTTTAAGCATTGACAAGGTTTAGGTTATCCTTTAATTGTATGCCTTGCATCCATCTAGCATCTTCAAAAGGATAATTTTTATAAACTTAATAAGATATTGTCAAATAGTCTTACCGCCTCTTAGTACCTTGTTTTCATGTCGAAGAATGGACTCGAGTTGAAACACCTCTTCTTGGTCATCGATCTCCGGTGGGTCTTCAATAGTTGGTTCTTTGGGTGGCTCTCCTTTGTAAGGCTTTAGTAGGCTCACATGAAAAGCATTGTGTATGAGCCAATGGTTGGGCAACTTGAGTTGATGGGCAATTTCTTTGATTGGCCTAAGAATCTGGAAGGGACCATAGTACCTTTTTACTAACTTATCATAGTAATTTTTGTGTCCCGTAGTATTATTGCCCGTCGGGTGCCTTAATCGAGCCTTGGGAAATTTGAGTAAGACCCAATCATTTTCTTTGAAGGCTTGGGCTCTTCTATGCTTGTCAGGAGCAGCAGCCTTTTGCCTTTTCTATGAGATAGAGATAGCATCCTTAATCTTTTGGAAAGATTCTTGTAGGTCTCGGCTATACTCATCTATAGAGCGAAGATCTTCCCGTGTATAATAAGTAGCAGGGGAGTTTTTGATCTTCCCTCAATTACCTCAAAAGGTGATTTTTCCCTGGAAGTATGTACAGTATTATTGTAGGCATACTCCACTAAGGGTAAGTACTTCTCCCATTGGGATCTTTGATCTACTTCCGTTACATAGGCTTTTAGTAAATCGAGAATTGTTAGGTTAGCTATTTCACTTTGGCCATCCGTTTGCGGGCGATAGGCCGGAGAGAAGTTTAGCCTTGTTTCTAAATTCTCAAAGAGACCCTTCCAGAAATTACTGGTCATTCTAGGATCTCTATCCGACACTATGGACATTGGCAAGCCACGGTACTTGAAGATTTGTGAAATGAAGAGGGTTGCTATTTGGTGGGCTTTGATAGTCTTTGTAGAGGTATAAAATGAGCTTTTTTACTGAACCTATCTACTATTGTCCATATTGCCGTATTCCCATGGATAGACTTAGGCAATCCAAAGATAAAATCCATGGATATGCTCTCCCATGGTGAATTAGGGATTGGCAAAGGTTGAAGCAATCCAGGTTGCTTCCCTCTATCAAACTTTGTCTTTTGGCATACTACACACTTAGAAACATACTCTTGTATGTTTGATTTCATGGTAGGCCAATAGAAATATGTTTCAATCCCCTTTAGGGTAGACTGAATCCCTCTATGCCCCGCATAAGGAGGAGCATGAGATTCATACATTAATTTCTCACGGAGTGAGTTAGTAACGCATAGTCTATTGCCATAGAGAAGATAACCATCTTATAAAGTAAATGGTTCCTCTTTCTTCCCTAGTGCAAGGGCTAAAATCATATCTTTAAAATCGGGATCAATAGCATACTCATCCATCATAGAAGATAGATCATTGTGAGTTGCTATGGAAACCGCATTCACTCTCGGCCGTCTTGAGAGTGCATCGGCTACTTGATTATGCTTGCCAGCAATGTGAGCAATATGAAAATGAAATTGCAAAAGGTTTGCCCTCCTCATTTGTTTGTCGGAGAGCTTGGTCACTTACGTCAGCAAAATTTTGGTATCTTGGTAACAACATCACTCTTTGGTAGAAATGATGTAGCACTTGTGGTGATGGTTGAGTGAAGAGGTTGTAAGCCAGATTTTGGAGCGTATTGCATGTTGAAGTAGACTTGAGTCTGTGGCTTTATGCGACGCGAATCAAAAGGAAAATTTTGGACTCTCAAATGGGCCCTATAAGGACGTTGACTTTCTTCCTCTTGTCCAAAACGGGCGCACAATAAAAATTTTACGAATGAAATCAAAACTTGTCGGACCTTTTGGATTTAGATTGTACTCATGAAGATCTATCCATTGATATATAGCATGCCATCAGATTTCTTATATTCTAGAAGATCCCATTTTTTGATGTGACAACTCCGTCTTATAAATGGAATCTCTCCCCATATTTCGGCTTCAGTGGGGAGGCCATAACTTCTACAAATTAACTCCAAATTTGTCGGAGTTTGGAGATATAGAACCTACTTTCTAAGATATTTCCAATGATATGTTGGTTGATAGAGTTTTGACAAAACATTTATGGGCTTCACCGGGTTGCCCACATTGGACAAGAGAGGCAAAGTCAAACCTCCTTATAGGGCCCCTTTGAGAGTCCAAATTTTTCCTAATGACCTCGATGTAGGCTAGCAGCATTTTGCATATCTTTCTGAGCATTACACATGTGAAGGAGAGCCGGTGAAAAGCTTAATGACGCCCATGAGGGTTTTCACCATATAAGCTCCACTTATTCTCTCTCCTTCCTTCGACGGTGAAAGCTTAGGATAATAAGCCATTTGGGATGTTTCTCCAATAATCTGGAGAGATCCTTCCAAGTTCTCATTCTTGGCACAAGGAAAAAAGAAACATCTGTTGGAATTAGGGTTGCAGAGAAATGCACATAGCTTGGAGAAGACGAAAGAAGCTCAAGGCACACAACTGAGAGTGTGTTACTTAGTGTGCAATGGAAAGATAGATAGCCCTAGAGTGATGGGCGTATATACAATGCTCGGGGGAAAAAACCTCCTAAAGATGGAAAAAATGCCCTGAAAGTCCTAGTGTGTCCATACACATCACTACCACATGTATATGGTAATAAATCCCCCCTAGAGTGATGCGGTGAACGAGAGCTGGCACATGAGTAAAGGGAAGTGCCATGCCCTGAGGACATGATCAGTCCACAAAGGGGAGCTTCAAGCTTCTCACGAGACAATGCCTTTGTGAAAATATTTGCAAGGTTGTCCTGCATTGGCACATAAGCCAAGCTGATCTCTCCTACTGAGAGCCTCTCCCTGACATAGTGGTAATGCACCTCAATGTGCTTTGTGCGAGCATGAAACTGTTAGTGTAGATAGTGTTGGCAATGTCCTGTCCAACACCCAAATCAGCCATAAGGCGTCTGAGCCATACACAATCCACTGTAGCTGTGAAGACTACCCTGTACTCAGCCTCACAACTTGAAGTGGCCACAGTAGGTTGCTTCTTACTCAACCATGATATACATGAACTGCCAAGCATGAAACAAAAATCACTTGTGGAAACTTGCGTGTCAAAACAACCAACCCAATCTAAGTCCGAAAAAGCATGTAAGTCTGGCGGCAATGATCCCCCCTTGGGATAAAACAAGCCAAGATGTAAGTGCCACTAAGGTAGCGAAAAATCCTCTTGACAACCTGCCAATGCTTAGACCCTGGGCTATGCATAAATCTGCTGACCTGTGAGACTGCAAACTGAATATCTGGCCTCGTGTTGCATACATAAATGAGGCATCCAACAACAGTTTGGTAAAGAGTGACATTTGCAGGATCACAAGCATCATGTAGACTCAATTTCAAACCTGTTTCATGGGAGTGGCAATAGGTTTGCAATCCTCAAGTCTAAACTTACATAGCAATGTCTCTAGGTAACTTTTTTGACATCATCACACTGCTTAAACTGTATGCCCAAGTAATGATGCAACAGCCCCAAATCTTTCATCTTGAAAGTAGCATTCAAATCAGTCTTAAATTCAGCAATATGTCTCTCATTTGGTCCAGTGATCAGTGAATCACCTACATAAATAACCACAATGAGAAGTACATCACCCTCATGCTTTACATACAATGTGCTTTCTGTTGGACTGTTACGAAAGCCTTGTTTGACCAAATGAGTGTCAGCTTTCTCATACCAAGCACGAGGAGATTGCTTCAAACATACAAAGCCTTGTTACATTTGCACACTTTGTCCTCTTGTCCTTTCTTGACAAAACCGCGAGGCTGCGTTACATAAACTTCCTCAAATATGTCACCATTCAAGAAAACAGTAACAATGTCTGATTGATGTACATCCCAACCAAAATGAGCTGCCAATGCACATAGAGAACGCACAGTAGTCATACAACAAGTGGGAGAAAAAGTCTCTTCATAATCTATACCTTTTTGTTGTGCATAACCTTTTGCAACAAGTCGAGCCTTATGGCAATCGATCTCACCATCCGGCTTGCATTTCAACTTGTAAACCCACTTTGTACCAATGGCCTTTTTGCCAGGAGGCAAATCACATAAAGTCCATGTGTCATTTTTTATGAGTGCATCATATTCTGATTGCATGGCAGTCATTGAATTTTTTGAATTCTGTGCTTCATCAAAAGATAGAGGTTCCTCAACATCATGTAAGCTAGACATAGCCAAAGCATAACAATCTGATGCATAAGATGCATGGCGAGAGCCTGAACAAGTACAACTAGACAAAGGTGCATCCAATTTGCTGTCACGTAAAGTGTGCACCAACCATTTTGGCATACCTCTAGCCTGCTCATTTTCAGCCCTTTCCTCATCAAGTACATCATGTACATCTACATCAGTGATAGGTTGATCTGTAACATTTTTGGAAACCCCCATAGGCTGTACATTTGCCTCATTGGAATTTACATTCAAACTTCCACCACTAAAAAGAGGCAACAAAGTGTCATAAATGTCCTGTGAGCTTACATTACTGTCTCTAGTACATGACAGCAAGGACTGAACAGAATCTTCCACAAACACTACATCCCGTGAAATCAGAATACGCTTTGTTTGCGGATGATACAACCTGTAACCTTTGCTTTCAGCACTATAACCAACAAAAATACATTTGACAACCTTATCATCCAATTTTCTGTGCTGTGTTTGTGGCACCAAAGCATATGCCAAATAGCCAAAAACACGCATGTGCTCAATAGAAGGCTTTCTATCATGCCATGCTTCATATGGAGTAATAAACTGCAAAGCTTTTGTAGGACACCTGTTAAGTACATAATTGGAACACATGATGGCCTCAAGCCAAAAAGAATGCGGCAAAGCTTGACTTTTGACCATACATCGTGCCATTTCCGTAAGTGACCTGTTTTTCCTCTCAGCAACACCATTTGCTGAGGTGTATAAGGCACTGTACATTGGTGTTTTATCCCACGACTAGCGAAAAATGCATTAAATTCACGAGACATATACTCCCCCCCTCGATCGGAACGGAGGGTGCCCATAGTACATTTCGATGCATTTTCAGCCATAGCCAGAAATTTGAATCACATAAAAACTTCAGACTTTGCTTTAAGCAGAAATACCCATGCATGCCTGGAGTAATCATCAATGAAAGTCACGAAGTATAGGTAATTGCCCAAGGACGGAGTTTTTATGGGCCCACAAACATCACTATGCACAAGCTGCAACCTGCATGTGGCCCTAATTGAACCATCCTTTGGAAACTTAGAACGCTGCATTTTACCCAAAATAGAGCCTTCAAAAACATGTTTGACAGGTGCTTTAAAGAGGCGGTAAAGAAGCAACCATATCAGATTTCTGCAAACGCAGCAAACTGGAAAAATTCAAATGCCCAAAACGTGCATGACAAAGTTTTGCATTTGAAATAGTCCTTGAATCTGCAACTGCATTTGCAAAATTTTGTCCACTCTTGTCATACAAAGTGAGCTTATACAGCTCACGGCACAAAAGGCCAGATGCAAGAATTTTATCACCAAAACTAAGATCATGAACTGTATATCTGTCATCCACAAATTTGAGTACAAGTCCAAGTCTAGCAAGTGCAGATACAGACAAAAGATTCTTCTTGATCCCAGGTACATAAAGTGCATCAACAAGTGTGAAAAAATTACCATTTGCAGCAGTAAGCACAATCTTTCCAACTCCCTGAACCGGATAAGAGGCATTGTTGGCACAAGTGACTGAATTCCCATGAGGGACAGACTCGAGAGAGGTGAAGAATTAATGATGTGAGGTAATGTGCTTTGTAGCACCGCTGTCGAACTACCACACATGTGAATCTGCAGCAAAACTGACAAGCATGCATCATGGACAACAGGATTGTAAGTGCACTGTGCACTAAAAGCCCATTCTGCATCAACATCAGCATCACAGTCTCCTTTTACAAAAGACTCAACAATGGCTGCATTTGTAGTGGAACTAGCATTTGCAGAGGAACCACCCTCTTTCTTCTTAGCCTCTTTGGCCTTCAACTTAGGACACTGCTTGATCAAATGATCATTAGATCTACAATAATGGCAACACATCTTCTTTTTGCCCTTATCACCAGAATTTCCGGATGAATTGGTGCCAGCAGAAGCATTAGGAACAAAAGTTTTTCCACTCGCAGTAGAACCATAAGAAGTGGATGCATTGCTGTTACCACCCTTTCTTTGAGAAGCAATAAAAGCCTATTCAACTGTACGCTACCTAGTCCTGTTTTTTTAGGAAACTGACTCTTGCAACAACAATGTGCATAATGCATCAAACTTGCAACTTCAGGATTTCCTTGGGTCATTAGTCTCAAAGTACTAGCAAAATTGTGGTATGAATATGGTAAGGCATCAAGAACAGTCTGCACAAGGGAACTGTCTGAAATGACTTCGCCCGCATAAATAAGTTGCTCATTGATATCCTTGACACCAGCAAGGAAAGTGTCCTTGAATATGGTAAGGCATCAAGAACAGTCTGCACAAGGGAACTGTCTGAAATGACTTCGCCCGCATAAATAAGTTGCTCATTGATATCCTTGACACCAGCAAGGACAGTGTCCATATCATCTTCCTCATGCATAATCTTTGATTCCAGCTCTTTATGCAACAAAGCAATTTTAGCCTCATTGCAGCTTGCATAAATACCTGCTAGAATATCCCAAGCCTGTTTTGCAAATTTTGCTGAACGAATGTGAGGAACAATGGCGCGCTTCACAGACAACACAATCAATGCATGAGCTTGTGCATCCTTTACATCCCAACAAGCTTGTTCTGCCATAGGCAAAACAACTCTAATAGCAACAATCCTTGCAACAAGACCTGCAACATTCTCAACATCGCCTACATCCTCAGAACCATGACGTACACCAATGCCCTGCACAATATTCCAAACGACCTCTGACACAAGAACATGTTGCATCATGTAAGCCCACATAGGGTAATTGTCCCCATCCAACCTGTCCTCAGCAGCAGCAAACATCTTGAACACATCTATGTTGTTGTCAACCATGGTAAATGCTGCACCTGATGTGAAAATTGCCCTAAAAGAGGAGAAACAAAGCGAGAACAACACATGCTATATAACACAAACCGTAGAAGACTGTAAGGCACCTATTATGCAAAAAATGGCACTGACAAAAATTCTGCACAAAATGACAAAATAGCATGTGCAGTACTGCATGTAGTGGAAATGAAGGCCGAAACGAGCCCAAATAAAAAATCTGAGCAGAAAGACCTCTAAGAGCCATCCCAAAATTTTTGTCGACTTGCGAACGCTCGCCAAAGCTTACTGTATCCGAGAAAACGAGCAGGCGTGTGCTGGAGACGCTCGCGACTAAGCCCGGAAGGACGCAACCTGCTCTGATACCAATTGTTGGAATTAGGTTTGCAGAGAAATGCACATAGCTTGGAGAAGATGAAGGAAGCTCAAGGCACACAACTGAGAGTGTGTTACTTAGTGTGCAATGGAAAGATAGATAGACCTAGAGTGATGGGCGTATATACAATGCTCGGGGGAAAAACCTCCTAAAGAGGGAAAAAATGCCCCGGTGGTCCTAGAGTGTTCACACACATCACTACCACATGTATATGGTAGCAACATAATCCCTTATTGATTTTGGCACGTCAACCAGATGTACAAGGTATGTTGGGTACTTGGAGAGCCAGTCTTTTTGCCATTTAGGATGTGAGTCTACTATTCTTTTGGAGGCCTCTTGATCTTTGATATCACCATTGAGGAGAGGTGTTGTCTCCTTTGTCTAATGTGCTTCTTCATTGTAAGCATTTCATGCTCCCATTCTATCCTGGCTTTATCACTGTCTCCAAATGATTTCTCTATTAAACCAGAGGGGGTGAGACTCCTCTTCAACATTGAGAACCTGTCCTTCTTCTGGGATTTGTGGAGGTAGCCCCACCAATACGGGTTCTTCTAAACTTTCTGGGAGCTCCATAGGCTCTTGCTGGGCATTGCTTCTAGAGTCGCTTGGATTTGGGTCTGTAGGTTGACCTCTTACCCGCTCCTTTAAGTGCTCTTTGGGCCCTGGACTGCTTTATCAATCTTTCAATACATACCGCCTTGTGACTGTTGGTTTCCTTTGATCTTTCCTCCTTGGTCATCACAACATTTCCCTTCTTCTTTGGCGGTTCCTCCACCGTGCCTTCTTGCACTATCTCCAGCTTTCTCTTAAGCCGCGTAAAGATAGGCTGTGCCACTACTGTAGAAGTTTCATCTTCTATATCCTCTTTCAATCTTAGCCACTTGTTCTGGGTGGGTGTGTTTGGCCATTGTCCTTGTGCTCCAATAGCTTTATATGCAATTTTTGTCAGAATATCTGCACCACCAATGTATTTTGGCTTGTCAGTCCCCAGGCCCACTATCTGCTCATGTATATAATGGGCATAGTTCACATCCTTTGGTACATTGCTGCCCAATGCCCAAGTAATAGTGGTGGCAATGGCATGTGGCAAGGTAGTTCTCTGGCCACTTGTTGCAGACAAGGAAAAATTGGTTGTACAACTTGCAGGTTCTATTTTCTCTTGGGTCCACTAGGTCTTCAAAAATTTGGTTGGACTTCTTCTGAGAGTATACCTTCACTTTGTCTCTTCTTTATTGGACAAAGCTGCCATCTTGTGCAATCCCAAAGCATCGACAATAATCTGTGGTGTAAGGGAAACTTCTTTGCTTTCCCCTTTTAGTGTGGTGAGGATTGATGTGCTGTCTTTCTTGATTGTGGTTGTTAGCTCATAAATTCTTTGGAAGCCGGTACCAGATGACATTGATGTAAAAAATCCATGTAGGTCCACTCATTCTAGGTGGTTGAGGGCGCTCTCTTTATTGGCATACTCATTGAGCTCTCTTAGAATCAATGGCACGTCCACCATATTGCCCTGTGGATCTCTAAATGTCCCTTGATATAGACTGATACCTTCTGCTTCTAATGTGGCTTCATCCATCCATGCTTTAGTCGGCTTCAATGTCTCACTTCGGATGGTAAAAGGATTTGCTGCTGCCATGATATCTTTTAGGGTAGGCCTTTTCCTCTTTACATGCGATTGAAGGCATCCGATTCCTTTGATTTTTTCAAAATTACAAAAACCTCAATTCAATTTGAATCTATTTGATGACTCCCTAATTCTTGGTTTTTGACATAACAATAACCAAAAGAACATACGACAAGTCCTTTGAATGAGTTGATACATAAGTGTACTAAAACCACTAAAGTTGTGCAATTGTGCAACTTGACTTGTGGATTCACCACCGTTTAAAGGTGTCATATGAATTTTGATTTTGAGAACCATACGCTCGATGCTTCCAATGATGGCTCGTAGCCAAATACTCTCACAGAGGGCACCCACAGAGCTATGAGAGGAGATGACGCTTGCAAATTGCTTCATATTCATGAATTTTGAGCACTTCAAGCATGCATGTTTATGATGGAAAGGAAATTTGCATCATTAAATAAAAATGTCAGGAAATTATCCACTTTAGTGGTGTAATTTATGCAATAGCAAGCCTTGAAGGGACCTGTTGATACATACATGCATGAGCACATAGCTGGTCAGGGACAGGGTCCTCCTTGTCAGGGACAAGGTCCCTCTCTGGATTCTCTACACTCTCTCACTCCACAAGAGGTGGATGATTTGTTGAAAATTACAAAGACA
The DNA here is from genome assembly GCF_014529385.1 of Adiantum capillus-veneris. Lineage (NCBI taxonomy): Eukaryota > Viridiplantae > Streptophyta > Polypodiopsida > Polypodiales > Pteridaceae > Adiantum > Adiantum capillus-veneris. The sequence goes on from NC_140953.1 coordinate 106,853,411, forward strand.
CCAACTTTTAAGGGAGAGAGAGAGTGCAGTAAGGATGTAGTGAACATCTTTACTACGGATGAAGTCAGGGAACTATAGACAAGTCTGACTTTGGAAGGCAAGAAGTGTAAATGGTGGATGTCTCTAAAGGAGAAGAACATCATACCACAAACTTGGGAAGCCTTTGAGGACGTATGGGTGTAAGCATGTTAACATGTCACTAAAAATGTTGTCCAAGATAATGCTAGGTAGTAGTGCCTATTAGCATATGTTGAAAAGCCAAGACAATGTCCATTTTCAAATTAAAATTTCCATAAAAAATTATTATCCGTTCAAATGAGGCCTCTTTTTTGGTTACTAGAGTCGTGGGATCGTGGACTCGCTCAACTCTTGCTTTCTCTCTCTCTCTCTCTCTCTCTCTCTCTCTCTCTCTCTCTCTCTCTCTCTCTCTCTCTCTCTCTCTCTCTCTCTAGCAGGCATTTTGAACCAAGACTATGCTGTCCAAGCCAATGAGCTATCCAAGTTGAGCTCTCTCTCTCTCTCTCTCTCTCTCTCTCTCTCTCTCTCTCTCTCTCTCTCTCTCTCTCTCTCTCTCTCTCTCTCTCTCTCTCTCTCTCTCTCTAGTTGGCCCTGATCATCCCTCCTATCTATTTTTTCCCTTCTCCTCCCATCTCCATAGAGCTATGGAGAACCAGACAACAATATTTCCACTAGATCCAATGTTGGATATACAGACAACTGCAGTAAATTGCCAGTGTTAATTTATGATGTAGGCATATAAGACATTTAAGTGATTTCAAGTAATTAATGTTTGTTCATAGTCCTAAAGAGAAACTTGCAGAAGGGAGCCATTACAGGTGATGAATCACAACTCCCAAGATCCAGCTCTTTCTATGATCAAGAAGAGAGAAAGAAAGAGGAAACAGATGGAGCAGAAAGAGATACAGGGTGAGCAAGACATAATTCCCTCAATGGTGAGGATAAAAAGAAAATCCCCTCTACATCCTGTTGTTCAGGAAATCCAGGAACATTCCTTAGTGAAGGAGGCTATTGTATAGAGCTCAATCATCTCCAATGTCGGCAACATATTGAATACTTTCAAGCAGCCAAGTTCTAACGAGGAGTTCTTTTTAAAGAATGCAGCGTTGCAGATAATGTTGAATTCAAAGGATAACATGCCTATTGTAAAAATCTCAAGGGTCCTTAAAGTCGGTCATCTCTCCTTGCACAAAACATCATGAATGAAGCCTGCTCTCAAGGGTCCTTAAAGTCGGTCATCTCTCCTTGCACAAAACATCACGAATGAAGCCTGTCATCACAAATGAAGCCTGGTATCAATGAAACATCACAAATGAAGCCTGTTTCATTGGCGCCATGTCACAAGAAACATTGTCTCATACCCCTATCACAAACAAAATCAAGGATTTGGTCCACAGATTTTGGAGAGAGGAGACTCGTGTATCCCCCAATAATATGGATGTTTTTTGAAAGAGAATGGGGAGGAAAAGCTACATAACACACCCTGTGCACCTTCTAGATGAGCCTCGCTGGTGATCAAGCCAATTGATATGCCATAACTTTGGTATTCTATGCATTACATATCTACTGCATAATAACTTCTATCGTTTGATAAATATCATACTATTATATATTCTAACAATGGTATCCACACTGTGCATGCTCGTCAGCATACTATGTGAGCAATTAAGCACACAGTCTATGCTAGTTTGTACATACCTAGTATGCTTGTTAGCATACTAGTTAGCACTCTGAGGATGCTTGTTGACACACTGTGTACGATAGAACTTTACCATGCCAATTATGCCACTTAGCATACTCACCATGCTATTTAACACACCTAGTTAGCACACATGCTATTTAGTTTAACATACCTCATATGCTAGTTGCCACTGTCATGGATGCTTGAGAGTCAGTTGTTTATGACATCACTTGCATCATCACCGATGTCATCAGCTGTGTCATCGTCTACATCATCGCCGATGTCATCGTGTGTGTCATCGCCTGCATCATCGCCTATGTCATTGCTCGCATTGTCACTAGAAGACTCTAGAAGAATCTAGAAGTATCAAGGAGATTCTAGAAGCTTGGAGAAGATTTCGGAAGAATCTAGAAGTTTCTGGAAAGCTCTAGAAAGTTGAATAAGGATCTAGAAGAACTAGAAGAAACAAGAAGGTTCTAGAAGATTCTAACCTCCTCAAGAAGAACCTAGAAAGTTCTAACCTCCTCAAGTAACCTCCTCAAGCACGGCTAAGGTATAAAAGCCAATTTTTGTAAGTTTTTTATAAGTTTTGGATAATGAAACACAGTGTGAGCTAACGATGCTCACTTCTCTCCTTCTTGTGCTTCTTACTCCCTCCCTAGTTGTCACATTGTAGTCGCGTCTGTTGCATTGCAACCGCAGGTAAGAGCTCTACGCATTGACATAAGCATTTCACGATATTTCATAGCTTTTGGCGTCGCTGACTCGTGGCCTAATTTCATCATAAGTAGGAATTTAAGCTTTAAAATCAAAAACTAAGTATAGGCGGGGTATTGGGGCATCATTGCTAAGCATTTAGATGCATTTTGGGTCGAAAACGACTAGGTCAAAAACTCACTGCTGCTGTTAATAATCATGATTGTGGCACTTGACCTCAAGTGAGATTTGAGACCATAAGCATGCGTGCTTAGGTCTTATAAACATGTCCTGAAAGTTTCATTGTGTTTGGATGCCATTTGATGCTGTAACGTATGTGATTTGTTTGCCGATGAGCGATTGGCTTTTGGTGATTTCTATCATTTGAGTGTAGCTTGAGTTAGATGCGAGTTGTTTGTTGTTTTCCAATAGATTTATAACCTCTTGTAGCCTCTATGCACTATCGAGTCAGCTTCGTCCCATGGATTGACAATTATATTCGTGGTTCTCGCTATGTCTGCAATAAGATAGGAGTGAGGTTAGACACCTGTCCCACATTTGGCACCGCTGCCGGGGATCAAAGAGACCTAAACTAGGAAAAAACACAAGCGTCTTGTGTAGTTGTCCATTAACTTCCTCTAGGATCTCCTAGAGTAGAAACTTTCTTTTTAAAATCGCATAGCTTAAGATTGTCATCTTTTGCTGTGTGGAGGTAGCTTGGAAGTAAGTCGTACTTACTAAGTACCTTTAGGATTGTAGGATTGTGGAATTAGATTAGGGTTTTGAGAACGATTGATGGACAAGACAAGTCTTAAGATCAAGGCTCAAAAAACAGGAAAACGAGTGTTTGTGGACACTTTCCACAACCCCATTGCAGTAGAACCTAGGATTAGGGTAAGTAGAATCCGATGTGGATTTCAAAACATGGCTCTCTCCAAAAGAATCAATTGTGAGTTGTTATGTGAAGTTGCAAAATTTCAGGTCAGCACCAAAAGACTGCCAACCACTCAATCCGACTAGAGAGTATCCTTTAAAAGTTGTATGAACCAGTGGGTAAGCTCAAGGAAAGATTGAGTTAAAGATTCAAGAGTTTGCAAAAACTTAGATTATTTACTTTTTCTTGAAATTCTAGGCCAAATTAAGTTTTGACTTGACTCAGAGGCTTAAAATAGCTCATGAAAAGAATGTCCAAGGAAAAAGTTCAAAAAGTGTTCATTTTAGGCTTAAAGTAAATAATCGCAATTATTTACTTTCTGCTCAAAATTGACCAAGGCTGATACCAGAGACTCTATGCATGTGTACAAACAACTTTTGTAAAGGCCCATAGAATTTGGATCACCAAATTGACCAAAAACTGAGAAAAAACTAAATTCTGTATTGACTTTTGAGAACTTGATTCAAAATTGAAAAACATTTGTTCAAACCAAATGAAACTTGACTTATAGGCTTATATTGATGTGATAGACAAGTGTACATACTCATTTGACCAAAAAGATGCAAAAATTTGCCAGAAGTAAATAGTCGCGATTATTTATTACTGTCCCATTTTTCAACTTTTTTGACCAAGTCTGCATACCACTAGCTTTAACATGTTATATTAAGCCCACAAATTGTTGGGGTATAAAGCCCAATGTGGTCGCCCAGGTAAGTGGGCGGGCCGCCAGGTATGTACACATATTCTTTTGTAAAAACCTAATAAGAACTCACTATGCTCTACACATTACAGTAGAGTGAGTTCACCATATCGTCGTGCTCTTCTTCTCGTACTCTCTCTCACGTCGCACTTCCGCTCGTACTCCTTCAACTGGCATTAGAGCTCAGATCGAGGCTCGGGGCAGCATTGTAGGAGGCTAGAGTCACCAACTCAGATTGGAGTGAAATTCGACAGGCGAAGACACGGCCCCAAATCTCGTGGGAGAGGCCGAAGGGCTAGGTGTTGTCAGAATTTCATTCTGAGGTCATCTCGGCCACCGTTCGGCTTCGACAAAGGTCTGCGCAGGCCATTTTTGACTACGTGGTCTTGGCGGGTGCAGATCCGACTCTGCAAATTTGGGGTTTTCGGCCTGCGACTGCAGGTGCAGAGGATATCGACACTCCCAGAGTGTTGATTTGTGGCTGTCTACACATCGAAGGACGGCTCACAGTTCTTGGAGGTGTGTCACATACGACACGGGCTCATCTACACACAGACTGCAGGAGACATCCACTAGTTCATCAGGTAGCTTGTGTTTGCTGCTTGATATTCTAGATTTCATCCTGACATTGCAGGTACTTCCACATGGGATGTATTGTCAGAGATGATGTATGTCTGTTGAGGGTTTGCTGGCTGTGAGTCACGCAGCAAACAACCGCCGCAGCGGTTACAGCATACAGTGGGAAATTTGTGGATGTATGACTTTATGGGAAGTCTATGTACTGTCAGATTTACTGCAGCCTTTGTTGAGGGTCGAGTGAGGTTTTATTGAGCTCGGGGATTCTCGAATGTTGAGATCCTTTCGGTGATACAGGTCTTGGAGCGATCCCTCGAGCACCCTTAGATAGGCAGCTATGATGTATTGACTGTGAGTTAGACAATTGGGATTGCATCTTTGCTTTACTGCCGTTGAGGCATTGTCGCAGTCTATGCTTACAGGACAGTGACAGGCCAGTGAGAGACAGTACAGGTGCAGGACAGGTTTACCCGCAACTTACAGTGTCAAAGAGACAATGTGTTTTTGAGCTGTTTTTTGAGTACACCAGAGCCATTTTACAAAGGAGACTCTGCCGAAATTTATGCAGAGTCTGAAGCTTTCTTGGTTCATTTGACAGGTTGATATTGGTTAAGAGGTCAGTTTACAGGGGAAACTCTGCCGAATTTTTCCTAGGAAAGTAAACTACTGTGAAGCGTAGCTATGGCTGGATCACAAGACACTGCTCTTTACAATATCAAGAAGCTGGATGGAACCAATTTCCCATTGTGGAAGAAGCAGATTTGGCACGTGTTGGTACAAAAGAAGCAGATAAAACATATAAAGCTCAAGGGGATAAAACCAGAAGATATGGACGAAGATGAATGGAGCGAAATGGATGAATTGGCACTTTCTACCATTATGATGACTTTGGCAGAAAGCGTTTACTTCAATGTAGCATACGAGATGTCGGCTTATCAAGCATGGTTAAAGCTGAGTGATCTTTATGAGAAGCAGAGTGCAGCTTCACAGGTATACTAGCTTAAGAAGCTTGTTGACTTGAAGATGAAAGAAGGGACACCTATGTCCAATCATCTGAATGAATTCAACACAATCTATAGTCAGTTGTCAGCTCAAGGTGTCAAGTTTGATGAACCTGTTAGAGCTATGTTCCTGTTGATCACATTGCCGGAAAGTTGGGACACTTTTCTACACCTCCAGATGGTTTGAACATAGCAGGTGTAGAAGGAAGTCTGCTTATTGAAGAAATCAATAGAAAGACAATGGACAAAGGCAAAGGAACAGCCTTAGTTGTCAGGGGAAGGACCAAAGAAAAGTACAAAGGTGGAAAGAGGAACCAGTCTCGTAGCAAGTCCCGCAGTGCTAAAGGCAAGAGTGACATAGAATGCTACCATTGTGGCAAGAAGGGTCACATGAAAAGAGACTGTAGAGAATGGAAAGCAGAAAAAGGCAAAGAGAAAGCTGAAGACCATGGTGAGAAGAACAAGTCCTCAGTGAAGATTCAAGAAATAAATGTGACAAACACTGTTGCAGAGGATGACAGTCTAGTGTCAGGAGACATCTACTTCTTGAATAATACAATGGACTCAGCTCTTCTTACAGCATCTGATGGAAATGCACTGAGTGACTGGATTATAGACTCAGGGGCATCACTTCATGTGTCTCCAAACAAGGAGTTGTTTACCTCTTATGTGACCACTAAAGATCATGTTCGGCTAGGCAATGGGCAGACATGTGAGATCTTAGGTGTTGGAGATGTTCAATTGAAGTTTCAGAATGGCTCTTCTTTCACACTGAAGAATGTGAGACATGTTCCCGCAATTACAAAGAGCTTGATCAGCACAGGTTTACTTGATGATGCTCGCTACGTCACCACTTTTGGACAGAACATGTGGAAGATATCCAAGGGTTCTATGACAGTAGCACATGGAGTAAAGTCTGGAGGACTTTACATGATTTATGTATCAAATGTCTCTAAAAATGTAATCAATGTAACCGAGCAGCCGAACGTTTCTTTGTGGCATAGCCGGTTAGGACATATGTCCAAGAAGGGAATGGAAATCTTGTCTCGTTCTGGTTATTTGCCTGGCTTTTCATTTAATGATTTTGAATTCTGTGAACATTGTCTGTATGGTAAGCAAACACAATAGCCACATAAGCATAGAAGCAGAGATACACAGTTGGCACTTGTTCATAGTGATTTGTGTGGACCTATGCCTAACCTATCTCTAGGGGGAGCTTCTTACTTTATGACATTTATAGATGATTACTCGAGAAAAGTATGGGTTTACTTTCTCAAGCACAAGGATGAAGCGTTTAGTGCTTTCAAAACGTTTGTGACACTTGTGGAGAATCAGAGTGGCAAGAAGCTTAAATGCTTACGCAGTGACAATGGTGGAGAGTATGTTTCAAAGGCCTTTCAGGACTTTTGTGAGTCAAAAGGTATAAAATGTGAACTTACTGCTCCTTACAATCCTCCTCAAAATGGTGTTGCTAAGAGGATGAATAGGACCATACAAGAGAAGGTCAGAAGTATGTTGTCTAATGCACAGCTGCCTAATGGGTTTATGGATGAAGCTATATCAACAGCTGTTCATCTTGTAAATAGATCTCCTAGCAAGGTTTTGCAGAAGGATTCAGTGCCAGAGATGGTATGGTCAGGCAAAATGCCCTCATACAAGCATCTCAGAGTCTTTGGCTGTGAGGCATATACTCACGTTCCAAAGGAATTTAGGAACAAACTTGAGCCAAAGAGTAGAAAGTGCATCTTTCTAGGCTATGGTTATTCTGGTGAGATGGGGTACAGACTTTGGGATCCCGAATCCAGAAAGGTTATCCGCTGCAATGATGTTCACTTTAATGAAGCCAAATATCAATCTAAACCAGAGAGGGTTGAGGATATTAGAAGAGTTGTCTTCCAAGAAGATGGACCTGCACGTGCAAGACAAAATGTCAGGGCTCAAGAGGAGCAAGGACATGATAGAGTGGAACCACAGGTTGTGGCTGAGCCTGAGCCACCTATTGTGCGTAGATCTGGACGTGTCACGCGACCTCCTGATAGGTTTCTTCCATCTATGAACTATGTCATGTTGACTGATTGCAATGAGCCTTCATGTTACAAGGAAGCAGTGCAAATGAAGGACTCCGGGAATTGGCAATTGGCCATGCAGTCAGAGATGACAGCTCTGCATAAAAACAAGACATGGAAGCTAGTTAAATTACCACACGGCAAAAAGGCTCTACCTTGTAAATGGGTTTACAGGTATAAGATCACTGCTCATGATAGTCAGCCAAAGTACAAAGCAAGGCTTGTTGCCAAGGGCTTTAAGCAAGAACAAGGCATTGACTTTGATGAAGTCTTCTCTCCGGTGGTCAAGATGACTACATTGAGATGATTTCTTGCATTGGTTGCCATATTAGATTTGGTGTTGCACCAAATGGATGTCAAGACAGCGTTCTTGCATGGTGATTTAGATGTGGAAATTTACATGCAGCAGCCAGAAGGGTTTGTTGAGAAAGGCAAGGAAGATTGGGTATGCCAGTTGTTAAAGAGTCTTTATGGCTTAAAACAATCACCGAGGGCATGGTACCATAAATTCCACAAGTTTATGCTTTCTCAAGGCTACAAACGTAGTGAGTTCGATCACTAACTATATACAAAGAAGGCTAAGGATGGTAGTTGGCTGATCCTTATTTTGTATGTGGATGACATGTTGATTGCTCGCAAGCACTTGGAAGAAATTTCAGCTTTGAAGTCAAAGATGGCAAAATCGTTTGACATGAAAGACATGGGTGAGGCAAGTCATATACTTGGTATGCGCATTGAGAGAGACAGATCAAAGAAGTTGATTTGGTTATCTCAAACAGAGTATATTGACAAGGTTTTGCAACGTTTCAATATGGAGAAGGGAAAGGCACCGAGTGTTCCATTGCCACCATATGTGAAACTTAGCAAACAAGATTGTCCTGTGTCTGAGGAAGAATAGGCTGAAATGGATAAGATTCCATATGCGTCTGCAGTGGGTAGTTTGATGTATGCAATGATTGCTACTCGCCCAGACATTGCATTTGCAGTGGGAGTAGTAAGTCGATACATGTCAAACCCAGGCAAGAAACATTGGGAGGCAGTGAAAGGAATATTGAGATACTTGAAAGCTACAAAGAGTATGCATATATGCTATGGGAGTCAGGAGCTAAGTGTAAAGGGTTTTACAGACTCAGATTATGCAGGTGACTTAGACAACCGAAGGTCTACCTCGAGGTATGTCTTTACATTGGCTGGTGGAGCAGTATCATGGCGTTCTAGATTACAAGATTGTGTTACTCAGTCTACTACAGAGGCTGAATATGTTGCAGCATCAGAGGCATGCAAAGAATCAATTTGGCTTAATCGACTAGTAACAGATTTGGGAATCAAAGAAGAGATGCCTGTGTTATATTGTGATAGTCAAAGTGCTATACAATTGGCTCGCAATCCAGTTTATCACTCAAAGACAAAGCATGTGGATGTGAAGTATCATTTCATCAGGGAAATGCTCGAGGATAAGCAACCTTAGCTTGTCAAAGTTCACACCACAGAAAATCCTGCTGATCTACTTACAAAAGGACTTCCCTCAGAGAGCTTTGCGCATTTTCGCAAGCAGTTAGGTGTAGGGTAGTACATCACTTCTCTACATCTCTTGTATATTAGCTTGTATAGTAGCTTCTCTCACACTTTAAGTACCACATTGGACTTTAAGTGGGAGTTTGTTGGGGTATAAAGCCCAATGTGGTCGCCCAGGTAAGTGGGCGGGCCGCCAGGTATGTACACATATTGTTTTGTAAAAACCTAATAAGAACTCACTATGCTCTACACATTACAGTAGAGCGAGTTCACCATATCGTCGTGCTCTTCTTCTCGCACTCTCTCTCGCGTCGCACTTCCGTTCGTACTCCTTCACAAATCAAATTTGGCAAGATTTGGATCATTGGATTGAAAATTGTGGCCAAAATTGCAAAGTCAGTCTGCAAATACAAAACTGATGACCATTTGAACAAAAATTTTCCAAACTTGATGAAACTTGGTTAGGGAGCTTAAGTTGAGTTGCTTAACAGATCTGTGTCAAGATTGTTGCAAAAAAGTGCAAAAAAATAGGTGGAGTAAATAATCACGCTTATTTACATCTGTTACAAAAAATGATATTCTTGTACATTTGAGTATTCAACAAGGTCAAGCATATCAAGTAGACCACACAAATCAATTTTGGTGAAATCTGGATCACAAAAGTGAAACTTAAGCCAGATTCTTGAAAACTGAGTCTGCAAACACGAAACAATTGATAACTTGAACAAACTTTGTTCAAACTTAGTGAAACTTGTCTAAAGACATCAACAAGTTGCATACTTGGCAAATCAAGCCAGAAAGTGCAAAAAATAGAGAAAAGTAAATAATCGCGATTATTTACTACTGCTACACAGAGACACCATTTTTGACTTTTGAACTTGTACAATGTTAGACCAACATAATACAAGGCCACTGGGAAATTTTGTGTTCAATCGGATCCAAATTGGTATATGTTCACTCAGTTTCTAGGTTGCAGATTAGTCCTTTTGGTTTTTGCAAAAGTGAAATATGAAAGTCTCAATTGTATACATAGACCAGTCGCAATAGTTAGCAAGAAGTGTACAGTCTTTGTGGAAGAATAGCTAACTTGATTAAAACTGATACAAGAATCAGGTTGTCGACAAGGAATTGAAAGCTTGATAGAAATTGACGACAAGTCGATCCGATGGTAAGTACTCTATCCAGGGCTTCATGAGTCTATGTGAACCTTAGATCGGTTGTATACTAGCAAATCAAGGCATATTTGGAGAGACTGCTAGTAGAGTATCCACAGAAGAAAGCGTGAATCAAGGCAATCCCTTGTACACTATCCTTGAAGAAGTCCTAGACACTTTTTCAGATTCAACATCTGAAATGTCTTCCTATTCAACTCACTCAGAAATCGGAACGACAGTGTGATATAAGCACATACTCTCTTTTTATAAGACTAATCGCCATGGAGCTCAGGTTTATCTAGATCCTAATGAAGAGTATACCATTCGCATTGATGACCATGGCATAGAGTTTGAAGAGGAAATCAGAGCAAACAACAAGGAAAAATGTACATGGATAAAAACAGAACTCAGTATTTACAAGTCAAAAACCCTGACGTGATAGACAAATGGGGTCAGAAGCAAATACCATAATTCCAGATATGGCAGCAAAAGAAGGACCACCAACTTTAGAATTCGAAGGATACGATCAAGTTGATTTGAAGCCTCTGAAACGGCTTAGTACGGATAATCCTAGGATCGGAGTCTATTGTTGGGAGGATCGAAATGTCAAAGATCTTTTATGGACTTCTCATGCCAAATTAGGACAGCTAACGTCCATGAAGATCATTTATATCTTCAAAATCAAAGACAAGGGTTCAACAAATTTACCAACCTACCTGTTTAGGGATTGTTATAACAATAACTTTGTTATGATGACTCATGAAGAGATGGAACAAACCAAATACCAAGGGTACTCCATAAGGGATTGGATACTGGGTCAAGGACCAGAAACTATTCCACAAGAAGAACTCCGCTAGACAGCTTTTGAGTGTAATGTTAAAAAACTAGAAACCACCTCATCACGAAGAAAACCGGGTGACACTAAAGCCAGTCCAGGGCTACACGAGTCATTATTTCCAACAACAGACTGGTTTGAAGGAATCAAAACACGACCAACTGCCAAGAGACAGGGAGTTGAACCAAATAGATGTGTCAGACCAGTTGATTTTCAAAAATGGGTCACTTAGCAAGCTTTAAGCAAGTGCTAAGAGCATAACGCATATTTGATTTCCATACTCAAATCGAGGGATTTGGAATGACATTAGAAGGAAAAGCACTAACATGGTTCCAAAACATTCCACCAAGGTCAATCATGGACTTAAATACATTAGCTTAAGGATTCGTAGCTGCATGTTCCAAAACGAGGATCAAATATAATATGGTAGCTCAAATCTATAGCTTCAAACAGAAACAAGGTGAGTCTGTTAGGGATTGTCCAACTCGAATGAAGCAATACATTGCAAGATGCCCACAGCTAGAGATACCTACAGAGGAAAGACTAGTATCATTGTTTCTACAGGGACTACTAAAGAAAGAACTTCATGCTATACTGTATAGTAAAAAGCATACGACCCTAGAAGAGTGTGTGTCAGATGCTATTGACTTAGGAGACAATTGTGATATTTTCAACGAAGAAGATGTCCCTAAGGATAACCAAAGCGAGAAAACAACATCCACCAAACCAGCACAAGTGGGAACGGCTATTGCAACACCGCTTTCAGCCATAGAAGACATGCTCAAAAGAATGAATGATATGATGAATAATATACAAAAAGCACCTATGAGGGGACCAAGGCCAGGGATACCTCAACAGGGACAACCAATTAGGCCACAAAAATGGTGTGAAATCGGAGTCAAATGGACAAACCATGAGACCAATGAGTGCTATTACCGACCAAAGTATGATGGGAATGTTCAATACGCGCCTATGAGTCCACAAGGACAACCAATGTACAGATATCAGCCTAATATGGTCCCAGCTCAAAGACCACCGATGGGTATGGAAAGACCTTAGCCTGTGTCGGATCAACAACCTCTATATCCGGGACATAATGTAGTGCCTGTAAAGTACATGCATTCAGAGGGAGTCATAGATGAACAAGCACTAGTGCTTGCTACACCCTATGCTGAGCCTAGTCCATCTACAGTAATGGTAGAAGCAGATTGGTATAATTCACATCCACCACCAATGGAAGAACTTGTGACTTATACTACACCAAAGCTTGCACCGATGTAATATGTAGCTAATCAAGGTGTTATACCTCCTATGGTAAGACCCATGATTAAGCCAATAACTAGAAACTGTTAAAACTGTGGTGCAGACGATCATTGCAAAAATGAATGCTCACAGCTTGACAAGAACCTTAAGCCAGTTGAAGCTTATTGCATACAATGTTGCAAAAAGGGAGGACACTTCCCTTAAGATTGTCCAAAAAATCCTTTAAACAAGGGTAAAACAGTAGTGAACCTAGTCCAAGTGATATCTAGTAGCTCGTCTAAGAGTGAACCGATTGTTCCAATCAAGGTAATCACCAGAGCCCAGGCTAAGAAAAAAAAACATAACTCCTCTGATGATTCGAAGAACACAAAAATTTCCTCTCAAAAGACCAAAATAAGCAGAAACAAAAGGTATGAGATGAGAAAACAGAAACAAAGGACTGAAATTGAGGAGAAAGCAAAGAAACTATTCCAAGAAAAGGTGAAAGAAACTGGAAGTGAAATCAAAGAAACCACCATGAAATCTGGAGGATCAATTTTGGTTGACAAAATTTTTGAGCCAATTTATGCAGCTTTGGAAGCTTACTAAGCGGGACTTAAAGTAGGCCAAAGCTTATCAAAATTTGGTAAGAATTACTCAAGAGATACTGGAAAAACAAAAACCCAAGCTCGAGAGTACGGCAAAACCTGAAGAGCTTGTGGTAGGAACCAGTAAAGAAGAACCTAAAGTGGTGGTAGAACCCCACCTTGAAACAAAAGAGCCAGAACTTATAGTGCCGGACAACGAAGGTGCCTTAGATGGAATTCCATTCGTAGAAGAAGACTGGCCAGGACACTTATGGGAAAAAGTTATAGAGATTAATGATGGGAGCCTAACTTTGAAGTCAGCTCCTATAGAGGAAGTTTGGCTAGACAACCTACCTCCTGATATGGACATGGATATACGATCCTTGTATGGGGATTGCGGATCTGAAGCTTCAGGAATGTCTAAACCATTGACTTTGAAAACATTACCCTCTTACTTGAGAGATAACGAAGATGAATCCATAGTGTGTAAAACCACTCAGGTAAAGAGAGCGGAACAGACCCTAGAAGTAGACAACATCCATTCAATCATGTCTACACCCATCCAATGCACTCTTACTTTAGGAGATTTGTTAAAAATCAGACCATATTTATGGAACGATCTACAGAAAACTCTAAAGAAGGTGGGGATAATAGGGCTTATCGCAAGGAATTTGGGAAAATTGAAATACGAATTGGATAACAAAGAGATTAGATCCGTTCCAATGAACAAAGTCGAAGAATACTACGAAGGGGAAGAAGGAAACACAACCCTTCTAGTGAGATATAATGATATAGAAACCATGGCAATACTGGATAGTGGGACATGCATATCCATAGCCACGAAAGAAGTATGGGAATCATGGGGACGACCAACCATTAGGTAAACTCGAATGAAATTGCAATTGGTTGATGGACACATTGAAGACCCTTAGGACTGCTTGAAAAAGTGATAGTTAATTCCTGTGGGATTGAATATCAACACACTTTTGCCATAGTAGACTTTGGAAAGAAACTCAATTACGAAATCATATTGGAAAGACCTTTCATGCGACAAGTACAACTCATCCAGGATTGGGGAAACAATTATTTGTACTTGAAGCAAGTGGGATCAATAACAAGGGTTAATCTTAAAGATCACGCTTATAGAGATGTCATGAAAACACCCATACAAGAATTTGATTCAGTCTCTTCTGCTAAAACTAAGCTTCCATCTTGGTCGAACAAGGACACACCTATTTGGATGTGAGGAGGCTCAAAAAATGGGAGCTTAAAACAAGAAGAATGTATCTTAGAAAGAGATTGCATAGATGAAGCCTATGCACCTGAACCCTTCCCAAAGCATTTGTTTGAGCCATTTGAGTAGACTCAAATTTTAGCACAACAATGGATGTACGTGTAAATGCGTCTATCCCTACTCAATTTTTCAATGAGGACGACTATGACATAATTCCCATACAAATGATCTCAACCCTTCACATTGAAGAATAAATTCAAGAATCCAAGGACTTGATGAAAGCTCAACAAGTCTTTTCAGACCTCTATTATGATGCAACAGATGAGGTAGAAGAACATTCAGCTACCTTAGATGATTCTGGGTCAAAAAAAGAACATGTGAGAGCTAAACTACTCATGAAAGGAGGGGAAGAAAAGTTTTTCGACTTTCCAAACCAGAAACTGAGAAGACAGAAATGGTATTGAAGAAAAAGAGACACGAGAAACTTGAAAGCTAGACCTATGCCACCAGTCTCCAGTAGGAACACAATTTTTGATGCAGATAGATGGACATGATTGTGTCAAGGACAAAATCAATGGTAGATATCCTTTAAACAAAAAACAAGAAATATCAAAAACATTGAGAGAAACAAAAAAAGAAACTCACGCAAAACCTAAATACTAGGACAAGGATTCAACCATGACACAAGTTGAACAAAGAAAGAAATATCAAGAGTTGAAAAAAGCACTAAAGGAGATATATACGACTGAAATGGAAACCATTGAGGAGGATGGTAAAGATGTAATGAGTGTTCCATCCCATTACAAGAAATATACTCTTCGTCTAAAAAATAATAGTCGAACAACCTGTCAAAGAATTATGGAAACGGGGTGAGTCGTACGAAGGACCTGAAAACGCAAAAAAGATAGATTTGGCCGAACCAGAAGAAGAGCCTAGACCTGCCTACATTGCAAATGACCTGACAGACGAAGAAGAAGAGCTTTTGTTAAGTCTACTAAAAGATACCGAGATATCTTTGCTTGATCTTATAAGGATCTCAAGGGTGTTGATCCAGAAATCTATCAACATACCATACCCATGAGAGATGATGCAAAACCAAGTAGACAAAGACCATACACGTATAATGATACATTTGCCAGAAATATCAAAGAAGAGATAGAAAAGCTAAAGGAAGCCAAATTCATTTTTCAAATTGAACACACAGATTGGGTTTCTCCAATCATGGTAGTACCCAAGAAAAATGGTACAAGTGTGTATCAATCTCAAGAAAGTGAATGTAGCTACCATTAGAGACAACTTTCCTCTTCCAATCACTGAGCATGTTTTAGAACGAGTTGCGAGAAAATAAGCTTACAGATTTTTAGATGGCTTTTCGGGATACAATCAACTTTTGGTTGACCCCAAAGATGAACATGAAACTACCTTTGCAACTGAATGGGGCATTTTTGCCTATCGGGTTATGCCTTTTGGGTTAACTAATGCTCCTGCCACCTTTCAAAGATTAATGAGCCATGCTTTTAAAGAATATCTTTGAAATTTCTTGGAAGTATATATGGATGATCTATGTGTACATTCATCAATCCGAGCTGATCATTTTGAACACCTCAAAAAGGTATTCAAAAAATGTAGACTTTATAGGATTTGCTTAAATTTTGAAAACTACACATTTATGGGTAGAGAAGGAAAAATTCTTGGACATATAGTGTCTAAAAATGGCATAGCTATTGATATGGATAAAATTCATGTTATTGCCAATTTGCCTAGACCGACAACAATCAAATGGGTTCAAGCCTTTATGGGACATTGTGGATATTATAGACGATTCATTTACATGTACGCTATAATTGCAAAACCCATGTACAGCTTGATTACACACTTTGAATGGACTGATGAGTGTGAAGAATCCTTCATGAAGCTTAAGCAAGCTCTAACTTCAGTTCCAATTTTGAAAGCACCAGATTGGAATAAGATATTCCACATACAGGTAGATGCTTCCAATTTTTCCATCAGGTGTATACTAGCTCAACCAGGAGATGAAAAAATTGATTTTCCTATTTCTTATGCTAGCCGACAGTTAAATATGACAAAGAAAAACTATACAACCACCAAAAGGGAAGGACTAACAATGATCTATGCCGTGAAAAAGTATGGACATTACCTATTAGCTAACAAATTTGTGTTCTTTGTGGACCACCAAGCCTTATTGTACTTGGTCAACAAGCCATGCAACACAGGAAGAATAGCGAGATGGTTCATCATTCTTTTGAAATTTGATTTCACTGCAGTTGTGAAAAAGGGAACCACTCATCAAAGAGCAGATCATTTGTCAAGGATTGTTTCAAGAGAACCATTTAAGGGAATAGACGATGATCTATCAGATGCATATTTGTTCTCCGTTGAAATGATACCTCGATGGTAAGAAAATATAATATCCTTGATGACCATAGCTCAAGTGCATTTGCAAATACCACTTCCTATTACATTCGAATTAATTGAGCAATCGGCTATGTATCAATTACTAGCTGGAAGGTTGTGTTAAAGAATATGATGTTAAAGAATATGTCCATTGTGCTATGGACGATCGGACACTGACTATACTATGTTGTAAATATACTTTGGATAATAGTTAAAAGAAGAAGAAGAGAAGAGCAGCTCGTTGAATGGCTGTTGCAGGGTAACGATTGTGTGTGTGTGTCTCGATGTGTGTTGGTGTGTGTGCATAGTCTTCTTTTCTACCTTCTCCATCACCTGTGCACTCTACAAAGTGGTATCAGAGCTCAGTTTAAAGAGCTACAGTCAATACACAGGTTTCCGCAGCTCTGGAAAACAACAAAAAAAAGAGAGGTTTTTTGGTCATAACTCCCTCACCTGAACTCGGAATACAGTGATCCAGGAATTTATCTTTATGTTTTTGGGCATTCTGGACGCATTGGAATACTCAGATTTGCAAAAAATCTACAATTTTCTGCAGCAAACAGCCAGCTCACACAAGCATAGAAGATGTCTAGTTTTGCACTCGGCAATAGATTTACAGGTTACAGGTGAAGAATTCAGCATTTACACAGGTTTTGGAGAGCGACATAGAGCTTTTGCATCATGATATTATGTTATCGAAGATTATGTTTAGTTGTTGTGGGTCCGTTATGGACAACCGCCTATTTAAGAAAGGTTGTGGGAAGAAGTTGAGGCGGTTATATTGTCAGATTGAGTAATTTGTGGTTATGTATGGATATGCGGTTAATGTATTTTGGAAAACTGCAGCCTTTGTGAGGGTCGAGTGAGGTTTTTTGAAGCCTTGCCTTGGGAGCTTTGGTACCTTGGCAAGGTGGATTAGGTACTGGAGCGAACCCCCGACTGGCCCCGCGAAAGACCTCATATGTCGTTTACGACTATGGGAAGAAGGTGGATGTATGGATATGTGGTACATGACAGCGTATGGATTGCATTTGCATACAGGTCCATGTGGACATTGTTTTAGAGTATTTATGCATAGTATTGAGTCAGTCTGTGGCAAAGTGAGTCAGTGGATTTTCCCTTGGCAGTGAGAGATTTTCTGTCAGTGTTTATGAGAACTTTGGTTGAGATTGTCACTTGAGATATTGTCCAAATACAAACGAAACTCTATCAAAATTTTGTCAAAATCCTTTGGAAGAAATTGAGAGAGTGAAGATGGCAAAAAGTTCAACTCAAGTCACACAGATTGTTGGAGAGAAGCTGACCAGAGAGAACTACAGCATATGGTCTTACAGGATGGAGAACTTTATCATGGGCAAAGGTTTATGGGATTATATTACAGGTGAACAAGAGTGTCCCGAGGTTGGTTTGGAACCAAATAGAAAGAATGTTGAAGCACATAAAACATGGCAAGCAGGAGTAGAAGCTTACAAGAAGTGGATCGAGAATTCAAGGAAAGTGATGCATTGGATTTCACTATGCATTAGTGACTTTTTTATACCACATGTGAAGAAGGATCAATATCCAAAGGAAGCATGGGAGATACTAGCAAGAATAAACAGCTCTAATACAGAACCACGAAAAGTTCACTTGAAGCAAAGGTTACATTGTGTATGGCGAGGAAATAGATCCATATCAGATTATGTGACAGAGATAAAGCAAATACAGGAAGATCTTGCGAGCATTAATGTTGAAGTTCCAAATGATGACTTAGTTTCAGTGACATTGAATGGTTTGGGACCGTAATACAAGTCATTGGATACATCTATATCTGTTCGAGGACACATGCCTGATTTTGAAGAGTTAGTAAACCTTTGTTTGCAAGAAGAGGTGAAGTTAGGCAAGTCAGGTCCTTCTACATCAAATAACAATTCGAGAGATCAGGTTTTTTACTCTAGAGGTCGTGGAAACAATAGAGGTGGAAGAGGAAACTATAGTCGTGGAAACAATGCTGGAAGAGGTCAATGGCAAAACCAAGAAAGTCAAAGTTACAATGATTATAGCCAAAGAGGCAGGGGGAGAGCCCGAACTCGTGGACGTGGAGGTGGACGATTTGTACATCCTCAAAGAGATGGATATTGTAACAGATGTGGCATTTATAGTCACTTTGAAAGAGAATGTTACACAAGGCTAAATCAAAATCGTGATCGTGGTGGAAGAGGGTGAGGTTATGGCAGACATAGAGGAAACTTTGCTGGATACAATCCTCATGATCAAAATATATATGACAATAGATCGAGTGGACATTTATTTCCTATGGAGCATGTTGTTGGAAGCATGGCGGAGCCACATCATACAGATGATTGGTATTTAGATAGTGGTGCCACAAATCATATGACATATCATGGCGAATGGTTTGACAGAAAAGAGAAATTAGAAGAGGATGAGTTTGTCGCTACAGGTGATGATACTCTGCATCGGATTACACATGTTGGTTCAGTTCCATTGCTAGAAAAAGACGGGACATACAACACATTGGGAGATGTTCTATATGTGCCTTCAATCACAAAGAATTTGACATCAGTTGGACAAATGACAGATCAAGGGTTGCAAGTCCGCTTTAATCGTATGGTTGTTTCATAGAGGAGTTTCACAAAGGCAGACCAGGCAAGATATTGGCACGTGGAAGAAATAAAGGTCGCTTGTTCTCATTGGAAGCTGAAGATCCATGTTTACACAGTGGTATGTATGCAAACAAATCAGCCACTCAAGATAATTGGGCAGAGTTATGGCATAAGAGGATTGGTCATGTCAATTTTAGATGACTAAAGCATATGCAATCAAATCAAATTGTACGTGGATTACCAAAGTTTGGCAGATTGAATTTTGATCATGTTTGTGAAGCTTGTCAATTTGGAAAGCAATCTCACTTACCATTTCCAAAGAGGGGGAGCATTAGCCAAAGTCCTTTGGAAATTGTTCATTCAGATATTTGGGGAACTTGTGATCATGCTACGCCAAATGGTTGTCGATATTTTATCACATTTACGGATAATTACAGCAGAATGACATGGGTTTACTTTCTAAAGGCAAAGTCAGAGGCATTTGAGGTATTCTTGGAGTTCAAAGTTATGGTTGAGAAAGAGAATGGTTGTCAAATTAAATGCCTATGTACAGATGGAGGGGGAGAGTACATGTCACACAGTTTTGATGATTACTTACGTGAACAAGGCATAAGAAGATAGATTACTTGCAGATACACACCACAACAAAATGGAGTTGCTTAGAGAAAGAATAGAGTCATAGCAGAGATTGCAAGAGCCATGATGAATGAGATGAATATGCCATTAACATATTGGGATGAAGCAGTTCATAGAGCAGTACACATTATGAATGGAACACCAACAGCTGCCATTCATGAAATTTCACCTTATGAGAGACTTTATGGGATCAAGCCAACAGTTTCCTATATGAAAGTTTTTGGATGTGTTTGCTATGTTCATGTGCCAAATGAAGCAAGAAAGAAGATGGAGCCAAAGGCAGTGAAGTGTATATTCTTGGGCTACCCAGTTGAAAAGAAAGGTTACAAGTGCTATGATCCTACGACAAGACAAGTTTATGTCAGTAGAGATGCAGATTTTGTGAGCATGAACCATGGTATAAACCAAAGCCAGTGATGATAGAAGATGAGTATGAAGAGCAAGAGAATGTGCGTCATGTTTTTGATAAGCTAGGACCATCAACAAGAACTATTTCAGGACCACATATGGCAGAGGAGAGTACAGGAAGTGTCAACCCATGGAGCGGTCGTTTGCGAGATAAGAAGCAAGACGGGAAAGGCAAGAAGAAAGTGGTTGAAGAGAGTTATGGAGATGAAAGCTTCGATGAAGAGCATGGTTTACCACATTTGAGGACACCTGACAGTAAGCATATTGAGAAATATGTACCCCCATATGCAAGAGTTGAAGAGAAGAGTGCACCACAGTTGAGAAGATCAGAGAGGGTGCGTTATCCAGTTGATAGATTGACATACAACGGTTACATGTGTACACATTATGCATACATGGTTTCACGTGTGCAACATAAGGAGACTACATGTTTTCAAGAGGCAATTGGAAAATCAGAATGGGAGTCAGCTATGGATGATGAGATGGATGCTCTTGTGAAGAATGACACTTGGGATTTGGTTCGCTTGCCAAGTGGAAAGAAAGCAATTGGTTCAAAATGGGTATACAAAGTCAAGTGCAAGTTAGATGGTAGTGTGGAAAGATACAAAGCGAGGCTTGTTGCTAAAGGTTATGCACAAACAAAAGGTCTTGATTATGATGAGACATTTAGTCCAGTTGCAAAGATGACAACAGTCAGATTGGTGATAGCAATGGCAAGTATGTTCGGTTGGAAGTTACGACAAATGGATGTGGATAATGCATTCTTGAATGGTGACTTGGAAGAAGAAGTTTATATGATACAGCCAGAGGGTTATCAACATCCAGAGTTTCCATATTATGTGTGTAAGTTGAAGAAAACATTGTATGGTTTGAAGCAAGCATCTAGAGCTTGGTGTGAAAAGATAACCAGATTCTTGAAGAAGATTGGATTTAAACAGTCTATTTCTGATCACTCATTGTTTTTGAAGCATGTTGATGGAGAGATTGTCGTTATTGTTATCTATGTTGATGACTTGATTCTCACTGGAAGTCATGATGAGCAAATTTTTCATGTGAAGAAGAGTTTGTTGAGACAATTCAACATGAAGGACCTTGGTGAGTTGAGATATTTTTCGGGAATTGAAATTGTCAACACTTTATCAGGAATTTGGATGATACAAAGACAATATGCGTTGGATATGCTTGAGAAGTATGGAATGACAGCGTGCAAACCGGTTGATACACCTCTTGATCAAAATGTGAAGTTGTTTGATGATGGACATTACATTGAGGATGTCACTATGTATCGCAAGATGGTTGGAAGCCTTATTTACTTGACAATAACAAGGCCAGATTTGAGTTATGCAGTGGGTGTTGTGAGTCAATTCATGCAAAAGCCATGTAAAAGTCATCTTGATGCAGTGAGACGGATTATGAGATATGTGAAAGCCACTGTCAGTTATGGAATGTTTTATGAAAATAATGGGAAGCTTTGTCTTTATGGTTACACAGATGCAGATTGGGCAGGAGATTTTATGGATAGAAGATCTACAAGTGGTTATGCATTTTTCATTGGCAATGGTATGATAAGTTGGAGTAGCAAGAAGCAATCAACTGTAGCATTATCAAGTACACAAGCTGAATATCGTGGAGTAGCTTTGGCAGCATGTGAAGAGTCATGGTTGAGAGTACTTATGGTAGACTTTGGTTTTGACTATCTTGATAGTGTCATTATATATCATGTTGGCAAAGAATCTAGTCTACCATGCTCGCACTAAACACATTGAGGTACATTATCACTTCATTAGAGAAAAAGTTTTGGCAAATGAGATTGATTTGGTGTATGTGAAGACAAATGATCAAGTTGCGGATATATTCACAAAAGCTCTTGGAAAGGAGAAGTTTTGCTACTTTCGTGAAGCATTGGGAATCCATCATATGCAAGCTCACTCTGAGCTTGAGGGGGAGTGTTAAAGAATATGATGTTAAAGAATATGTCCATTGTGCTATGGACGGCCGGACACTGACTATTCTATGTTGTAAATATACTTTGGATAATAGTTAAAAGAAGAAGAAGAGAAGAGCAACTCGTTGAATGGCTGCTGCAGGGTAACGATTGTGTGTGTGTGTGTCGATGTGTGTTGGTGTGTGTGCGTAGTCTTCTTTTCTACCTTCTCCATCACCTGCGCACTCTACAGGTGGTACAAAAGAAATCAAGATGCAATATTTCTTTTATACATTAATCTTGAGTAGAAAACCCAATACCTAAGTCAAGCACATATTACCATAGTAGGACTTCACTTTGCGAAAGACCAAACTATGCGACGGTTGAGACTTGGATTATTTTGGCCAACTATGAGGAGTGATGTTCATTATTTTGTGAAGAATTGCCTTCAATATCAAAAACAAGTACCCATACCTCATGTGACATTGTTCCAAATATCACTTGTTCCTAAGTGGAGTAACTATCTAGTTACTTACTTATCAAGCTGAACATTTCCTAAGGATATGAGTAAACGCCGTCAAAGAGCAATTGAAACTGAAGCAAGCGACTATGCTCTTATTGGAAACCAATTGTATCGGAGAGGTAAAGATCAACATTTGCGTCTTTGTGCAAATGAAGATGAATATATTCCAATTATAAAAGAAGAACACGCTAGATTAACTGGAGGTCACTTTTCAAGTGAAACCACCGCAAGAGCAATCTTAATGTCATGCATATGGTGGCCAACACTTTTTGTAGATGCCAAGGAATATGTTTGAAGGTGTGATGCATGTCAACGAGATAAAATGCCAACCCATGTAGATAGCATGCCCTTATGACCAATGATGGGGGCTAGAGCTTTCGCAAAATGGGGTATAGGATTTGTTGGGCCAATACAGCCACTTGCTTATAGAACCCAAGCTCAATATATCATTGTAGCTACGGACTATTTGACCAAGTGGAGTGAGGCTAAAGAAACTCAAAAGAATGATGGACATGAATTGTTTGAGAGACTTGAAGATTTGGAAAAGCTTGATGAGCAAAGGCTAACTGCTGTAGCTTACATCTATGTACAAAAGCAAAAGCAAGAATAATTTTTGATTCCCATCTAATAACAAAAATCTTCCAAAAAGAGGACTTAGTTTTAGTCTATTCCCTTAAGCAACACATTCCCAAGTTTAAGAAAAAGGGAAACGGACTGTTTATCATTGAAGATGTATCTCCAAGTGGAGCAGTTAAGTTGTCTACTCTAGATGGCAAACCAATGGCTAATTGGATTAGTGGATGTTGTTTAAAGAAGTACAATTTTCCACTAACCAATGAATTGCTAAAAAAATTGCATGCAGCTAAGTAAAGAAAGATAAAACGACAGCAGGTTATTGATGAAGCCCAAGAAGAAGCTCGGCTTCGAGTACTCAAAGGAAAAGCTGCTCTCAAGAATCAACAAATGCCTATTCCCATCAACAATCTGGAACTAGATGACCGACAATGGGAATTCAGAAAGATGCAGTGTAAACAGATGATGAATGGATAGATGGAATGGACCTTCGCATCAAAGTACAACTGAACAATCATAGCACAAATGCATTGGTCGATACAGGAGCTTGAGAAAATGTAGCTCGTTATTCCACATACAAGAAAGCAACAAGTCAGTCTTTGACAACAGAAATAGTGACTATAAAGGATACAACGAGAACCTAACACCAACATTGGGAGTAGTCAACTTAAATGTGATAGTACATGGATGTTCATGCCCTCATCAATTTGTATGCTTACCAGATGAACACATGAATAAAACAATGATTCTTGGAATCTCATGGATGCGGACGTACAAGGCGATACCAGATTGGGATACCAATAAGCTCAAGCTATCACCTAAAGGCGGACAACTCATTGCTCCAATTGCACCAAGCAAGGAGGAATGGTAAGGAGGATACTAGTAGAGCAAACCACGAAGCGATCAATCTTCTCCATCCTATAGACAAGAAAATTCTAAAAGTAGCGTGCAAGGAGTCATGCAAATTTGGGTACCAAAAGCACAGCTTAAGGACAAGCCGATTCAAATCTGGGTGCCCAAAACATCATCTCCAATACCAAAGATAGTTCCAAGTTTCAAAACACAAAGAGGAGCATCTTCGAACAAGGAACCTAATACAAAATGGATTTGGAAGAAAAAGGAGTACTTATCTTCTCCGCAAACTGTAAAACCGATCAAACAATGGAGAGTTAAGTCTCATAAGACTAAACCACACCATTCTAACCAAGACAAACCAAGATACCAATGGAGGGTAAAAGCACGACAACCATCATTATTGATACTGACAACTTAGGAAATCAGCATACCAAAGCATCCTCATGATACAATCAAGCAAAAAGCACACAAGCTACAAGATTTGCTCTTTGGAAGACAGCAAAAGAAAATCTTGATATTAGAAACCCTTGAGTTAGTTACTCAAGACCCAACTCTTGTACAACATAATGGTTTTAACTCCATTGATTTTCAAAGCATGGTAGAGCCAACCAAGGCTATGCATAGACACGATAGTTCAACCCATGAACACAGTCGTCCCGGAGTATGCCATCTAGGAGGGGTGGAAGGGAACTAAGTAATTAAGGGCAATGTTCGAAGAGGGAGGAAAAAGTTTGATGTAACATGTGATTTTTTGCAAAAAATACCTAATAATACCCTTACAAATCATCAACACGGGAAATTTAACTGATAACATCTCCTCGATGAGTAAATATTGTATATACTATCAGAAAATCATAAAAAATGGTCTTTTTTGGTTATTTTTCATCATATTTCTTGATATTCGGATTTAAAAATGGAGAAATCCAACAAAAAACAATTAAACTGTGGTTTTCAATGGACTTTCTAATTATTGGATTTTCACTTTGTTTTTTTAATCGCATTTGTTATTTTCTTTGATTTTTTGAATAAACAAGTAAAAAATTAATAATAAATAGAAAATGAGCTCAACTGGAAAAATTGAAGATACACTGATGATCAAAAGGACAAGGCAGACATGCACAAAGAAATTTGATCAAATCGGCAGATGGAAGCGGGAACCCTAAATTAGGCGGCCAAGGCTTACTTTTGTAGAATTCTTGCAGAATGAGCTACAGGAATCCGATTGAGGAAATTTTTGAGTCTAACATAGATTTCACGGCGTAGTAGGACTAACAGGGCAATTAGGGAAAAAATGGTTTGGGAAGCTCGAGTATAGATGTCTAAGGTAACCTAAAATCACCTCATTTCCACTTGTCGCCCTTGGTGGAGAGAGAGCTTTTGACCTTCTTCGCGTGAGATTTTTGGGAGTCCACAGGCGTTCGTTTATAGCGCCGTCTCACACGAGACATGAGGGATAAGTTCCATACTTATCAATGATCCATTCTGTATGGCCGGTAGCTAGTCTAAGCCCATGGGAAAAACCATAGAATCCGAGCAGTGCACGAAGCCTATGACCAAAAATTGACCATAGCGGCCTGTCAGCTCAACCAAATCGGCGAGACTTGAACTTAGCATGCCCCTATATAATAGAACACTTCTATATCAATAGTTGACCATTGGGCAGGGGTCGAGGGGGTCCCAAGTAGAAAAGCTAGGTTTTTGGAAGATACCAGAATTGGATTCTGACTCCACAAACAGCTAGTAGATTGGGTCTATACACAATGTATATGGTTGGTTTCATAAAAACAATCAAGGAAAGCTCTCAAAAAGCAAGAAACAGCTCAAAGGCTACAAAGAATCAAATTTGATATATGAAGTCAAACTGACTCTAAATGGGCCAAAACTAGATGGGTTTCTTCAAGACTATGTAGCGGACAAGTCCATAGCTTCAAAAGTGACTAACTAACTCCACAGGCCATGTAGTCACAAAAAATTGGTGAATTCAGAGTCGACAACGCATGAAGTGATGTCGACAAGACAAAACTTGACCAAATTTTATTTAGAACTTGTTTTAGGTGTCTCGAACATGTTCAGATCAAAATTTGTCAATTTTAGCAAAAAAAGTTGACTGTTGTAAATAATCGTGATTATTTACTTTTGCAATTTTTTGACTTCAAAATGGTACCATCACTTCACCTATCACTTGTACACACCTATTACATGCCACATTTCAATTATGAGCCAAATTGATCAATGATAACTTGAAAAATTGTCAAAAAACGCAAAGAAGTCCTTTCAAACCAATTTCTGAGTTATCAATCACATTTTTTGATCCAAATCACCTCATATCTCATACACAGAGTTTACATCATGCCTAGAATCAAGTTGCACCAAAAATGTTTATTTTGATAAAAAAGGTAATAATCACGATTATTTACTTTTTTTGCCAAAATGGGGAAAAATTGCAACTTTGACCTTATGGGACCAAAGCAAATGATGCTCCAAGCCCACTGACCAAGTTTGAGAAAATTTGGATCTCAAAACCTCAAAATCCCTTTATATCTATTGTTTCAGAGACGGAAAGCCTAAATCTGGTACCATTTCCACCCTGTGCACTCAAATGCGCCCACACTTCACTCAGAGTATCTAATTTCTATATATTTCAAGCCTATAATGCCAAAAATGCAAAAAGTGGAAAAAATTTCTCAGTTGTAAATAATCGCGATTATTTACTTTTGTTGCAAATTTTTACTTGGACTTTATGAATTTGACCTTTACATGTTTTTATGCATCTATGCATGTTCCAAAATTGATTTGAAGCAAATTGGACTCAATTTGTCAGCAATTCATAGTGAAGGCCATTTCAGAGCGAAAATTGCAGAAATTTTCTAACTTTGGCACTCTATTCACTTAATAGGAGCAATGCAAGTTGCAGAGAAGGCCAAGAAGACGGTCTCTCAAAAAGAGAAATAGCAAGAGCTTCCACCATACCAACGGGACCCCAGTTCAGTAAAGACAGCCAAAGCAACATATCTATCCAGAGAACAGCTTGAAGAGAACAACACCACGGTTTTCACAGGCATGTTTAAAAGTGAAGAAGGACATCAAGTAGAGCTACAACTACTACCGAAAGAAATCTATGATGTCCCAATAAAGACAGACACAAAGGAGAGCCAACAGAAGGCTCGGCCTCAGAGAATTCTACAACCAAGAATTGTGTGGCGTAGGCTTCCAAAAAGCCTATGAGCTCTTGTCTACAATTAAGGAAGATAGATCAACCCAAATTACTGACCAACAAGGGCAGAAAGTCAAAATAGTGATCACAAAGGAAATTGTGGCCGAGGCTTGAAAGTTGCCAACAGAAGGGATGAAAATGAGATTTTGGGACAGAAAGACAACATCCACCTTCACCAAGGAGACTGCTACAACAACCTTTGCCAACCTCATCCAAAAGCAAGTAGAAGAACCAACACGTTTGTATCATCAACACTTCCATTTTCTAGCAAAGAGACCACCAAGGTACACCACACCAAATCATGCAGTTGCGACTACATTTACCCAAGTTTTGAAGTCGACAACCAGGCAATTGACCATGCTCAATATGTGCTATCAACACTAAAGGGCACCAAGAAAGAAGGTAAAATCACGTATCTGGGAGCGCCTGAGGTACTGACAAGAATAGCATACCATGCTATTGGCATGGCAGAAAATTTGTTGCCTGCCCCAGATCAAAACACATGGATTGTGTTCGCACAACCATCTCCAAGAACCACACAATTGTCAAAGAGAGTTTACAAATCTGATGAAGAATCTGCTGAAAGCTCCCACAAAGCTCATAGTAGTGAGAGCTCAGACAATGAAGAGAGGAGAGCCAGAATAGAATAGATGCTCTTGAATGCATGTACACGGAAGCAGAAGCCTTAAAGCTAATAGAAGCTCAAGAAGCTGAAAGAAAAGCAAAGGAAGATGCAGTGGAGCAGCAGAGACAAGCTGAAGTGGCCCAACAAAGTGAATCCCAACATGAACAGGGTGAGATGTCTCCCAGACCATCATCACCCTATACGGAACAGGAAGACCAACCGATGCCAAGCCCTCCACCTTCACCAACTGCTAGATCCACTGAGGGTGAGGAAGTCAAAGAAAAAGAGCCTGAATCGAGAAGGCATCAAACTTTGAGCAACCAAGGACAACTGAACAAAGAGAGGCCACACTTGCTACCACCACTCAACAGGAAACGGCCGAGGCATCCACGAAGCCTCAAGAAGACAAAGCAGCCAAGGCAACCACACAGCCTCAAGGAGAGGTAGAAACCGCGACGCAACCACAAGCAACCACAACCCCACCCAAGGAGCCATACACAGAGACTGCCGAAACATCTAGGCAACCTACAGAGCATGAAGATTGGTAGACAAATGATGAAGTCATTCTACAAGTAAACGAATATGCCAAGCAGATGTAGATGATGACCAAAAAATGTAAACAACAACACTTAGTCGCAGTGCTAAATCTAGAGAGCTGGAGATGGTTATCGATGCTCTACAAGGAAAGCTAGAGGATAGGATTAATTTCATCACACATCTGCAGAGACAAATCCAAGAGCTGAGAGATGAAGCTAAACAACACCAGCTGGCCAAAGAGAAACAACAAAAGAGATGAGAGCTAAAGCTAAACAACACCAACTGGCCAAAGAGAAACAACAAAGGAAAATGGAGGAACTGGGCGAACTTCTCACGAAGTTATTAAATGCCTGCAAGACCAAAGACCAACAAGTGACAGAGGTAACCAATGAACTCTTAACCACAACTCTATCAGTACAAAAGATCCAAGTACAACTTGACATAGCAAACACTTCACTGCAATATTCAAAGCAAAGGATCAATGATCAGGCAACCTTCTTGAGACAAATAAGGAAAAATACTACAGTTGCTTCGATCAAAGGTACTGATGAAGTATATAAGGCATTGTAGGAGAAGAATAAGAATCTTGAACTCGAGCTAAAGCTAGAGCAGTCACAACGAAGAGACCTTGCATTAATGAGGGTACAAAGAGAAGAACAACTGCTCAAGGAGATAGCCGAGCTAAAGAGGCCCAATTAGCTGTTGCAAGAGGGACATCCAGAGATGCAAGAAGAAGCTGGTATCTCAGAGAAACCAAGTATTGAAATTCCCTCAGTCTCTTTTACTGAGATAGAAACACAGCCGACAAAAGGGCTAGGAGGAGAGGAAGATTTCCAGGTACCAATAACAGATGCTGAGCAAGTGCCAATGGTCCAGCTGTCCAAGGTTGACGAAGATGCACTCAAGGAGCACGTTGCTCAGGAGACATATGAACAATGGAAAGCAACAATGGCCCAACAATGGATTGGGAATTGAGAGTTCTCTATTCAGTCAATGTTACTCAACTCACTCCCAACCAAATCAATGCACAATGGCATCAATAATTGTTAGGAAATAAGACGTAGCTAAATAGATAATTGAGTAGATTACTTAATGGAGAGAGACAAATTTACATACACGAGATTATAGAGTAGAGAGAGAGAGAGAGAGTACACACGATATACGTGGTTCACCCAATGTGGGCTAGGTCCACGGGAAAGCAGCCACTCAATGGCTTTAGTACTTCAAAACAAGAAGTAGTTTACAACGGGATTATACCCTTAATGGAGCTCCCGCCTTGCTTCACTCTCACCACCTCACACTCACCTTGTTGCATCAACTTCACACACTATATAAAATGTGTGTAGAAATGGCATCCTTTTATAGGCCAAAAGGGCTTCCCTCTCTCATGAGAGGTAGCCATGTGTAGCCGCCCTTGTGTAGATAAGTCCAAATCGGATCCTCCAATCCGCCCATGTGTGGCCGCCCTTGAGAAGACAAGTCCGCTTTTGAAATCGGCCACCGGCCACACCGGCCATTGACTTCCGACCACTGGCCATTGACTACCGGCCATCGGCCAACCGATGGTTGTTTTTCCCTAACGCTTTGCGGAAAGCTTTGAGCTTCTCACGAGACAATGCCTTTGTGAAAAGATCTGCAAGCTTGTCCTGTGTTGGCACATGCCGTCCGGCCATAATATTCCGGTGAAAAGGAATATTCCGGCGAGGGAAAAAAAAGTCTCAGGGGCTTCCGCCCCCGAGGCCCCTAAAGTTGCCCCTGATTTTTGGCCGTGAAAATTTTGGTTTTTGGCAAGTGATTTTCCTTCACGCACGATGGCTTCTCCTCATAATGGGGGCCTTACAAATGTGCGCTTTTACCATAGAAAATTACAAGGGTAAATCAGGCTCCATACTTAACAATCTCCCACTTGGAGACTGATCTCCAAACCAAACCTGTGACTACTTTCCATTTTGGCTTCTTATCCTTGAATGCCGATTGAAGATGAGCAAAATCTCAACTTCTCCTTGTTGACCACCTTTGTAAACATGTCTGCAGGATTTTCACTTGTATGCACCTTTCCTAGCTTTAGCTGTCCCTCTTCCAAAAGAGTGCGTATGAAGTGATATCTCACCTCAATGTGCTTTTTCCTTGAATGAAAGGCTGAGTTCTTCGCAAGATGGATAGCGCTTTGGCTATCACTGTACAAGACACAATTGTCTTGTTTGAATCCAAGCTCTTCTAAGAATCTGTGAAGCCACATAATTTCTTCGCTTGCCTCCGTCATTGCTACATACTCTGCTTCCGTGGTAGAAAGTGAAACCACTTTCTGCAGCTTTGAAGCCCAGCTTATTGCTGTGCCTCCAACCGTGAACACATATCCAATAGTGCTCCTTCGAGTATCTTTGTCACCTGCCATATCTGCATCAACATACCCTTCTAGAAAAATATCAGTTCCTCCAAAATACAAAGCATTTGTTGCTGTCCCTTTTAGATACCTAAGTATCCACTTCACAGCTTGCCAATGCTCTTTACCTGGGTTGTCCATGAACCTACTCACAACTCCCACTGCATGTCCAATGTCTGGCCTTGTCCAGACCATACCATACATTAGAGAACCTACCGCTGCAGCATATGGAACTTTAGACATATAGGCTATCTCCTCTTGTGTCTTTGGAAACATATCCTTCGTTAGTTTAAAATGACCAGCCAAAGGTGTAGAAACTGGTTTTGCATTTTGCATTGCTAACCTTTCTAGTACCTCCTTGATGTAATCTGCTTGAGATAGCTTTATTGTCTTCTTCGTCATGTCCCTTGATATTTTCATACCAAGTATCCTCTTTGCAGCACCTAAATCTTTCATTGAAAAAGATTTAGTTAGCTCCTCTTTTAGATCTTTGATGTCCTGCATGTTAGCACTTGCAATCAACATGTCATCAACATACAACATTAGGATGATGAATTTCCCATCTCCCAAATTCTTCGTGTAGACGCAATGATCCGAGTTGCATCTTGTGAATCCATGATCCAACATCCATCGATCAAACTTCAAGTACCATTGTCTTGATGCTTGCTTTAAACCATACAAGCTCTTCTTTAATCTGCAAACCATTTTCTCCTTACCTTTTACTTCATACCCCTTTGGTTGAAGCATGTAGATTTCCTCCTCTAAGTCACCGTGAGGGAATGCTGTATTTACATCTATTTGCTCGAGATTTAGATCATGAGCAGCCACAAGGCTTAAGAAAAGCCTCATTGAGTTCATTTTTACAACAGGAGAAAATATTTCATTGAAGTCAATACCTTTCTTTTGAGAAAACCCTTTTACCACAAGCCTAGACTTGTACCTTTTCTTCCCACCTTCTTCTTCCTTCAGCTTGTACACCCATTTGTTTTGAAGTGCCCGCTTACCTTTAGGCAACTCAACCAACTCCCATGTTTGGTTGCGATGTAGTGAGTCCATCTCCACTTGCATGCTCTTCGTCCATTCTTCTTTGGATTCATGTTGCATAGCTTCTTCATATGATTCCGACCCTCCAGAATCTGAGATCAAGAGATGGTTGAAGAAAGGAACAAACCTTTCTGGAGGTCTACTTGCTCTTGTAGATCTTCGGGGAATAGGTTGAGGCTCCTCATTTGGTTGATGTTGTTGTACATTGTCACCGTTTGCAGTCCTTGAGTCTTCACCGTCCTCAAGCCCCATGTACTCATCACCTGTTTCTTTTGTTTGTTTTCTTTCCAAGTAATCTTTGTACATATTTTGTTCGTTATAAATTACATCCCTACTCCTTAAGATTTTACCATCTTCAAGATTCCATAGGCGATACCCAAAGTCACCTTCTCCATAGCCAATGAAGAAACACTTTTTAGACTTTGCATCTAGCTTTGATCTTAGGCTTCTATCTATGTGCATGAAAGCCTTACACCCAAACACTTTGAGAAATGCATAATTCACCGGTTTACCTGTCCATGCCTCTTCTGGAACTCCCCCATCCAATTCCGTTGAGGGTGGCCGATTGATTAAGTACACAGATGTACCATTTAGCCGGTAGGCTTGCATGTAGCCGCATGCTTCGTGCTCGCTCCATGATTGTCCTGTTCATCCTTTCCGAAATACCATTTTGATGAGGTGTCCTTGGGGTTGTCCTTTGCCTCCGAATGCCATTGCTAGCACAAAAGCTTGGTTGCAATATTCGCCTCCATTGTCGGATCTGAGGCATTTAACCTTGGTACCTGTTTCATTCTCCACAAAGGCTTTCCACCTTTGAAATATGGAAAATACATCGGATTTATTCTTCTTGACATAAACCCATGTTTTTCTAGTCGCATCGTCTATGAATGTTACATAGTACAATGAGCCACCAAGTGATGGTGTACTTGCAGGACCCCAAACATCGGAATGAACCAACTCAAGTTTTTTATTTTTTCTTTCATTTCCTGATTTTTGGAATTTCACCCTCTTTTGTTTACCATAAACAAAATCTTCACAGAACTCTAAGTCCACTTCTTTCAAACCTTGTAGAAGCTTATTTGTTTGAAGGATTTGCATTCCTTTGGCACTCATATGCCCAAGCCGGTAGTGCCACACCGCACTGTCAACTTCTGTAGTTGCTGCACAAGCTGAAGGTTGTGTGCTAATAGTACACAAGTAAAGTGTACCGACTTTTTCTCCCTTGGCAACCACCAAAGATTCATTTGAGATCTTCCACCGTTTGTTTCCGAATGCAATGTTGTGACCTTCATCGTCCAATTGTCCTATAGAGATCAAATTTTTACGAAGAGAAGGAACATGCCTAACATCTTTAAGCTTCCATTAATTTCCGTTAGCAGTTTTGACAGAAACTGTACCTTTGCCGACAATCTCACAAGCTTCGTCATCTCCCAAGTATACATACCCAAAATTACCTTTGGTGTAGTCTTGGAAATGTCGCTTGTGTGGCGTCGCATGGAATGAAGCCCCGGAATCTACTATCCAGGAATTAGACACATTGTCTAATGAGAGAATTAGAGCATCTTGCTCTACTTTACCTGCCACATTGGCCTCCGATGTTGGCTTGTTGTCTTGAGACTCAGTCTCCTTCTTCTTATTGGACTAGCAATCCTTCTTGACGTGGCCCTTCTTGCCGCAGTTCCAACATTCAAGAACTGACTTTGTGTGTGACTTGCTCCGCCTTGAGCGATCACGACCCTTTTGGTTTTTGAACCTCTCCTTAGGCCTTCCTCTTGTTTCCACTGTCAGTGCAACACTTGATGATTCTCCTGTGCTTCTCCTTCGTATTTCCTCACTTAGGAGAACACCCACGACATCATCAAACTTAAGAGTATTTGTGCCAGAAATAGAATTACTTACAGCCATCACAAGGCTGTCCCAACTATCCGGTAGAGATGATAGTATAAGAAGAGCTCGCACTTCGTCATCGAAATTGATTTTCACCGATCGAAGTTGACTTATGTTTGTGTTAAAGTCATTTAGGTGTTCTGCAACCGAACCATTCTCTACCATCTTTAGATTGAACAAGCGCTTCATAAGAAATACCTTATTGGATGCCGATGGTTTCTCGTAGAAGTCGTCAAGTGACTTCATCAAGTCCTCTGTGGTCTTCATCTCCGAAACATTGAAGGCCACCGTTGACGCCAAGCTTAACCGGATTTTTCCCAGTGCCTTTCGATCAAGGACAAATCGATCAAGGACAATCCATGCTTCATCTGCCATCGTTGCGGGCTTCTTTGCAAGACCGCCTAGTGGCAAATAGAGGTCCTTCTGGTAAAGATAGTCCTTAATTTGCATCTTCCAATGTTGGTAGTTTTTGCCGTTCAACTTCTCAATCTTGAGCTTCCCTTCCTCCGCCATAACTCCCACTCAATTCAAGGAATCCTTTACTTGATATAATTTAGCTACGAGCAAACCTTACTCTGATACCAATTGTTAGGAAATAAGACGTAGCTAAATAGATAATTGAGTAGATTACTTAATGGAGAGAGAAAAATTTACATACACGAGATTATAGAGTAGAGAGAGAGAGAGAGAGAGAGAGAGAGAGAGAGAGAGAGAGAGAGAGAGAGAGTACACACGATATACGTGGTTCACCCAATGTGGGCTACGTCCACAGGAAAGCAGCCACTCAATGGCTTTAGTACTTCAAAACAAGAAGTAGTTTACAAAGGGATTATACCCTTAATTGAGCTCACGCCTTGCTTCACTCTCACCACCTCACACTCACCTTGTTGCATCAACTTCACACACTATATAAAATGTGTGTAGAAATGGTCTCCTTTTATAGGCCAAATCGGACCCTCCAATCCGCCCATGTGTGGCCGCCCTTGAGAAGACAAGTCCGCTTTTGAATTCGGCCACCGGCCACCGGCCAACCGACAGCTGTTTTCCGACCACTTTCCGGATGCCGTCCGGCCATAATATTCCGGTGAAAAGGAATATTCTGACGAGGGAAAAAAAAGTCTCAGGGGCTTCCGCCCCCCAGGGCCCTAAAGTTGCCCTTGATTTTTGGCCGTGAAAATTTTGGTTTCCGGCGAGTGATTTTCCTTCACGCACGATGGCTTCTCCTCATAATGGGGGCCTTACAAATGTGCGCTTTTACCACAAAAAATTCCAAGGGTAAATCACGCTCCATACTTAACAATAATCATTTCCATATCCTTTGATCAAGGTAGAGCTTTTACAGGTTAAAGAAAGATTATACAAAGATATGCAGGCAGAAGGCGCAGAGAAAGTCCATCCCAAGTGGAGAAAAAGTGGCTAAACAAGAATCCCAGATATTTGATTCTATTCACAAGAGCACCTGCGGCCCTTCAGAAAGACCCAAGTCTTGTACCAAGGGTAAGGACATGGCAAGCACATGAAGCACTGAATAAGAAGCGGCCTACATGGCTCAACTATCCAAGATCTCTAGCACTAGAGCAGGGAACATTGGCGGGGGAATACATGGTGAAAACCCTAATAACGGGTGCCATGAGATTCTTCAAAAGTCTCCTTGATCTCTCATGTGCCATGCTTTAAAAAATTTGCCGAATGCTGCTCACATGTATTGAAGCTTTTCACAAGCCAGAGCAAGCAGGAGCCCCGTGGATGTCATTCCTTAAGGGCAATAAGGGTCTTTGCTACGACCTAAGTTGCCAACCTTTTGAAGAAGTCCTTTATGGATTCTACGCCCGATCCATGTTCTTGCCATCTAACAATATGTTGGCATTTGAGTAAGCGTTCTATACTGGTTCTTCACTTGGAAAACAAAGATTTTTGGGCCACTCATGATCAGCAACTTAACCTCCAGATTTGTTGGCTACTCAGCCATTGATCTCAAGAATAGGGTCACCATGTAGTTCCTGCAGGTCCTGACAAAGAAAGAAGACTCAGATACGAAAAGGCACTTCACGTGCTTAAAGACCGCCTCACCAACCATCAACCTGAAGATTACTTCAGTCCATAAAGCTGTGTCAAGGGACAACACAGGCGAGGAGGGGGGGAATGTTAGCAGCAAGCTAACTTGGATACCATTTTTTGGAGCTTTCATTGTAAAAACATTTATTATTTTGATGAATCGGGAATATTGTAACTCCTATTTTTTGGATAAAATTTGTAATTGATGAGCCGGGGCTACAAGCTTCCAGATTGTATCAACCTGTCTTTAAATAGAGCTCCCAGATTATTAGTTTTGACCACCAAAAACCTTGGCTAAGGTATAAAAGCCAATTTTTGTAAGTTTTTAATAAGTTTTGAATAATGAAACACAGCGTGAGCTAACGGCACTCACTTTTCTCATTCTCACGCTTCCTACTCCCTCCCCAGTTGGCAAATTGTAGTCGTGTCTATTGTGTTGCAACAACATGTAAGAGCTCTACACATTGACGTAAGCATTTCACGATATTTTGTAGCTTTCGGCATCGTCGACCCACGACCTAATTTTATCATAAGTAGGAATTTAAGCTTTAAAATAAAAAACTAAGTACAGGCGGGGTATTGGGGCAACATTGCTCAGCATTTAGATGCATTCTGGGTAAAAAACGACTAGGTAAAAAACTCACTGCTCTTAATAATCGTGATTTTTGCACTTGACCTAAAGTGAGATTTGAAACCATAAGCATGTGTACTTAGGTCTTATAAACATGTCCTAAAATTTTCATTATGTTTGGATGTCGTTTGATGCTGTAACGGATGTGATTTGTTTGCCGATGAGCGATTGGCTTTTGGTGAATTCTGTCATTTGAGTGTAGTGTGAGTTAGATGCGAGTTGTTTGTTGTTTTCCAAGAGATTGAAAACCTCTTGTAGCCTCTATGCACTAGTCGAGTCAGCTTTCTCCCATGGATTGACAATTATATTCGTGGTTCTTGCTATATCTGCAATAAGATAGGAGTGAGGTTAGACACCCATCCCACATTTAGCATAAATCATATGCTAGTTGGATTTGAGTATGCTAGCTAGCATACATACTATGCTAGTTAGCCATACCTAATATTCTGTAAACACAATGTGTCTACATTTCTAATATGCTAACTATCAATTAATATATACTGAATCTTTAACTGTTTTATATAATTCCTGGCCTTGTGTACTTTGACAGCAAGCTCCTTGTTTCCCAATTTTTGAGCAAGCATAATTGCTTCAATACCTTTTAAGGATGATAAAGGTTTCATACTCTCTAAAAGAGTCACTTTTTCTTGATCAACCATTAGGACTTTCTTGCCGTAACTTCGAGTGGACATTCCACTATTGCTAGATGTTGCACCTTTTTCATCGTCATGAGGGTGGAAAGAGTTTGATAGTTTGCACCAAATTTTTCTCTTGCCACTTTGCAACAACCTTGTGAACATGATTATAAAGTTCATGTCCTTGCATTATGGGTTCTTGTACTAGTGAGGAGTACTCTCTTCTTAGACAATTAACTTGAGGGGATGTGCAATGTCTACCAGGCTAGGGACAAGTCTCATGCAAAAGGTCCTCCTTTTCATGAAATTTGGCATTTGGTTTGAGGTTGTGCTATGGAAGTACTATGTAAGTACTATGTAGTGATTTTAGAGAATCTTTGCATTTGCTTTGGGATTGTGCTATGTAAGTACTAGGTAATTCTTTCATTGATCCATTTGGATTCCTTGTGATTTTTGTAGTCAAAGTTTGAATTGGGATACACTTTTGAGAAAGGGAGGAGGAATATAATGAGTGCTTCTAAAGTAATTTTCTAGATAGACATTGTTAAGCACATTTTGACAGCCCCAATTTACATAGTATTATACATATGGGAATGCAGTATTATTACATAGTAAAAGATTGAGGGACTTCTTTTGGTGGTCTTTGTAGTATTCTTTACCGAGCACAAATGTATCCAAGGTAAGTTTCTTGAGTAGCATCGGTTTGTGGGTTACTTTATTTTCTTGTATACATGTTTTTTATGTGCTTATTGTAGATAAGCAAGAATTCAGTTGGAGAAACAAGGGGCATTGCTTATCATTAAAAATTTTGCAAGTTTGGTTCATGGTGCCCCCACCCCGCCACCGCATTTGGAGGCCAATTTTTGCCCTTGTTGACTTGTATTTGTGTCATGGCCCTTGTCATGAAAGCCCTTTGTTTTGCACTAAATACTGGTGCATAATTTGAAATTTGGAATCTCATTAATTTTATTACAAAAATTTTAGAGCTTTTTTCAAGCTTATAATCACCCAATTTGGAGTTGCGATGTTACAATTAGGGTGTATTCTCTACCAAAGTTGACCACTTTTCAAAATGTGTATCATATCACGTGAGTTAAGTGGAGAGGATTATATATACTTGAAAATGTATTGTAATGGGGTTTGTAGATAGGGACCTTGATTTGTCTCTGTAGTGCCTCTCATATATCCCTGATAATCATTGACACCAATTACATGAAGAAAATACACGTACAAACACTTAGCCTCTCTCCATCACAACATTCAACATCCATCTTGTACAATCACAATGAAGACAAAGTTTAAAAATAGATAGGAACTTATTAGGAAGAACACAGGAAATAGAACATTGTACACAAGTTGATAGATAACTACCGCTTATCTTAGTTAGTTCTGTCCATCCATCATACATCCCCTCTCAAGGGGCCAAAATATAGATATTATTTTTGAAAAAGACACACCCCTTAAAATATGTCCTTTCCTAACTTATGACTAATTATTGCCTGACAACTTACTGACTAACTCCTAGCTAACAACTTACTATTTTCTCATCAACTACTTATTGATTACATATTGATAATAAAATATAGGCCCTTTTCCACCTGGCACACCCGATGGACGCAAAAAGGATTTTTTTGGATACCCAACCACTTATCCCTTGATCAGTCCTCTTAGTGTCAAGGACATTCCCACCTACATGAGACTCTTTCTGAAAATCTTCCTGATCATCCCTCATAATGGCATCATGTGGCAAGTTGATTGCTTAGCTTCATTACTTTTCACTTTCCCACCATCATATGAAACTCTAGAAAGCACTTGAAGGTTTGATCCTTGATTATAAATCATTTTTTGTTCATCAAGAACATCCCCAACCCTGTACTCTGCCATTTGAGTGCCAAATAGCTTCCCTTCTTTGAAATACGTCCAACCCCAAGTTAAGCAATATCTTCAACCAACAAAGCATTATTTGAATCATCTTGAGTCTTTTCTAGATCTTCATCTTCATTAGGGAAATTGAAAACATCCACAGAGATCGTCTTGGATTTCAAGAAGAAATCCTTAGAATCAAGAGAACCAAAAGACTCCTAATTCTTTTTGGATTGCTTCTCAAGAAGAAAGCCATGCTTCTACTTCAATTCCTTATGCTTCACTATAGGAATTGCATTTTCCTTCAGGTTAATCTTGTGGGGTTAAGGTGGATAGGTTAGGGTGCCATTCATGGCATAAGCATGCTTGGAGAGGTTCGTGTAGAGCTTGAGAGAGAAACTATTGCACAATACAATATAGAGTATACTTGCAATGATAAAGGGTTACAATTATTCAGAAAAATGTGCCTCTATATAGGCTTATACAAGTAGACATCCTTTGGACACATGAGCACAAGAGGCGGTTGCCTATGCACAAATACAAGTGGTGGTGCTTTACACAAAGGTTGTAAGAGGTTCTTCACATGGCTTGACAATACATGAGGTGGAAGGGGTTGTTCACACCAGAGAGATGCAACAAAACCTAGCATCCCAACAATCCTCCCCTATGTGGGTTTTGGTTGCATATCACTCACACAATCCTCCCCTCAAAACACAGTAGGGTGAGGCACACAATTCACAATCCTCCCCTTGGACACAAAGTTGCTTCCCCTAGACACAAAGGGTGTAGGCATACAAATCATCAGGGTGTAGGTACACACAAGCCTCTCTTGGCACAAATAGAGGGTAAGGTACAAGAGAGAATGCTGAACCACATTTTGGTTGTCGTTTGTTGGAGGATTTCCCCCCCCCACACAAATCTGCAAAAGGTGTTGTACTTTGTTGTCGGTATTCTTGCCACATTTTGATGTTGTTGTTATTTTCATCAATGTTTTGCAGAATGCAAAGGAAGACACAATGCACATATATGTACAGTGGAGTAAAAACCACGTGGGAAAAAGCCCTCATTATTTATGCTATGCTGAAGGATTTTTTAAATTATTTGGAATATGATGGAGAATGTCCCCCAATAAATGTCATTTCGTCGTGATGTGGTGACTTTGTCTACGTCGTTCTTTCTTCATTATTTTCATGTTGATATAGATCTTGATTTTCATTGATGTTGTTGGTCCGGTTTGTAGAAGACAAAAACTTCGTGGCCGATGATGTAAAGTACACATACATGTCAAATGTGATGCTTGTGTGTGTGCTCATGGGCGGTCTTACCATGCGCCTATTGTGTAAGCAGTGTCTGGAACCCATGGTCGTGCTTTGATTGAATGCAAAAGCAAATGCGAATTTTTTGTACAAAAGGAGGAATCAGAATTGTGAGTGCATGGTGTGAGGTACCGCAGTGCTTTTGTTGACAATGTCTAGTCCCGTGCATATCGTGTTTTTGTTCACAAATTTGGCATATATTCCAACAACGGTGCACTTTGTGTGTTTAGTGTCTTCATACACATGTGTTGCATACATTTCTGTCATAGCACTCATTGCCATCAAGATGTTCTTGCGTCTAGTGGCCTTGATAGAATTGGGCAGCTTTAGCTCATAGGAAGAGGCTCTTACTCTCAATGGATGTGTGCAAAGAGTTCCTTTGGATGTTTAACTACTAGGAGCCCCAAAAATCAGGGCCATGGCGTGGGAACTAGCCCCTTGAGGCTGAGCCTTGTGATGGCCTTATGTGTGAAAAGGGGCATGGCTTAGGACATTGCGATAGATTTATATGTAATTATGAAGCATCCATGGCTAATTTCATGCATTTGCATAATTAGCTACTAAAATTGAGCCCTCATTGATTCAATTTTTGGTTAATTACACTCTATTTTTTATTAATTTTTGTGTGTTTTTGCTTCACTTCATTGCATGTTTGCAATCCCCATTTCAATTTCATAGCTATGTGCTTTGAATGTGCTCTACAAGATCTTTCAGCAGCTTGCTCAAGATCTAAAAATAGAGGAGATTAGCCCCCCACACCCCCTTTAATGCATCATTAGTCAAGGGGTGTGTGTGGCTATGTGGACAAATTGTGTGGGAGCCACCCCCTAAAAGGGCCACCTAGTGCTCAACGAGGTGTCTCAACCTTAGTCAAAGGAGGGCAACTGGCGGGCTTCACGAGCGAAAAATTCTGCCTTTTGCCCTTTTTCTGGTCCAAACGGACCTACCATAATCCTCTTCCCGACCGTTCACCTCCAGCTGTTCCGTCTGTTTGCTTCCGACCTGCGCTCACATACTAGCGCACGCTCTGTCTGCTTGGCTCTGTCTGACCGACATGCCACTTGCCCGTGCCTTGTGATACCAGTTGCATGGTTAAGGTGGATAGGTTAGTGTGCCATTCATGGCATAAGCATGCTTGGAGAGGTTAGTGTAGAGCATGAGAGAGAAACTATTGCACAATACATATAAAGTATACTTGAAAATGATAAAGGGTTACAATTATTTAGGAGAATGTGCCTCTATATAGGCTTATACAAATAGACAAAGTTTTGACAAGTGAGCACAAGAGGTGGCTGCCTATGCAAAAATACAAGTGGTGGTGCTTTACAAAAAGCTTGTAAGAGGTTATTTACATAGCTTGACACAAGTGGTGGAAGGGGTTGTTCACACA
This sequence comes from Adiantum capillus-veneris, assembly GCF_014529385.1. Lineage (NCBI taxonomy): Eukaryota > Viridiplantae > Streptophyta > Polypodiopsida > Polypodiales > Pteridaceae > Adiantum > Adiantum capillus-veneris. The sequence goes on from NC_140953.1 coordinate 106,895,167, forward strand.
AGAGATGCAACAAAACCTCACATCCCAACAAATCTTGTGTTCACAAAAAATCTCGATCAACTCACTTCATGTCAGTATAGTGCCAAGAAAAGAAATCCTTCTATTCCGTGAGTAGTCCTTGAAGTTCACTTTTAAAGGGTTGATCCAAATTGAGATTGACTTTAACCATCTAAGATTCCTTATATGATCCCAGGTTCATATCTTCCAAATCATCCTGCTTCACACTTGAATATTTGGTCACGTACTCTTGAAATTAATCATGCTCTGGCTTGATTTCTGGCTGTTTCTATTCCTTCTCCACACCAAGTTTCTTTGGTAACATATTCTTTGTTCCCAACTTTTGCTTAAAGTTCACCTGCTTTGGAGTATCTAACACATACCTATCTACAATATCTTGTACATCTACCTCAAATATTGGGATCACAAAAGAATTTAATCGCAAAAATTCTTCCTCTTCATCCTCCTCAAGCTCTGGAGCCATATTTATACTCTCTGCATGCAGAGGCCTGCAATTGAATGAAAGAACCTCATTCTAACGTTTTTCTTTCCCTGCCTCAATACCACAGTGTCAGCTCCCCAATGGTGTTTAACCTTTGCTACTCTGAGTGAAGGTGTTCCCAATATCATTAGGTATGTTTGTGAAGGCTTCTCCGGTTTCAAGGCAAAAAAATTCACTTTAAACTTAAGTCCCCCAATCTCAATCTACTGGTTCGTGACATCTTTACTTGGAAGGAGGCAGGATCCCATTGAGTGATATTCAGTTCCTTGCAAGTATCTTCTGGCAACACATTCACCTTAAGGCCTCCACCACAATTAATGCTCTTGGTATATGTAATTGCCCCATTTTCACAACGATAATAGGAACCTTGTAATCCACATCAGTGGGTTTCAATTCTGCAACATCAGATTCTTGACATGTGCCTTCTCCTTGCTTTTGGCCCTTCTGATGACCTCCTGCATACTGCTGAAGAAATTGATAATGCATCCTGTAAACCTTTGAAGAATTGATCAGCAAAACTTGGGACCAACTCCACTATTTGTTTTTGGCTAATTTGTGTAGGAGCTGTTAGCAGCAAGCTAACTCGGATAACTCGAATGTCACTTTTCAGAGCTTTTTTTTGTAAAAATACTTATTATTTTGATGAATCGGGAATGTTGTAACTCCTACTTTCTAGATAAACATTGTAATTGATGAGTCGGGGTTACGAGCTTCCAGATTGTATCAACCTGTCTTTAGTTAGAGCTCCCATATTATTAGTTTTGACCACAAAAACCTTGGTTAAGGTATAAAAGCCAATTTTTGTAAGTTTTGATAAGTTTTGGATAAAAGAAACACAGCGTGAGCTAACGGCGTTCACTTCTCTCCTTCTTGTGCTTCCTACTCCCTTCCCGATTGTCACATTGCAGTGCAGTCTGTTGCGTTGCAACCGCAAAGAGCTCTACGCAGTGATATAAGCATTTCATGGTAATCCGTAGCTTTTGGCATCACCGACCCATGGCCTAATTTCATCGTAAGTAGGAATTTGAGACTCATAAAATAAGTATAGGCGTGGTATTGGGACAACATTGCTAAGAATTTAGATGCATTCTGGGTCAAAAACGACTAAGTCAAATACTTACTGTTGCTGTTAATAATTGCGATTTTTGCACTTGACCTAAAGAGACATTTGAGACCATAAGCATATGTGCTTAGGTCTTATAAACATGTCCTAGAAGTTTCGTAACATTTGGATGTCGTTTGATGCTGTAACGGTTGTGATTTGTTTGCCGATGAGCGATTAGCTTTTGGTGATTTCAGTCATTTGAGTGTAGCTTGAGTTAGATGTGAGTTGTTTGTTGTTTTCCAAGAGATTGAAAACCTCTTGTAGCCTGTATGCACTAGTCAAGTCAGCTCCATCCCATGGATTGACAATTATATTCGTGGTTCTTGCTATGTCTGCAATAAGATAGGAGTGAGGTTAGACACCCGTCCCACATTTGGCGCCATTGCCGGGGATCAAAGAGACCTAAACTAGGAGAAAACACGAGTGTCTTGTGAAGTTATCCTTTAACTTCCTTTAGGATCTCATAGAGTCAAAACTTTCTTTTTAAAACCGCATAGCTTAAGATTGTCGCCTTTTGCTGTGTAGAGGTAGCTTGGAAGTAGGTTGTACTTGCTAAGTACCTTTTAGGATTTTAGGATTTTGAGAATTATTGATGGAGGAGACAAGTCTTAAGATCAAGCCTCAGAAAACCATACAAAAAAGAAAACGAGCGTTTGTGGACACTTTCCACAACCCCATTGCAATAGAATCTAGGAGTAGGGTAAGTAGAATCTAAGGTGGGATTTTAGAACATTGCTCTCTCCAAAAGAATCAATTGTGAGTTGTTTATGTGAAGTTGCAGAATTTTAGGTCTACGTGAAGGTCAAGCTCGCAAAGAAGGCCACAAACGAAGATGTGTTCTCCCGCATTGGGACATACCTACACATTGAGGACACAATGCCAACTTCCCTGTATGCTTCGTGCGCAACAAAGACAAGGGGAAAAGGTAAGAAACAATCCATAAGACCTTCGAATAAGGGATTTCCTTACACAATGTGGAACAATATTTTCGTGGATCTTAGAAGGCTTCAAGAAGCCATGCTTAGATTTTACGAGTTACCTGAAGAAGGTGACAGACTTTACTTTTTTCTTTGGTATTATTCTTTTCATAGAAGCTGAAGTTTAAGGTCTTAGCACTATTTATTTTGTAGTGCTTGGCACAAAAGTCGCTTTTGTGCTGAAACTCGATGAGTGTCAAATAGTGAAAGGCCGAAGGTTAGAGAGGCTAAGTGTCACTCTAATGAACGAGGCCCTTCTGCAAACCAAGCGAAGGGATTCAATCGAGCCATATCCCACCCTATCTTTTAGCGTGCAATCAGAGAAAAAAATTTGGTGGTTGGGTGCTATTGAGGTGCCCAAAGAGACCAATGGAGTACTTTCGTGGATTTTTGAGAGAACTCCATGGATCACAGAAGTAATACACTCCCAAATTGCAGGTCAGAAGTTGGAGATTGAGGGCTTTGGTAGTTATGATGTGGAGTGGCACTTAGGTGGGGATTTGAAGACCATAAAGTGTTTGCTTGGCTGCAAACAAGGGGCTTCTTCTCTCATGACTTGTCCATTTTGCACTCGAGGGTACAAACCTAATGGACAAAAATCACATAAGAGCACTACAAAGGCCAGTTACATGCTTCCATGGCAAGGGCATGGAGAACAAGGGTTAGATTGTCATGATGTCGGAGATGAAGGTAGAGAATGGGAAGCGTCTATTCTGAGATGTCCCATGCTCAATGCCCCAGACCGTGATCAAAAGGACCACACTTGGAATCCAATCTTTCGATTTCCTCTATCGAATGTACATTTTTGTACATTACACGCATTCATGCGTATTTTTGATAGGCTATTGAAGCTCCACATTGACTATGCTTTCACAATGAAACCGTTGGAAAAGTCCCAGGAAGCGATCGAAAGAGTGGAGGTACTCTTGAATTCCATTGGCTGTCACGGTGGAAATGTGTCTATAGTTGCTGCAAAGAACACAGGGGAGGCCCATGAAATTGCTCAACAAGTGTCAATGAGTGGACAAAAAGATAGACACTTTTTGAAGAAAGTTTCCCAAGGAAAGCCAAGTCGATATGATGCTCAAAGCAGCTCCAACCAGTAGGCAGGTAACCTTTGGGAGCTTTGGAAGGAGTTATGCAAAGCTACTACTGACAATGATTCAAATGGCGAGCTTGCAAACAAGCGCAAGCAAGTTTGGGCCTATTTTGATAAAATGGTCAAGCTTATGAGCCTTAACAGCACAACAGAAGAACAACGGCAATCATTTCAAGAAGCTTTGGCGGATTTTACCAAGGTCTTCACCCTTTCTTGGGGTGAAAATAACATCACACATTACATGGGAAGTCATTCATGGTGTATTCATTACAAGGGATTGTTTTTATTTACTAATGTGGATCGTTTGCTCATGTGAACAACATATCTTGTTTGCGCATGGTGCATTTTTTATGCACAAGTATGGATCGCTTGAAATTTTTAGCACTCAAGGCATGGAGAAGTCCCATTATCGAGCAAGGGGAGTGTACTTCAAAAATACTCGACATGGTGGTGGAATGGTGCAATCCAATTATTTGGAGGAGATGTTCAACTGGTTTTTTCGCACAACATTTGCTCGTAAGCTCACAATGGAGCGTGCGCGACAATCCAAGATTGCTATTGAAGTGCGCAAATGGAGTCGTCAAGAGCATAGCAACAAGTGGCAAATGTCGCAAGGTCCCACCAAGCATGCTGCATGGCGGCGATGCAGAGTGCGACAAGGATCAAAGTGGATACTGCGCGAGTCACTAAACGTGAACGTAGGGTCCAACTCTTAGCGACATGTTTATTTAAAAAATAATACTTCTTTTAAAAAAATTAGTGTGAACAAGGCCCTTTTTAAATGGGCCCTTATAAATATTGCATGCTCTCATAAATCACTTATTTCTTAAGAACAGGTGAGCTCTTACCAACGAAATGGCGCGCACTAAACAAACCACGAAAGAGCATCCGCCTGCCAACAAAAACACCCTCCAAGGATGTGAGAAGCCGTCATGGCTTAAAGGCACAAGAAAACGACCACGAACACCTGGCCGTTCTAGGAACTCTTCTGGTAGTGGGCATGGTGGTAGGGCACGAGAGTCATCAAGGACTGTTGAATCTCCACCTCCTCAAGATATAACACCTAGAAAGAGAATGAAGCAACGTGCCCAGCGCTGGAGAGAAGCAGAGGGCCAACAAACATTAGAGTCCGATAGGGAGCAGCCGTCGCGCCCCCAATCACAAGCAGGACCATCCAAGACTCGGGTGGTCAATACAGACACCGAATGAGAGAGTGAGCCACCATGGCTGCGAGAAAAAATACCGCGCACACACTGGGTGGCCGTTGGGGGGAAGACATTGCCTCAAGGCAAGGGAGCTCTCCCCACACGACAAGATCGGCAACCAAGGGAAGAGGAAGAATCAGAACAGGCTGCAGAACCAGCCCCTAAGCATGTAAACAGACGCAAGTCTAAGTTTTTCAAGAAGCCTTCACGCCGCCCGCTAGCAAATGTGCAAGTGCCCCCAAGACAACCGCAGCGGCGCCGAAAAATAGCAAGGGCATTTGCAGAAATCCGCCACTACAAGAAGACGACGGAGCTCTTGATTCGACGCGCCCCCTTTGCTCGCACTGTGAAGGAAGTGCTTCAAAGCTATGGAAATCAGTATAGAATGCAAGCAATAGCGCTAGAGGCTATTCAAGAAGCTGCAGAGGTCCACATCATTTCAGTGTTGGAAGATACCAACCTATGTGCCATTCATGCAAAGCGAGTGACAATACAGCCAAAAGATATGCAGATTGCGACGAGACTTCGAGCATTAGCCGAAGTTACCCCTCTTTTTGTATTACACACCCTTATCTTTGTAATGATTTGACTTTCCAATGACAATATGATCAACAGTTGTATCTACTCTGTCTATTATCTTTGTAATTTCAAGTTCTGTATGTAATTGCAGTCAATTTCAGTAAATTTGTGCATTTTAAGTACCCTTAGGGGCAGATAAGCCTACAAGGGGCAGAAAAAGGCCTGGCCACAAGGGCGCGCAAATGGCCCATCCAAAACTGATGGTTGGGCCATTTGCGCGCCCTTGTGGCCAGGCCTTTTTCTGCCCCTTGTAGGCTTATCTACCCCCAAGGGTACTTAAAATAACCAAATTTACTAAAACCTATTGGTTTTGCATCAATATTTTATATGGATCCTTATGGAGACCTTTTTTTGGTCATTTCAAGCTTTGAATTCCTTATAGGATATCAAAACAAATAACATATTGTGAAACCAAGTGTCCAATGTAATTTGACTTTTTGGTGCAAGGGTGTAGTAGGTAGAGCTAAAGCAAGTGATAGTTTGTTGGAAAATTCATTTCATAATTGATTTGAGCTTTTCTAGTGTCCTTGAGTGTGAACATATACTGGAATTGCCATAAAAAGGTTGCATTTAAATGAATGATGCAAAACCAATCCATTGCAATAAATTTGTGCTTTTTAAGTACCCTAGGGGGTAGATTGGCCTATAAGGGGCAAAAAAATGCCTGGCCACAAGGGCGCGCAAGTGGCCCATCCAAAACTGATGGATGGGCCATTTGTGCGCCCTTGTGGCCAAGCATTTTTTGCCCCTTATAGGCTAATCTAACCCCCTAGGGTACTTAAAAATCACAATTATACTCAAATTGACTGCAATTACATACCTTGAAATAACAAAGTCAAAAAACAATTCATATCACCAATTGAAGCAATTTTCAAGATTGACAAATCAAATTGAAAAGAATTTGCAATATAGAGAGACAATTTCAAATATTTTTTATTCCTTCTAGCACGGTGATTTTACATCATGTATCTGAGGAGTTCAGAATTTTTTTGACCATTTCCTGGCGCCTATTTTGCGCGTAAGGCAACTCCCCAGTCAAGAGGGACTGCGCTATGGCATTTGGGTCAGTTGAGCCAATGGAAGCATGTATCCCTATCTGGGCAAGCACTTTACCACGAAAGCCAGTGCCAAACGCTGTGCATACAAGGGATCTACGCACTAGGAACACTTGATGCGCAGTTTGAGCAATGGTACTCAAACACAAAAACTTGCTCAAAACTTTTAACGACCAAGTCATAAAATGGGCTTGGGGAGTAAATTCATTATGGATAATGGCCACATCGCCAGGGGGGAGTTTTCCGAGGTAATGCGCAAGGGAAGCTTGAGGTCCAAAGCCCGTCCGCTTGCCACCCGTCCTTGCAGCAAAATCATCAACCTCCACAACATCCTGTCATAAACCGATGAAGGTTGAGAAAAAAGACAACGAAGGATAAAATAGTAACATGAAAATTAGGATACAGTTTACCTCCTGCTCCTTGTTGTCCTCCTCCCTGTTGCCCTTTGCATCCAAGTCAATGCTCCCATGCACCACAGATACAAGCTTTGGATCATCAGATGGGAGGTTGCATAATGGCATAGGCATCCTAGCAGCCTCAACCTTGGCTTGCGTGGCTTGGAAATCTTCATCAGCCACGTGCAACTGCTCTGCTCCCAGGACCTCCGCACATACAACTGCAATAGTGTCAGCAACACAGTCCCCATCTGGCAAGAGCTTGCTTTCTAGGGCATCTGGCGTATTGTCTAAGGGACATTTGCTGCTGTTGCATAGCACGCTCAAGCATTCATCTATGCGCAGGCCAAATGCTTTTTCCAAATCATACAGGAACACAAACTCCTCCCCATCCACTAACACTGAGGAGAAGCGGATAATTTCTACCTGTGGAATAGCCACATCCGTCAGTGGTAGTGGCACTGGAGTGTCACTAGGGCCAGCCGCAACTATGGATTTCTCAACCACTTCCTCAAGACCCCTAGGGTACTCGAGCTGGTGTGCTTTTCCTTCCGCTGCAGGGTTCATGGGGATAACCTGCTGCTCCTTGGTGTCCTTGATAAAGGACCCAACTTGAAGGTGTGGTAAGCGGAGCTCCTCCAAATCAGGTTCCTCGCTCACCAAGAAGATAAATGTTGCGAGCCGAGAAAGGTACTCCACCCCCAACTTGCGCTTCTTGAGCGCTGACACCCCAGGGGCTTGCTCGTCCAAGTAATGGCCTGCATTGGTTGTAATTTCTTGGAATCGTTGCAACCGCTTGGAGAATGGGCGATCACCTTTGTGTATATAGCGCAAAAGATCGCAAGGCACCCAGATCCCTGCATGTGGGGGGATAGATACATAATATTTTATGATGTGCTCCTCCATGAATGCAGAAATCTCCTCAAATGCATCCATGTGAAGGGCAACTGTGGCGTCAAGGTCAGGGAGACGAGTAAAAAAGGTGTGGAGGTCCAACTTCCCTTTGTATTTGGTGTCCTCGAGGAAGAGGATGAAGCGTGACAAAGGGGTGGATGTGGGTACAGATGCAGAGGCTGTGGCAGCATCCATGTTTAGCCTGGGGTGTGGATAGAGAGTGGAGGAGCTCAAGAGTTGCAAAAGTGAAAATAGTGAATGAGTTAGGTGGCCCCCCTTTTATAATGTACCCTTTTTTTAAGACATTAAAAAAAAGGCACTTTCACCAAAAAATGATTTCTCATCCCAATGCAAAAAATTATATTCAAAGGCATGATTTGCCGAAGCAAATCATGTTGATTACAGCGGGGATCAATATGAAAATTGCAAGAGTTACAAAGTTATAAGATCGATAGCATAGTTCCATCTATCCCCCAGTCCTCCTCGACCTTCAATTTGTCTTGCATTCTCTTCCCAATCTGCGGACATTCATTACAATAAGCATCTAATGATCGACAAACCATGATGTATTGAAAATGTGGTGGAAGGATTCTCACCTTGTGACCTTGTAAACGAAATTGTGCTTGTTGAAGGGCCTCAAAAACCATAATAACCAAATGTTCTCGAACATTACTGAGAGTCCAATGCTTGTTCACTTGGACTGCCTCCAAAGCATCGTTGGGCATCTTCACTGCAATGTCAAAGCTTGCAATAGCGCCGTCTACACTCTGTAAGGGAGTCCACACTCCAAGCTTACACATCCAACGATCATAGTGAAATCGTATGTACAAGGAGGTGCGGGATTTCAAATAGCGCATTCCAATACCTGAAGCTCCAACCTTACAACGGTACCGGTCCCCGTTGTGCATGCCCTCCACAAAACCCCAGTCCTCTTCTAAAAGCCTTCCTAATTCCTCGTAATGCGCATCTTTACATACAAGCATTGTGGTAGTCTCCACAAATCCAAACTCTTTAAAAATGTGCACAAAACAATGAATAGGCAAACACCAGCTCAAGCCCACAGACTTAGAAGCTTTAGAGTATTTCAAAGAGTTTTGGACATCCATTATCATCTTTTGATTGAAAGATGCTACCGACCACAAATCTGGGACCGGCCACTCCATACTTAATAAGGAAGTTACTTTGATGGGTTCAAGCGTTCCAAATGCTTGTGTAGAAGTAGGGACAATATAGGAGTGAGAATAGAAAAAAATCCTTCTTTGAACCAGTTTGGTTGGGCAAAGATGCGGGAACATTATTGCTCCAATATCCTAATGTATAGCATTGAATGTGCCGGAGAGACTATGTAGTGGCTGCTCCTCCACCAACGTGGATGGAAATATGACTATAAATGCATGACAAATGTTAAGTATGAATCCATAATAACATTACACTGTGATTTCACACCTAGCTTTGTATTCTCAAAACCTGTACTGACAATGTGTTGGAAATCGAGGTGGTTGTTGCAAGTGCATGGTTGACATTGAGAAAACATGTTGCACAATGGCTATGGTCCCCTTGTCTTTGCGGTTCTTGAAGCCAAGGAGCTTTCCTTTCCAATGAAGATCCAAGTTTGCACGATTCCGCACACGATGAGGGCCAACCGTAGATGGTTGCATGTATACCCAAGCACCTTTGGTGAACTCTTGTGGCACCCACTCATCATCTACACCTCTAGTGCTGTGGCATGCAAGTGCTGTGACCTCATCCTTTGGTCGCCTTTGCGAAGTAGAGTTGGCCATGGTTGAGCAAAGCAAACTAAGAGGAGGAGAAGAACCTTGCTTGTTGCTACAATGTAGGCGTGATAAAGTGATATGAGAAAATGGTCAACCCTTGTGGCAATGGGAGGAGAAGGTGGACAACCCTTGCTTGGTGTGGCACTGGGAGGAGAAGGTGGATAAGCCTTGCTTGGTGTGGCAATGGAAGGTGGTAGGGGAGGAGAGAGGAGCTTCCTTGCTGCAGCAATGGAGATGGTGTAAAGAGAGAGAGTGTTGGAGTAGAGGATGAGTGTGATGGTTGCAACCAAGGAGGGGTTGGAAAAGGGGTTCTAGAGAGAGAAAATCCCTTTTTGCCTAATAACTAATTTTGGGGGAGCTCTGGATAGCAAAAAATGATTTTTTAAAAGTTTTTAAAAAAATTTGAATTTTAGGGTTTTTGGATGCACGTTTTGACTTTTTGAGATCAAAAAATGCTTTTTTGACCATAAAATAGTTTTAGGGGGGTTTTCAGAAGATGAAATTTGAGTTTTGAAATTTTTGAAAAATTTCAAATTTTTGGGATTTTTTCAAAACTGGATCAAAAAGGAGGGAAGTTGGAGGTTCCATATGTCCCCCCCCCACCCCACCTTCTCACTAGGTAAGAGCCCATTTAAAAAGTGTAAGACTACTTTGTCCCCCTACATTTTTGAGGGCATAGAGTGTGTCCACCACCCTCTTCTCATTGGCTGGCCTCTAATTAACCTTAATCCCAAAGGGCCCCTAGAGGGTTCATATTTTTCCTAATGAATGCTAAGCAATGTTGGTGATCCTAATCTTGTATTGACGCTATCATGAGAAACATGACACATGAGTCATATTAAAATAGCATCTTGCATATGCACAAACAATCCTTTCTAAAGTATCAAAGGTCTCTATCCTTACAAGTATAACATAATCCATCAGAATCAATTAATCATATTCCAATCTAAAGACCATAAATCAAAATACGATCCCATCACATGGGTAAGCACTCTACCCTACTCTGGGTGATACACATCCATCTTACAAAATCACTTTGGCATATACCATGGCTGAAAAAAATTGATAGTATTTTTGATAGCACAACGTAACCAAACAAAATAATCTAATATCCATACCAACTTTCTCAACCAAAACCATAAGGGTTCTTCATCCCTTGACTGTAAACCATAATCCTCCCTGAACCAATTCCCACACTCAGAGTTTTGACTATATACAATGTGGTTGGACCGCCCCAACACAAATGGCCCTTAAAGAATGAATTTTTATGCAATCTAACTAGTGACTCAAAATAATTTTGAAATCCCATGTTGGAAGGTTTAACCATGCATTATTTATGGACTATGACTGCACCTCACTCCCCTTGTACATGTAGAGCTAGTATTGACCTAAATCGGTGGAAAGTAGTACATGAATGAACATGAGATATCCACATACATATTTAAGGTTTTATACATCATACAACATCACCACATCAATCCAATAATGATGCTAAATAGATACACCACTTTGTTCAACCATATATCATAACTTCACATGTAGGTGTAAATCATTTTTTTTTTCAATTTTTAGATGCACACATGAAATGCAAATGAAAGTATTTTACCTCATACCAATGCATCTAGCTCATCCATAAAAGTTCATAAACTAACACCTTATCACATCACTTCGCCCCATATGAGACTCATGCAAACAACCATGACACAAAAGAAAGGCATTTTATGCAAACTTTCCTGTATGATTTAGGTTGACCAAGCATATATCCATACATAAGTTTATGGAAATCAAAAAAAATTATTCAACTTACCAAAACAATCCATAAAATGTATATAAACCACTCATCAAACTCATGAGCCTATATGCTACTTCCCCCCTAGTAGTATCCCTACACATATAGGTAATTGAGTACCAAAATGGTTAATAACTCACACTCATGATATAGTAACCATGATCTAAATACATCTAGAAGTATGTATAATCAATGTTTTTATTTGTCTAGGTGGTTTCTCTCATGTGACAACTCTATATAGTGGTTCTACAAGGGGACTGGAGTCTAAAATATCTACTAGGTGCGGTGAGCAGCGAGCTATATCTTAACTATAGCTTTTCATGACCCACTATAAAAGAGAAAATTATCTCAATGGTGTGATTGATTTTTAATTCAAAGGGTTTAACTTGATTCATAAGGGTTTATGAGATACAAAAAAAACAATGTTCCTATTGTCTACGTGATGTGGAGCAAAAAGTGCTTTTTATGCATCTATTGATCATAGACACACCATATGCATATTTCACATGCTAGACATTATGGAGCATCCTTGTAGGCATGTTGCATTACCATACATGTCTTTGTACACAAGAAAGGCAACCACCAAGGGTGTAGTTCTTTGAGGCAGTTTCCCAGAAATGAAAGTAAAGAGAGAAAGAGATGATGGCTATGGAATTTAGAGCTTCTTATCACGATAAAGAAGAGGATTATGGATGATCAAGGGGATTCTTGATTTTTTGATAGAAAGAGGCGATGAGAGCCACATAGAAAATCTCGCTTGTTGTGTAAAGCGTGCACACCATGAAAATAGAAGAGAATAAAGTAAGCAAGTAGAGAGAGATGGTTCTTCTTCTTTTAATTCTCTCAAGAAAAGAGATTCTTATGGATATGATGATGGAGATCTTGCATCGCTCTCTATTATGTACATAGAGTTTTCCTTTATTCTATACAACTATCGACATTAAAAATTGAGCAGTAATATCCCTTATATGTTAATTCTTCAAGCCGAAGTACTCCCCAAGGTCTCAAATAGCTCCTATCTTTTTGGAGCTTTTGCTAAAAACATGGCATAGCTTTTGAAAGTCAATTCTTGAAAACCTCATCCAATTTTTGTTATAAAAATTCACTCTATAATTGATATCTAGCAAGTAATGAGACCGTGAGTAAACTAGATTGCACTACGGTACCCTAGTATAATCCTCGTTTGTTATGAAGCATTCTACAACATCTACATATGGTTTTGAAACCAAATCCTCCACCTTGATTCTAATAATCTTCCACACCTCTTTACTTGCCTTAAGTACTCGATCCTTCATTAATTCCACTTTTGCCTCAATAAACAACACTCCTTGTAACTCCAAACCCTCATTCTCAAGTACTTGTTGAAAAGAACACAAGAAACTGAACATTGTACATAGGTTGATAGATAGTACCACATGTATTAGTAAGTTTCTTCCATCCATCATACAGACCCTTGTTTGGAGGTGATAACAACATACAAGTGCCCACCTAGCCAAGGCGCCCGTTGGGTCAGCCGGCCAAAGTTTTGATGTGGTCACATTATTTTTCCGATGTTTAATACATCAAACCCAGTAAAAGCCTAATGACAATCGTCTATGTCAAGTCTAAATCAAAGATGTACTTTTTCCAATGATGTATGTAAAGGTCCATGAGAAGTTGGCCGCCGGCCACTTTAGAAAGCCCTAGGTATATAATACACTAAGGTTAGTGGGAAAGGGGGATCATTTTTGAAGATAAGCGACTATTGTTGTACGCATAGAGAGTGACCTCTTGGCTCCAACTTGTAATCATCGCTATTGTGGCTACGGTAATCCAAATTCAGTTTTGTTTATTGCATTGTGTTCTTCTTACTCTGCTCTTTCATTCAAGTGTAAGCATTCAAGATTCGGTGTAGGTATCAAACACAACCGTTGTGGCCTTAAATCGTTGTTTTGAGTGTTTATATGCGTATTTTATGTTGTTTTGACCCTAGGAGAGGCTTTAGGGACCCAAAAATGACCCTTTAGGATCACCCGTTTACTATTTTTGCGTACTTTGGGACGAGCAATTGCGATCCGTGTACCCATGCAGAATACTGTGACAATGATAGGATATGCTCCTAATAGTCCTCTCTGGCTTCCCCTTAAGTTTCGTGCGAATGCGATGTGATTTGCATGGTAAACAGGCATGATGACTGTAGAGCTGTGTGGAAGGACATATGCAGATTACTCTTTCATTCAAGTGTAAGCATTCAAGATTCGGTGTAGGTATCAAACACAACCGTTGTGGCCTTAAATCGCTGTTTTGAGTGTTTATATGCGTATTTTATGTTGTTTTGACCCTAGGAGAGGCTTTAGGGACCCAAAAATGACCCTTTAGGATCATCCGTTTACTATTTTTGCGTACTTTGGGACGAGCAATTGCGATCCATGTACCCATGCAGAATACTGTGACAATGATAGGATATGCTCCTAATAGTCCTCTCTGGCTTCCCCTTAAGTTTCGTGCGAATCTGATATGATTTGCATGGTAAACAGGCGTGATGACTATAGAGCTGTGTGGAAGGACATAGGCAGATTACTTGGCTTTAGTGCGTATGATTTTCTTGTAGAGTTAGTAGTTGCATCTCTTCGAGTTCACTTCATTAGGATTGACACCCTAGTGAGTTTCCGTGCCTCATCTGAGTCGCTTCCCTGGTATTGATATTTATGTTGATGCCTGAAGGCTATGCTATGGACGTCCGTCACGGCGACCCACAAACATTGGCGCCGTTGCCGGGGAATGAATCTTAGGTGATGAGTGAAAGAGTGCATATTCAGAGTTTTCTTATTGTTTGAAAAGATAATTTCCATTCCATTTACATTTCAATGAAGCATCTAGACAGGGGTTTAGTGCTTAGTGGATTCTAGGGTCGGTGGAGTGGCTAGATCTACTCTTGAGAGATATAGGGAGTTGTGAGTGAGGTTGCTTTAAGCATTTTTTCTCTTCAAATTTCTTTGTATTGATTGAGTACTGATCCATCATCCGTTTTTTATCCTATTTGTTTTGTTTGATTCATTTTCTTATGTTCTTTCATTTCTGTACTTAGGAGTAGGATAAGTAAATCACATTCCAGTCAGATTTGGGGCAAAAGATAGAGTCAAAAACACCAGAAAACCATAACTTTGGCAAAAGGGCCATAAGACTCTGAAATTAGAAAATCTGACCAAACAGAGCTGAAATTGATTCAAATCACAAAGTGGTAGCACCAAACACTGGGAAGTACTTGTCAGAGAGAGCCTGTAAAATTTCATCAGATTTGGCTCTGGTACTACGATCGTGATTGGTGTACCTCAGTGTCAGAATTGTACAAGATTTGACACGTGCCTCCCTGATAAGATTCTAAATAGGTTTGTCTAAAGCAACCACACCCAAAAACATCAAAAATCAAGGAAATCAGGCCACTTGGGTAAAACTAGCCTGACAGACCCAGAAACTGTAAAATATTGACTTTTGGTGATCCAAATGCAAAAAGACTTGGGGGATAGCTTTAAAACATCAGTGTCTACAAGCATGCCAAATTTGGTTGAATTTGGGCTCAGAACTATGATCGCGATTGGTGTACCTAGACCTCAGATTTGTACCCGATTTGATGAGTAGACTCTTCAAGGGTATACAAACATAAAAGTCTAAAGGACCTAGGGTCAAAAACCACAAAAAACTGGTCAAAACCATTGAATACAGATCCAAGTCAAAAACTACTAAACTGGCATAGAAATTGACTTTCAGTAGACCAAAACACATCAAAACTGGGAAGAAACCATGCAGAGGGATAGCCTGTGCATAGGACAAGCCTAGGTATCTCTCAAATCCCAAATCAAACATCAAAATCAATCAAACCTGATAAAATTGGAAAATCAGGCACTTCAGACCAAGAAACTGTAAATTCTTGACTTTTTTGAGTCCAAATACAAAAGTGTCTGATAGGTAGTCTTAAAATAGCCTAGTGAACAACTGGTGAAGTTTCATCCAATTTGGGCTCCAAACTACGATCACGATCGGTGTACCTCAGTCCCAGATCTGACCCAGATTTGACCCACACATACACCTAGGTTATATAAGATACCAGATTATGTCAAAATTAAAACGGAAGTCACCAAAATAGCCAAAAACAGCAGACACTCAGAAAACCAATGCAGCAGACCAAGATCTGGTAAAAACTTGACTTTTTCTTGTCCAAATTCAAAAACATTTGAGGAGTAGATTGTACACATCATTGTCTACCATATCCACAAGTTTCACTTGAAAAGGAGCTAGAACTACGATCGCGATCGGTGTACCCCAGTGACATTTTGAGTTGAGACTTGGTGAGTAGGTAGCTGACATCTAGTGCAACATATTTTCCAAAAGGAGCAAGGTCAAAAAAGCAAAAGAAAGTGGTCAAAAGTCCTAGTTACACAATCAGGCCAATAACCGCAAAACCACATGGGATTTGGGTTTTCATTGGTCAAAACATATCCAAATTCAAAAATACAAAGACACTTGGTATCAAGACATCAAGGGCTAGCTGTTGTGCAAAAATCTTCCAAATCTGTGACATGGGGCCAACGATCGCTATCGGTGTACCTCTACATAGTGAGGGTATTTAACCAATGAAGCCACGAGAGTTCTAACGGATTACACTTATGATGGCCTTTATAGGTTACCTATTGGGGATCAAAACAACTTCTATAGATGTTTAAATTCCATCATTGAAGAGTTGACAGACTACAAGAACCTCTATGCCTTCACATACACAGATGACCAGGGAGTGCAAGTTCTAATGGTAGATAAGTATGGATGAGAGTACAAACTTATTAGCCCAATTGAGCTAGAAAGATATACATACATGGGTACTCCAATCTCTGCTTACTACTTTCAACCGAGTGTAAGCGTACCAGGGTTTTTTGAGACTGATTTTCAAGAAGCTAACATTGAAACTATGGAATCAAATGGACCTCAAACATCCAAAATAGCTATTCACGGGAGTGTAGCTCCTACCTCATTGAGTGGAACCAAGAGACCACCAGTTAGAGACTTACAAATCCATCAACATTTCCAAAACATGTCTCAAAGGGGATTCCACTAGGATTTGCTCCAAGACGAGAAGAAGGAATGAGGGATGTCTTTGTGAGAGACCTCAACACACTAAGGTACATGGTTGAACCAGAACCAATGAGACCATATCAATTGGCCAAATGTGCCAAGAAGAAGTATGATGGATTAAGGGATCCATACGTACATGTATCCTTGTTCAAACAAGTGTTAAGAGCCGAACAAGTATTTTATTTTCATACACAGTATGAGGGATTTGGCTTAACCTTGGAAGAGATAGCATTGAATTGGTTCCAACCGTTGGACAAAAATGCCTTCTCAAACGTTGAACAACTGTTGCAAGAATTTGTTGTGGAGTTCTCTAAAAGGGGAATCAAGCATAACACAGTGTCCCAAATCTATGCATTCAAGCAAAAAGAAGATGAGAGAGTGAAGGAAGCATCGCTACGCTTCAAACAATATATAGAGAGATGTCCGGAACGCAAGTTACCACATGATGAAAGATTATCAATTCTCTTCATAGAGGGTTTAAAAAATGAAACTCTCAAGAAAGATTTGCACTTAAAAGGATGTACTTCCTTTGAAAATTCATGAGAGAAGCGTTATACCTAGTTGACAATTGTAAAGCCTATCGCGAGGAAATTGGTGATACAAAGATCACTATGGATAATGCTCCTTTAGCATCTAGTGAAACCAACACAAGGCAAGTGGTTATGTCTCAATTAATGACCAACCTAGATGAGCTAGCGTGCAAGTAGCACAACAAATAAAATGGTGTGCCATTGAGCAAAAATGGACCAATCATGAGATGAGTGAGTGCTACTATAATCAAACCTACACGAGGGGAATACTATTTGGACATCAAATAGAAAAACAAATGCCATTACCAAATCATCCATTATTTCAAAATAGGGTTGTATCAAGGGCTTTACAAAGAGCTGAGGTGTCACAACCTAGGCTAGGGCAAGAACCTATGAGAAAACTCTATTCATTGAATGAGGACACTCTGATGTTCATAGCCAATCAAGATCATAGAACAGAGACCATTCTGGCTAAGCAAGAACAACCATCAATTGTGCCACCAGTGACTCAACAAGATGGACCATGCTACAAGTGTGGAGGTAATCATTGGGCCAAGAATTGTTCTCGTGTAGAGATAATTGGATATTGTTTGGAGTGTGCCATTACACATGTTGTTCCTAATTGTCCAAAACACCCAAACAAACAGGGGAAAACAACAATGAATTTTGTGGGAGTGTTACCTTCTCCAAGTGGATCAGAGGCAGAACCCAAAATTCGTGTGAAGGTAGTGACTAGAGCCCAAGAAAAATAAAATGCTAAGGACCAAGCTAATGAGGAGAAAGATCAACAACCCAAACAAGGGGAAACAACTAGTGTGTCAGTGAGGACTGAGAGAAAATCTTGGAAAGCCAAAAGAGACAGAATTAAAGCAAAAATAATTACAAATCAAACTGCACTACAAACAGAATTACAAGAGACAAAGGAGCAGTTAAAACAAGAACGGGAAAACAAAACGGTGGTGAGCGATAAGAAACCAAGGAAGGCGTCTTCCGGAGGATCTGTGTTGGTAGACAAAGTCCTAGAGCCATTAGATGCTGCACTGGAAGCATATGAGGCTAGATTGAAACCCAACCAAACCCTAGAGCAATGAGGGATCTAATATTCTCATGCTAAGGTAGAGACTGAGAGGTTGAAAATGTGTAAGGAATTGGTAAAAACTGCACAGGCATTGATGGAGCCTGAAGCACCAATTCCACCTCCAGAAACAAAACCAAAAAGTGTTGGATTTGAAATGCCTAACGCAAAGGTTGTTGAAACATTAACTCAAAGAAACATTGAGCTAGAATCACAAAAGGATGTGCAAGCAAAGACTGCAACACAAGAAACCAACAACCTAGAAATTCAACTAGATGATCAAGTAGTGGCCAGCACCACTAATGATGCAAGGTCAAGATCACAATTTATGGCACCTATCCCAGAGATAGATGAGCCATGGCCAAATGAATTGTGGGAAGCAATTAGAAGTGCAAAAGGTGGAAGTGCGACTTTCCAATCTGCACCCATAACTGAGGTCAATATAGGGCATGAAGTCTATCAGGGAGACATTCAATCTCTAAATGGAGATGTAGGGACGGAAGTTTCAATTGAAAGCAAACCACAGTCCTTGAAGACCTTACCCTTATACATAGGAGAACATGAGGCAGACTAAGAGACTAGATTGGTGCCATCTCAGAGGAAAGCCATATCCAAGATGATGGATACAAAGAGGATGCAAGAGTTGATGTCAACTCAAATACAGTGCACCATTACTCTATCTGAACTGCTTAAGATTAGACCACATGTATGGGATGAAGTAGGCCAATTTGGGGAAGATGGGATTAAAGATACCTCTTCAAGATCTACCCTCAAAGGAACAACCAAACAAAACTCAACAAGAAAGTGCAAACGCTAAACTTGTGCCAATAAACAAGGTGGGGGAATATTGCGAAGGAGAAGAAGGAAACACCACCTTACCTGTGGAATACAAAGGAGTTAAAACATTGGCTATACTTGATAGTGGGGCTGGAGTAGCCATAGCCACAAAAGACATTTGGGAAAAATGGGTAGACCAGCGCTTAGGAAAACTAGAATGAAGTTGCAACTTGCAGATGGATACACGGAAAAACCTTTGGGTATCCTAGAGCAAATTATTGTGACTTCTTGTGGAATTGAATATGAACATACATTTGAAATAGTAGATTTTGGAAAAGGGAACAATTTTGATATCATTTTAGGAAGACCTTTCATGCGTCAACTTAAGATGGTTCAAGATTGGGGCTATGACAATATCTACTTGAGACATAAAAAGATCACCACAAAAATAAGCAGAAAAGACCATAGCTATAGAGATGTGAATAGAACTCCTTTAGAAGAAATTGACTCTACTATAGTCAATGGGAAAGAGATACTTGCGTGGCTACAAACCAAACAAGAACTTTGGATATGTGGTGCTTCGAAGTGTGGAAGCTCAGTGAAGGAGGATTGCATCCTAGAAAGATCAATGGACGATGAAGCTTACATACCAGAACCCTTTCCAGAGCAATTATTTGAGCCATTTGGATGGATTCAAATATTGGAAACCTTGGATGTATGCGTACAAGAACTTTGGATATGTGGTGCTTCGAAGTGTGGAAGCTCAGTGAAGGAGGATTGCATCCTAGAAAGATCAATGGACGATGAAGCTTACATACCAGAACCCTTTCCAGAGCAATTATTTGAGCCATTTGGATGGATTCAAATATTGGAAACCTTGGATGTATGCGTAAATGAGCTAACTCCAACCAAGTTTTGT
This sequence comes from Adiantum capillus-veneris, assembly GCF_014529385.1. Lineage (NCBI taxonomy): Eukaryota > Viridiplantae > Streptophyta > Polypodiopsida > Polypodiales > Pteridaceae > Adiantum > Adiantum capillus-veneris. The sequence continues at coordinate 106,914,943 of NC_140953.1, forward strand.
GATGAAGAAGGCTACGACCTAGTTTCATGTTTTATGTTGAAAGTGCTAAGAAATTCTAATGAGATTTGTGAGAATGAAAATAGGGGGACAAATAGCTATGTCATGGAGGATGGTGCACAAACACAAACTAGGAGAGCAATACAACCATGTGGAGATGTCATTATTGACATACTTGAAGAGTCAACAACATCTACTCCAAAGAAACTAACTTCAAATGATGCAGAGTTGAAAGTACAGGAAGAATCAGATGTGCAAAGCTCCACATCAACAGATGTTCTACAAACTCAAGATCAAAGGAAGAATGAGGAAGAATACAAAGATGAAAAATATCCCACATTGATCAAATTCAATTTATGCGGACAAACAAGGCTCAAGGTTACATGTTCGGCCGCAATTGATCCTTATGCTACTAAGAATATAATGTCATATGGCACTTGGATAATGATGGGAAAGCCGACAATTAAAGAAGTGGAGGAAAGAGTATACACCAGTGCCAAAACACCAATCCCAAGTTTTGGCATAGCAGAGGCAATACTCAAGTTGAGTCATGGGGAGTTCAAAGACAACTTCAACATAGTTGACTCACATCACATCAAAGAAAGTCTAGTCCTAACAAAGAAGAATATCTTCTTTGGGAAACAACAAAAAGCATCATCAACAACAACAAAGACGGTCCAAGAGACATCAACAAAAAAGACACAACCATCTGCAGCAAAAAAAGCTAAGTCCAAACTAAACATTGAAGAAGATCATCCTCGCAAGTCAGTTTTACCTTCGACAAGCCCATATCAAAGCTCAAGCAAAGTCTCTACGTCAAGAAAGAAAGCTTCAAAAATGCAATGGATCCCTAAACAAAAGGTTTTTCAACCTAAATCTCCATCATAGCAAAGTCTCCAAAAGAATCAAATAAATGTCAAGTAGGTGTTGGTATCCAAGGAACACATTAAAGTCAAAGATCCAATTTGGATACACTCTCAAGAACAATCTCAACAACAAAATGATGTTTGGGCCAAAAAGCCCAAGGTAACGGCATGGAACTTCTCACCCTTACAAAGAAACCCCACAAAGAACAAGCTGAGAATTCAACGCAAGACAATCAACTCAACTAGGAGAAAGAAGAAGCAAAAGAAAAGATCTTCAAAGAAGCAAAGAATACAACAAATATGGGTACCAAAGTCAGAGATTTATCAAGCTACCCAACAAGGCCAAATGAAGACAAAGAATAGAATGGTTCCCGTCAACCTACTTGAAGCACAAGGATTCTATGAAGGTAACACCCAAATATGGGTACCCAAAGTAGTTGCTCAACCTAGAGCCACTAAGACCAACCAAGTAGCTGGGTGGAGATTAGCATGTTCAGTTCCCCTGACCTTTCACTGGTATCAGAGCAAGGTGGGAGGAGGAAGAAGGGAGCTATGGAAGAGGGGAGATGGAGGTCTCGCATGGATTTGCATGATCTCTCTCTCTCTCTCTCTCCCCCACTCTCTCTCTTGTTTCCTTGAGGGCGGGCATGGAAAGGCCAGCCAAGGGTAGAGCCGCAAAGGTCACCCCTTATATGGGGAGTTTCATGGCGGGCTCAAGCACCCCTGACACACAACATGGGACATAGCCCCTGCACAGCCGAAGCGAGAAGCCAGCCGCGGACATGGCCGCTTTGAGGAGAAGCAAGAAGCACAGCACCATGCCGAAATGGGGTGTAAGCGGGCTATTTGGTTTCGCCAGGGCCTGTAGAGGCAAGTTTGTCACATGAGGGTAGCGAAATGAGGTCCGCGGATGCTTCCTCCATGGGTTTTATCCCTCCGCAGACGGCAGCTTGCCGCCATAGCCACTGTGTGGTTATTTTATATATATTTATAAAAAAAACCTATTTTAGGAAACCCTACCCCATAGGGTCGTTCCCATAGCCAAAACAGATTACAATTGTTCGCCAAGATGGTGATATGCTTGAAGCATGGATACAGCATTGACGGGGCACACGCTGCAGGAAATTGCAAAGTTGAGGGACATAGTCCTCTCTTAAGGCCAACTACCGACTGCCTCGCAAGTGCTGATAGTAGCCGACTTTCGAAAATCAAAGAAAAAAAAAAAAAAGAAAACTCATTTCCCCTCCCCCCCCCCCAAATATCCTCTCTCCCAATTTACCCCCACTCTCAAACCCCCCCCCCCCCCCCCCGGCCAGGCGGAAGCTTTGAAACCCCCCCCCCCCCCCCCCCCCCCCCCCCCCCCGACCCCTCCTCTCGTGCTCCCTCGGTGTCAGCCGCATGGAAACCCCCCCCCCCCGCTTTCCGTATTCCTACACTCACCCTTTACATTCCCCCCCCCCCCCCCCACTCTCATTACCCCCCCTTTTTGGCCCGCCAATATTCCTTCCCCGACCCCTCCTCCCTCTTCCCCCACTCATTTGCCTCACCCTCCCCTCGGCATCATTCCCCTCCCCTCGGCCTCATTCCCCCCCCTCTTGGCCAGCTGATATATTCCCTCACTCCCACCCATTGACTTGTTTTCCCTCCCCTCGTCCTCAAGCTCCCATGCAAGACAGTAGAACCCCCCCCCCTCTCTCTCTCTCACCCACACATCTCCCCTACCCCACTACCTCACCACCCTCCCTCTCTCTCTCTCTCTCTCTCTCTCTCTCTCCTCTCTCTCTCTTATCCAAAGCCTCACCCCCTCCCTCTCCCTCAAATTCTCTCTCTCTCTCTCTCTCTCTCTCTCTCTCTCTCTCTCTCCTCTCTCTCTCTCTCTCTCATCCAAAGCCTCACCCCTCCCTCTCCATCACAATCTCTCTCTCTCAGCTCAGTCCGCGGACACCGCTCTCTCTCTCTCTCACTCGGGTGCTTAGACCATGCAAAAGAATCCTCTCTCTCTCTCTCTCTCCTCTCTCTCTCTCTCTCTCTCTCTCTCCTTCTCACGGATAGCAGAAAATAGGGCCTCCCTTTCTCTCTCACCACACACACACACACACACACACACACACACACACACACACACACACACACACACACACACACACACACACACACACACACACACACACACACACACACAATCACCCCCGCCCCCCCCTCCCCTCTCTCCCTCTTCGGCGCTGTGCGCTCAGTCCGCAGGACCACCCTCTCTCCCACCCGGGCGCTCACACACGTTTCACAACACACAACACACACACACACACACACACACACACACACACACACACACACTACACACACACACACAACACACACCATACTTACACACACACACACACGCACCACACAACACACCACACACTCTCTCTCTACCCTACCCCATTCCCTCCCCCATCCGCCTCGCGCAGTAGAAAGCAGGCCTCCGGCCATCCTCCCATCCGCCATCAACAAAAGAAAAAAGATAAAAAAACTATATATATTATATATATAAAGCCCCCCTTCCCACGCACGTTTTTGCGCACACACATACATATACATACACACACACCCACCCTCATGCACAAATACATACACACACACACACACACACACACGCATATTCGCACCACACCACAATACGAAGGAAAAACGACTACGATATCAACGAATAAAGAAGAAGGATCCAAAGCACGTGCCACCAACAACAACAAAAAGAGAAAATGCACCGAAGGCATGCCCTGGCGACTCCAAAAATAAGTACGCTCGACACCGATGTACCAGCAGCACACCATTCGCCGGCAGCACGCAACCACGACGCCATCCCAGTAATTTATAGCTTATTTTCATCATTATCTTCAGTTGTCACCCGAGCCATTGTAAATTTCCATTTTTTGTAAATATCCTCTCTCTAGGTGATGGTCACAAAGGCCCACCTAGAGATTCCCATCTTTTAATAACCTTCCAAAACAAAGCAAGGGTCAACCACACCGGGCCCACCACTTGCTTTGTCTCCCCAATTAAGCTTACCCTAACCACACTGGGATTACCATAATCCAAGCAGCCAACACCTATAAATTGGCACTGAGAGGTCACTATCAGGGGGGGGGCAATTCATGAGGAGCCAAGCATTTGGTAGAGGGTAGTGGGAAGGATTGAAGCTATCACCATCACGGGGAGGGGGCTTGTGTGTTGGGTTTGCCTCGGGAATTGCACCATGCGAAGGAACCACATCCATCTCTCGACTCCAATGGTCGATGCACACATGTATACACGCTCTTGGTAGTAAGTATTCACAATCATTGAGTCGTCTTAGAGAACACACCAAGTAGGTTGCACCATCTCCTCTCCCTACCTCTCTACCACCATGGCATGCCACTTGTAAATATTGTAGAAATAATTCACCCTCACACCCCCGAGGGTTACCAAGAGAACACACAGAAGCAAGCCAAGACGCAAGCTGATCTGGATGCGACACTAAAAAGATGTCAAGAGCTGGAAAGTCAGAGTCAGGCAGCAGCAGACCAAAAGCTTCAAAGAGAAAATGAGGAGTATAAGAAAATCAGCAGATCACTGACTGATGCGGAGAAAGAAAGGGACAACTTGACACTCCAGCTTGTCGATGAGTCCAAAGAAGTGGAGACTTTGAGGAATGCTAAGGAAAACGATGAGCTAGACACATGAGATCCACCAGAGAAGAGACAAAGATTGATGCTGGTCGAGGGCTCCCTAGTGATGCAAAGCCATTTGGAGGATGAGAACAAAGCCATGAAAGATGAGCTAGCAGCCTTGAAAAAGAAGATGGACGAGGATCTCAAGAAGATGCAAACTGAAAATGAAGACACCAAGAAGAAGCTAGAAGAGGTTGAGAAAGCCAATGCGGAATTGAACGACCTTTTACTGACCATGGGGGATCAAGCTGAACAGGAAAAGAAAGCATATCAAAAGCAGATTGATGAGCTAAAAGGCCAACAGCAGACTGAAGAGCCACACTTGAGCACAGGGCCATCAACTATGGAAGGAATTGATATAGACAATGTGTCAGATCCAGTGGACACAACAATGCAAGAGGACATCCTTGTGGGACCATCCCAAGAGCCCTGGGATCTGACACAAGAAGAAGAAGACAATCTACAAAAGGCAATAGAAGCAGCCATAAAAGACACCGCCAAAGAAGCAATGGAGTGGGAGCAGAGGATATTGAAGTCTATGACCATTTAGAAATTAGATGCAAATGTCGTTCGACATGAATAGCTACAACCCTCTCCCCCATATCCTCTTCTCAAGTATGAAGCTGCTACAATAAACAAGAGGATTAAAGAGGAGCCGATAGTGCCACTATACGAAGAAGATATCACCAAACCAGAAGGTGTTAAACTTATTGTGGACTCTCAACCAAAATGGAGGAAGGCATGGCTAACTAAATACCCACAGTATGTAGTACATCTGGTAGAGGCGCCTAAAATAATCAGAGACAACCTTAGCTTTTTCCCTCTACCAAGGTTGCGGACCTGGAAAGAACAAGAACTGCTGAAGAAAAGCCACCCCACGTGGCTCAACTACCCAAAGCTACCAGGCTTGAAGGCAGGTGAGAGAATGAGTGAGCAATACATGGTGAAAACCCTAACGGGCGCCATTAAATTGTTCACTGGCTTGCCTAACCTCTCTTGCATTATGCTCAGAAAGATCTGTAAAACCCTTCTGGCAGTTTTTGAGATCTTTAAACGTGGACAGGCAACAGACAACATATTCTTCTTCCAAGACACATATAGATGTGTGTATGAACTATCTGATCAACCTTCCCATGAGGTGATACATGCCCTCTACCAGCGAACAATGTTTTTTCCCTCGTACCATCTCCAGGCCTTTGAAGAATCCTTCTACACCGGTTTCTTCACCATCGATACAGATATATTCGGCCCTACATTATTGGCCCAGCATGCACGGTATGAGTCTATTCTGAAGATGCGCAAAAGCCTCCACTGAAGAAGCAGCTCTTCTGTCATGTAGGGGACGACATGATCTAGGAGGGAGGGAGTGTTAGCGGCTGGACACACCCAACGGAGGATGATTGCCCGACGGGATACTAATTTCCTTTGTAATCATTCCTTAATTGAGAAGAAACCCTCATTTCACCTTTGTAAATAGTGGGGCTTGTAGAAGCTTCCAAATTGTATCCCATTTTTGACATTTAGACTTAGTAAATGGTTAAATTGGAACATTAGGGTTTGAGATTGTAAGGTATTTATACCACTTTTGACCTTAATGCAAAAAAACATTTTGTCATTTGGATAAGTTTTTTCTGTGTAAGTTGAGCGTACTCAGTGTACGAGAGAGAGTGAGAGTTTATCTTGACGCTACGCACACACTGGTGGTCGGAATCAAGTGCGGAGAAGTGCAGCATGTTGCCCCCAAAGAGAGCTATGCGTCAACACCTACATTGCAGGTGTACGACCCAACTTTGCGAGATCGACCCACAAGCTATATCTGGTGATTCGGTGAGCATACGTTGTCCGTTTTTGCATTTCAACATATCCACGCGTTCGCAATGAGTAGAGCTACACATTAGGCACTTTAGTTTTCAGAAAACTTCGACCTGTAAATTTCGACTAGACATCCTACGTGATTCTGCATCGGGTGTTTAGGGTTGGGTTTTTGGGTCACGGACCTTAGGGAGAGCGTCCTATTGGTGTTAATAGGATTTTCTTCAAGTTCCGTAGCGTTTGGAGAACGTTTGATGGGTAATTGGCTCTTGAAAGCGTTGTAGGAAATATCCTCTTGTGTACTCTTGAAGGTTGTAACTTAGACATTGGGTAGAGACCTCTGTAGGAAGTAGTCAATAGTCGGTCGAGTGTAGGTTGACACCCTATGCTTGCTTCCACACGCTTGTGGGTCGAGCTTTGTCCTTAGCTAAAAAATCTTGTTAGGTGAGTTCTCGCTCTGCTGACGTCCGTCGCGGCGTATCCGCCAACAGAGAGCTAGCGGGGTATGAGAGTAGATTGAGAGGAAGGAGTAGTCTTACGAGAAAAAATATATCTCCTCACATAATCACTCATAAAATCTTAGCATAGCTTAGTAAGTATCATGGTAGAGGAGATGAGCATGCATTGAAGCTTGGCTCTTGGTTGGATTTGCATCACAAAGCCAAGAGTTGTCTGTGGGCCTCCCTTCTCCAAGCTTGGAGTAGATGATAAGCTTTCCGTTAAATCTTGAGAAGGATAGAGAGTCTTCTTGCTTCACACATGAGATTGTGTGAATGTGTAAGTGATAATCCTTCACAAATCAGTCCCCTCTCTCATCTTGGTCGACCCCTCCTGCTAATTCCTCTTGTTGGCTTTCCATTGGGCCTTTCTAAGCTTAGCCAATAGGAGTTAAGAGGCATAAGTGATAGCCTTGTGACATGTGTTCCCCTTTCCCATTTTGTGAGAGATTTAGGTAATTAAATAATGCAACTAAACTCTCATTGGACCCCTTTGTCTTTTAGCCAATAGGAATCAGGCAAGCCATTGGATTGTTGAATGTTCATTGGACCCCTTGGGAGACTGTCCAATAGTCTTCTAGAGAGATTAATTCTTATTGGTTCTTTTATTAAGTGTTTATTAATGAGTTAAACTAGATTTACTCTAGCCTAATTCTCATTGGTCCACCTCTATGGCCATCCAATAGGATTTGAGTGCACCTTGGGGGGAAACTGGGCTAGGGAGCTGCCATGTGTCCCTTATTCCCTTTGTGTAAAGGGGCTTGCATGAGTGTGTGTGTGTGTGTGTGTGTGTGTTTCTCTCTCATCCCCTACTAAAAGGGCTTGCCCCCATCAATCTAGGACCACTTGAAGACTTTTTGAACACTCACAAAGCATCCAATTCCACTAAGCTTGACCATTTGGACTTACCTTTGAATTTTGGAACCTTAGCATTTTGGAAGTCTTAATGGGCTGAACCCTAAGGTCTTTGGAGGCCATCGTTGCACATTGCTCTTTTGCAGATGCCCCCCCCCCTTTGGATCTCTATTTTCCTTCCTTTGGATCCCTACTGTGGCCGGTCTACTAGCCTAACCAATATTCTAGCTTTTTCTCCCTTGACACTTCCCCATATTAAATGATCAGTTTAATATGAGAAAATCATTCAGGAGGATTAGATATTAGTTATTATGACATTAACTCTCTCTTGAAATCATAGTCGTCCTCGACTATGGGGTAGAGAAGATAAAACCTATTCATTATTCCTTTTTCTAGCGGGTACAAGATCCTTATGTTACCCTACAATATCGTTCCATAATGGATGATTAGTTCATTTGGTGCTTGAGAGCCTAAGCTGCCACAAGCACGTTTGCACATTAGTCCAATCAATCTTCCATAGTAGAATGACAAATTTTACTTGGTGTTTGGGAGACGTCGTCTCCGCAAACTTGATTCTAAGCATGCTTACTACTTCACATTTGTGCACAATAAAGAAAAAGAGAGTCTTATAAGACAAAAATTTGTTTATTTTAAACATTTGTACATTTTCTTACTCTATGGAAGCATTGTAAGCATTGACAAGGTTTAGGCTATCCTTTGATTGTATGCCTTGCATCCATCTAGAACCTTACCGCCTCTTAATACCTTGTCTTCATGTCGGAGAATGGACTCGGACTGCAACACCTCTTCTTGGTCCTGAATCTCCGGTGGGTCTTCAATAGTTTGTTCTTGAGGTGGATCTCCTTTGTAAGGCTTTAGTAAGCTCACATGGAAAGCATTGTGTATGAGCCAATGGCTTGGCAACTTGAGTTGATAGGCCATCGAGCATTGATTGGTCTAAGAATCTGGAAGGGACCATAGTACCTTTTTGCTAACTTAGCATAGTACTTTTGGTGTCCGTAGGCCCACTGTGTGCCTTAATCGAGCCTTGGGAAATTTAAGTAAGACCCAATCATTTTCTTTAAGCCCCTGGGCTCTTCTATGCTTATCAGCAGTAGCCTTTTTCCTTTGTTGGGAGATAGAGATAGCATCCTTAATCTTTTGGAAAGATACTTGTAGGTCTCGGCTATACTTATCTGCAGCGAAGATCTTCCCCTATACCTTAAGTAGCAGGGGACTTTTAGATCTTCCCTCAATTACCTCGAAAGGTGCTTTTCCCATGGAAGTATGTACAGTGTTATTGTAAGCATACTCCACTAAGGGTAAGTACTTATCCCATTGGTACCTTGATCTACTTCCATTACATAGGCTTTTAGTAGATCAAGGATTGTTAGGTTAGCTATTTCACTTTGGCCATACGTTTGTGGGTGCTCTAGCATGCTTTTGGGTTTTATGACATCACCTCCTACACCAAGGACCACACGCCGGTGTACGGTCCACGGCGTACGGTCCACTATGAACAACGCTGGGGATTTTTGTTTTCAAAACTTGACAATATTGCTCACGGGTCCAATGTTTTTTAATCGTTAGATTTCAAACTTGCCTTTAAGAAAATAAAAAAATTACAGGAAGGACGTGCGGTCCAATAGCAGTCGTTGTGTCAAGCTAAAAACCCCTTTCTCAAAGGAGTGGTGGAACGCTCCCGTCAAAAAAGGGTAACTTTTCCTACTTTAAGTGTAGCTACATATATAGGGCCCATGGAAAATAGCTATAGAGAAAAAAAATAGTATTAGAACGCAAGGGTAGATTCACACTAACAAAAACAAAACGGTTCTGAAAAATTTTCTTATAAAAAAGAGCTCTTCATTCTCTTAGTTTTTCTATTTTGTTCAACATCATAACATTCTACGGGATTGACACATAGCTAGGTTTGGTATGTGCGCAAGATTGCTGCCTCTACTAATAGGGCGAGTAATTCACAAGAAGACATCATTCCTCCCACTATTATTAAAACATTGTGAAGTATGGCAACATCATGTGCTTCTATTGTCTTGTCTTTGCTCAACTAGCTAGGTGTGAAATTCAAGGCAGAGGGAATATTATCCTTTGTAGCCCCCACACACCAATGCGCCTAGCTAAGTTTGCAAACTATAGGCAATCTAATAGAATCTAAAGATATGGATTTTTTTTGGAGAAACTAAGGAAAAAAGACCATTTTTCCCAAAGCAAAATTTTCCAAACCTTTCTAATATCCATTAGAGAACAAAATGGTTTGGATGTAGTGTGGATGTTCCTGTAGGAAAGGACATATCAAATTGTGTAGTTGATCCATTAGGAGTACCTATTGATGGAAAAGGTGGGGCAGTTTTAGCTCATATGCAGTCAAAAGAGGCATACATGGCTAGAGTGTTAGGCTCTCACCTATCTATGTGTGACTGCGAAGCTCCCACAATCTCAGGATGGTGCTATCTAAGTGCGTCTATCTTCAAATGCACCAGTTGATATTGTGAAATATGGTGAATAAAATGGAGTCACTTTGCATATCTCCTTTGTTTCATGCTAGAGCTTGAGTTCGAGGAAGATGCATTTGTACTATGTAATTCTAAACTTCTTATATTTTTCTCACTTCCAAAGGTCATGGCTGCTAATAAAAAGGCGCTAATGTTTACTGCCTTTTTGCATATACACAGTGAATACACGCGGTAATTTGCCTCGACATCATTGTCACCATCATTGCACCTGTTTGTGGGAACCAAAGTAACACAAACTTCATCAACCCTAGATATCATTCCAAAACCACAATAGTGCTATCACCCATTACCGAGTTCTTCAAAGCTCACTCTGTTGAGATTGCGTTATCACGATCATTGTGGGAATGAGTGGATGAGCATACATTGAGGCAAGTCGTCGACCCGCTGCTGTGCTGCTTTCAGTGTCATGTTGGAGTCTCTCTCTCTCTCTCTCTCTATCTATCTATCTATCTATATAATATATATATATATATATAAATATATATCATTAGTCACCTCTTTTGAGAAGTTTCTACTCACATGTACACATTGGCAACCATTGTATATAATAAAGTGGTCATTGGTCTCTATCATTAGTCACCCCTTTTGAGAAGTTTCTACTCACATGTACACATTGGCATCCATTTTATATAATAAACTGGTCATTGGTCTTAAAAGAGAGAGAGAGAGAGAGAGAGAGAGAGAGAGAGAGAAGCTTGACCAACTTTAACAAGAAGCCTTGCAGCCGTTGAAGCAATCACAGGAGCAGGCCAACACTTTGGATGCAGCAAATCCACCTCCTCCTTCTCCTCCTCCTCCTCCATCTCCGCCTCCGCAGTCACCACCGTCACCACCTCCTCCCCATCCGCCGCCTCAGCTGCCATACCCAGGCCCGTACACCTACTATTATACCCATACCCTTGCTTGTACCCATGCTTCGTACCCTACGTAGCCACGCCCGCTTCTGCCTCCTCAGAAGGCCTGCACACAAGAAGTTGGCACTATAGCCGAGAGTTTGCGCAGTAACTGCCCACGCTAGCCTTACATATGCATGTTGACTTCTAAGCCTCGTTGGCACCCTCCACGTACACACACACTCACACAACAAACACACACACATGCAGTTGCATCTGCAACAATCTTACATCAATGGAGTACATCGCAATGCTCCATTTACCAAGCAGCGTCTACGTAAAGGACGTACGGGCCATGGCTTGACCAGTTGGGGAGTTTTTTTTTTCCACACACAGAGATCACGCGTCAGGACTGGGATCGGAGGCGCAACAGAAAATTTTTGGCTGGGGGGGTCTGTTTCCGGGGTTCTGTTGGCAACCATTGTGATACCGACGATTGCGGCTGACACTCTGGCAGGTGGACAATCAAAGTACCACAACCCACAGTGGGTAAATATGCAATCTCAACCCACTGTGGGTATCAACAGTAAAACCTCAGATGATAAGAGGGCCTTGCGCCCGATGCCTTAACTCCCAAAACTGTCCAAAGCTGTCCTGCTCATATCGCGTAGCCCCTGGCTGCTTGAGAATGCCTGCAAGTGAAGGCTACCCCGAAGGGCGCAAAGCATGTAACCTGCTGAATATAGATGAAGCAACCCCTAGCGGGTTTGCCCTAGCTTCAACGCCTGTAGGAAAAGAGCGTCTACGCAGCCCCCTGCTCGAAGTAGCCCGCGCAGTCAACAAGCCCGCTCAGGGCGCTGAAGGTACCTGCTCGTAGCCCCCTTTTGAGGTACTGCCCCGCTGCAAGAGCTCAAGATAGAGCCCTCTGTGATATCCCAAGCACAACCCTACTATGGCTGCCCCGACCTGCAATAGTATCCGAAAACAGCCCCGGCTGCATGGGAGGCCTGCTGTATGCATCCGAAACCTGGAATGTCGGGGCGCAACCTGCTACCCCGCGACCTGCTCCCAAGCAAAGATGAAACAGCTCATGGCCCCCTCACTTGGTTAGGCTCAGGGCTAATGGAGACCCCGCAGGGCTCATGGCCCCCTCACTTGGTTAGGCTCAGGGCTAATGGCGACCCCGCAGGGCGCAAGCACTGCTCTCCTCTGAGCATGCGTGAAAACTGATGACCCGGCGCGCGAGCTCGCGTCCAAGGTGATGGAGTCTTTTCGTGTCCGCTGCTGGCCAACTTGGACTTCGTAATTGCCATGATCGACGAGCGCTCCGTCAAGTTGGCGCGGTTCTCTCTCTCTCTCTCTCTCTCGTCGGTGGGCGCCCTTAAAGGGAGTTCAAGTCTCGAGAAAACACGCCACTCTCCTCGATCTTTACGATCTCTTAGGATAGTTTCATACAAAGTTAAAACTTCTTGTTCTTCTCCTCTTTCTCCCTCCCTCCCTCCCTCTCTTTCTCTCGCTCTCTCTCCGCTCATCGGCGTACACTTGTGAAGGCAGTCCAAGGCCCTGTTCAGATGAACTCGTTCCCTCCCTCCCTCTCTCTCTCTCTCTCTCTCTCTCTCTCTCCCTCTCTCTCTCTCTCTCTCTCTCTCTCTCCCTCTCTCTCTTCCCCCAAGGGCTGCATTAGAGACATTCATGTCTTACATAGCACCGGAAAAAATTGGCAGTTTGGCCTTCGTCTGGAGTATCCTTGACGAGTAGAACATCTTCGAGAGGGATGATGACATGTCAAGGGATGCCAGCCTTCTTGAACATTTCCTCGGTTTCAATGGCCTGCAATTGCTTAAGGATGGATTTGTGGATGTCTTGAGCATTGAGGACTAAGCCATCAAGGCTTACCTCCTCCATGCCATTAGTGTAAGTAGAAGACACAAGGGGAGGGGTCTTGTCTGTACGAGACTTTGGCACTTAGGGTTGCTGGATTTGCGCTAGAAACTCCACGGCTGATGCAGACCTCACATCGAAGGCGTTGAACTCGATCTTCACCTTGCTTAGATGCTTCAACATCTCTCTCTCTCTCTCTCTCAGCGTACGACATTGGTGTGCACCTTTTGAAGGTTTTCACACCAAATTACACTACATTTCCCCAAAATTTGTAGGTTTTCTTACCCTCAAATCTAAAATCTAGAGGTAAATCTCAAAATTTTATGTGGGATCACACTTAACCTAGGTTTTCTGAGTATTAACTATAAATGAATCATCTTATGTCCTATGCAAACTGAACACAAATCTTGCCCACTCTCACGGTACTCTTTTCCTTTTACACGGACCAAGTGCTCCACAAAACTAAGGAAATAAAATTCACAGTTGAGACATTTTATTGGGTCAAAGTAATTTAAATCAAAATTGTGTTGATGGATTGGACATAATTTTTTTTAAAATAAAATATTTTAGCGTCTTCAAAATTAAGAATCTCGCATTATAAAAATTGGTTTATATTTTTATATATTTTAGTGTCTTTAAAATTTAGGATCGATAATTCATTTTAGTGTTTCAGATGATTTAGAACCCCAATAACCCATCTTGAGCGAGCCTGCAGTAAAAAATGATTAGGGACATAACCATTTATGGACGAGAGCATGGCCACAAGCTTATTTATATGAATATGTTGTGGCAGACATGGAAATGGTCATGCTTTCGAGTGTTAAGTGTAATTTCTACCTTAAAGGGGCAAAGACTAGCGATGCCCGTGGTATGCAAGTCCTTGCCTAGAGATTATTAAAGCAATGATCTGTTGCCTTGGATGCTAGAAATTTGGTCAGTCTCACCCTTTCATCGATGGCAAAAATGGGTTTACAAAGTCGATGACAGAAATGGGTTTGCAAAGTCAATGTAAGATGACGTGTTTTGGGATTCTACAAAATCAAATAAGCAGATGTGTGCAATTAATTAATGATGGCTTACATGATATTAAGCACCGGGTTGTCACACCATGTTTTTGGGGTTGCAAAAAATACATCGCATCTGGTTTGAACCCCATGGGGATTGTGGAGGATTATGTTTGGTTTTGGAGGATTATGTTTGGTTTTGCATTTACTTTGCTACACTATCCTCTATAGAGCCACTATTGAGGTCTTGATCTTTGCTTTTTTATTTTATATACTCGCTCGGTTACTTGTTCGCTCGGAAGTACTCGCTCGAGGATTGGGATTCCTCGGCTACATGGCATAGCTTAGAGGACTCCATGAAGCGCTCATCTCCAAACGCCGCATCCAATTCTTGGATAAAGGCCAAGACTTTGTCTGTTGCACCGAAGGTGCCATCGTAGGTAAGGAAAGAGATGCCCTTTCCTCCCTCTTTGAACTTCTTGAGCTTGGCTCTTCTTTTTGATGGCTCAAAAGTTGCAACATCGCTTTCTTTAGGAGATGAAGAATTTGAGGAAGATGGAGAAGAGGGTGACCTCTTTCTCACCTTTTTCTTGCCTTGGTTCTCTTTGTCCGCGCCATCACTTTCTTCATAAGAGGAAGAGAATGAAGAAGATGGAGAAGAGGGTGACCTCTTTCTCGCCTTTTTCTTCTCTTGCCTTTCGTCATCCCTCTTTGAATTATGGTGTGGAGAAGTGTGTGATGGTCTTCTCCATTTAGGAGGTGATGGAGAGCGTTTTGCCCGCTGTCTTTGTGGAGCCATCTCTGTCGAGGTGGCAAGAGACTCACTTATTTCTCATTCCTTTGGTGGGGGCTCTTGAGTTCTCCTTTGGGAAGGAGATGCATCATCAATAAGAAAACTTTTGAGACCTTTGTATGGATTCTCTTCTTCTTCCGGAATCGGAGAGAGGCCTTTTTTGGAAGTCTCAGAAGGAGGCTTCCTAGGTACTCTCTCTTCATGGTGGGGAGCTTGGAGAATCCCATGAACACGTAGATGCCATTGCAGTTCACTTTGGAGGGATGGATTTCCCATGGCCTGTTGAAGCCTAGGAAAAAGGTAGTTAACAAGCATAGGGGCATCATTAGTAGCCTGCTCATTAGAAAAATCAAAGCTATCAACATTAATTTCACTCTCTTTACTACTGTCAGCCACTCTAACAACTTTTAGGAGTACTTTGGCACTTCTAGCCCTAGTTGCTACTCCTCTTTACCCCTTTAGAAAAGCACTCAAGCTATTGTACCCGTGGCTCGAATATCATTAATTGCAAGGAATAGAAGAGAGGGTCTTTCAACACCAAAATATCACCAGCTCTTGTCAAGCTTCTAATAGCTCAATAGTGGTTAAGCTCTAGGCAAGCCCCCCATAGCTCATGACGGTTATGCCCTGTTATTTGTACGAAGGCAGGTGCACTGCAAGGCTGAAATATCCCTATTCTACTTACTCAATTGCAATTAATAATAACAACCACTTATAGCTAGCTTGAGGACCTCCCTTCTTGAGCAACAAAAGAGAAACCTTGAGCTCTGATACCAATGTAACATTTAATGGCCTAGTAACTTGTTTGTAGCGGAAGATAACATGAACATAGTGAGCATTTCATTAGAATAGATTCTTAATGAGCACAACAAGAGTGCTTGGGTCAAGAGAACAACAAAAAGCATAACACCTAGTTAGATAGGCATAAACAATACTTCAAAAGAGAGAGAAATTAATCTATTGACAATAGTGAGGACCGGATTTACATGGAGCCGATCCCCCCTCCAAAAGGCTTTATATTATAGGTTTCCCCCATCAAGGGAGACATTTTACAATACAGTTCTTTGTGTTCCTTCAATAACTAGCTAGTGAAATGAAGATGGAAGCTTCAAGCACTAAGCAAACACTTATAAAACACAACTTCAATTCCCTCATGGTCTCAGACCCAAGACCTCACACACCTTTGAAGATGGTGAGAGCTAGCGGGGTATGAGAGTAGATTGAGAGGAAGAAGGAGTAGTCTTACAAGAAAGAAATATATCTCCTCACATAATCACTCATAAAAGCTTAGCATAGCTTAGTAATTACCATGGTAGAGGAGATGAGCATGCAGTGAAGCTTAGCTCTTGGTTCGATTTGCATCCCAAAGCCAAGAGTTGTTGGTGTAGGCCTCCCTTCTCCGAGCTTGGAGTAGATTATAAGCTTTTCATTAAAGCTTGAGAAGGATAGAGAGAGTCTTCTTGCTTCACACATGAGATTGTGTGAATGTGTAAGTGATAATCCTTCACAAATCAGCCCCCTCTCTCATCTTGGTCGACCCCTTCTGCTAATTCCTCCTGCTGGCTTTCCATTGGACCTTTCTAAGCTTAGCCAATAGGAATTAAGAGGCATAAGTGATAGTCTTGTGACATGTGTCCCCCTTTCACCTTTTGTGAGAGCTTTAGGTAATTAAATAATGCAACTAAACTCTCATTGGACCCCTTTTTCTTCTGGCCAATAGGAATCAGGCAAGCCATTGGGCTATTGAATGCTCATTGGACCCCTTGGCAAACTGTCCAATAGTCTTCTAGAGAGCTTAGTTCTTATTGGTTCTTTCATTAAATGTTTTTAAATGAGTTAAACTAGATTTATTGTAGCCTAATTTTCATTGGTCCACCTCTATGGCCATCCAATAGGATTTGAGTGCACCTTGGGGGCAACTGGGCTAGGGAGCTGACATGTGTCCCTTATTCCCTTTGTGTGAATGGGCTTGCATGAGTGTGTGTGTGTGTGTGTGTGTGTGTGTGTGTGTGTGTGTGTGTTTCTCTCTCATCCCCTTCTAAAAGGGCTCGTCCCCCATCAATCTAGAAACACTTGAAGACTTTTTGAGCACTCACAAAGCATCCAATTCCACTAAGCTTGACCATTTGGACTTACCTTTGAATTTTGGAACCTTAGAATTTTGGAAGTCTTAATGGGTTGTACCCTAAGGTCTTTGGAGCCCATTGTTGCACATTGCTCTTTTGCAGATGGACCCCCTTTGGATCCCTATTTTCCCACCTTTGGATCCCTACTGTGGCCGGTGTGCCAGCTTAACCAATATTCTAGCTTTTTCTCCCCGGGAACTTCCCCATATTAAATGATCAATTTAACATGAGAAAATCATTTAGGAGAATTAGATAATAGTTATTATGACACTAGCATGTAGCTCTCTCGTCCTCATGTAAGAATTATTTGTTTTGTGTCCACAAAATGGTAGCACATTCACTAACATAACCAAATATAAAGAGAAGGCCTTATCCAATTGCATTCACCTATGCTCCCATCTTCAACTAGGTGAGAGGAGTAACATGAGATACCTAGTCACGGGATATTGGAGAAATATGGCACCCTCACAAGAGCACTAAAGTCCTACATGAGAGTTCTCTCTGAACATCATCTCTTAAAGAGCGAGTGATTGCAACATGCCCATTATGGCCGTGGCAAGGAAGCGACGTGCTTCTTTTATTGGATGCCAAGGGAAGGCCTCTCTCTAGATGCATATCACCTATGACTGCACTTTGCAAGCATGTGGCATTACACAAGACAAAAATTATGCTCCCATCTTCACCTAGGTGAGAGGAGTAACATGAGATACCTAGTTACGGGCTATTGGAGAAATATGTCACCCTCACAAGATCACAAAAGTCCTAGATGAGAGTTCTCTTTGAAACATCATCTCTTAAAGAGCGAGTGATTGCAACATGCCCATTATGGCCGTGGCAAGGAAGCACTGTGCTGCTTTTATTGGATGCAAAGGGAAGGCCTCTCTCTAGATGCAAATCACCTATGCCTGCACTTTGCAGGCTTGTGGCATTACACAAGACGAGAGAATTCAAGTTTCCTTGTTGTCGGAGTTCAAATTTGCATGCCTGGCGAGAGAGAGAGAGAGAGAGAGAGAGAGAGAGAGAGGAGAGAGAGAGAGAGAGAGAGAGAGAGAGAGAGAGAGAGAGAAGAGAGAGAGAGAGAGAGAGAGAGAGAGAGAGAGAGAGAGAGAGAGAGAGAGAGAGAGAGATCATGTCAAGTCAAAATCCATGACCCCTTTTGTGACTCTCCTCTTCCATGGCTGCCCTCCTTTCTAAGATCTAATAACAATCTAAGAGATGGAGAACTGACTTGTGCTAATCTCCACCCATCCATGCTATATATAGGCCCTTGTCCTGTTAAATATACCCCCCTAAACTGCATGTGCTTCCCGGTCCTTGTCCTACTACCAGGTCCTAACTTAGGCCAGACATGGAATTCCTTTCTCCAAATGCATCCACCTATGATTTCTCCAAATGCATCCACCTATGATTTCTCCTTGAGGTCAAGTGGCCTTACGCAACACCTTCATATATTGGAGAGAGAATTCACCCTGATATTGGGAGTCAAGGGCTGCTGCTACAGAAAGATGTCATGCTCGCCAAGTTTTGTGGTCTATATATTTTCCAAATGTGGTGCCCTCATGAAAGCACGCAAAGTACCTGGTCCACACAAGTTGGCAATCTCTCTCTGTTTCTTTCTTTGTAGCATGTAGCTCTCTCTTCCTCATGTAAGAATTACTTGTTTTGTGTCCACAGAATGACAACACATTTACTGGCATAACAAGATGTAAAGAGAAGGCGTTGTCCAATTGTGTTCACCTATGCTCCCACCTTGACCTAGGTGAGAGGAGTAACATGAGATAACTAGTCACGGGCTATTGAAGAAATATGGTACCCTCTCGAGAGCATAAAAAGTCCTAGAAGAGAGTTCTCTCTGAAACATCATCTCTTGGACAGCCGAGTGATTGCAACATGCCCATTATGACCGTGGCAAGGAAGCATTGTGCCGTTTTTATTGCATGCCAATGAAAGGCTTCTCTCCAAATGCAGATCACATATGCCTATACTTTCTATGTCCATTGAGACTGAAGCTAAAAAGGCTATGTGATAATTGAGAACCACCTCTACAAGCGAGGAAATGATAACAACTTGCAAATATGTGCCATAGATAGTGAGTACATACCAATTCTTGAGCAAGCTCATGACAGGCTGGCATATGGACATTTCTTTACACAGATAAAACTACAAAAGCAATACTTGCAAAAATTCATTACCCATGCGAGTTCCCTGTGATGGCAGATATTGATGTTAATGAGGCAGTCATCTTGGGTGTCTCATGGATGCGCACATACAAATAAGTTCAAGATTGGCAAGAGGAAACCTTAAATTTTAACCTCAATGGCACCCCTTATGGCACTCCCTTGGTTGAAGTTCATCAGATTTGGGACGTACAACCCATTCAAACCACATAGTAGCCTAAATTGTAGATTAAATTGGCTCAACCACCCCATGGAAAAATAAATCATGTAGGTCTGGGTGAAGAAGTCAACCATGGCAAACAAACCGAAGAAGATATGGTTACCCAAGACACATGCTTCACATATTCCTTCCATATAAAACAAACAACCACCATCAGCCCGTAACTCTCACATCTGCTTCACATATTCCTTCCATATAAAACAAACAACCACCATCAACTCGTAACTCTCACATCTGCTATACTTGGAAAGGGAAGCCAAAATAGTGGATCAAATCTATATGAAGCCAACCAAAGTATAAACGGAACCCCAAGTGCAATCCCAACAATAAACCAATAGCCAACAAACCAACTTGGCAATAAAGACCCAATCAACTAAAGTGACACACTTTTATCGACTCCACAACCAAATTACTAGTGGTTACCAAACCAAAAA
The DNA here is from genome assembly GCF_014529385.1 of Adiantum capillus-veneris. Classification (NCBI taxonomy): domain Eukaryota; kingdom Viridiplantae; phylum Streptophyta; class Polypodiopsida; order Polypodiales; family Pteridaceae; genus Adiantum; species Adiantum capillus-veneris. The sequence continues at coordinate 106,934,658 of NC_140953.1, forward strand.
CAAAGCACAACAAACATCAAGCCAATGGTGCTAAAAAAATCAACAATTAAGGAACGTGCATGCCATTTTCAAAAGCTTATATTTGGACAATGAAGTCTAGATGGAGCCTAGCCAACAAAAGCAATTGAAGAACCTATTGTTACCTCATGTATCGATTCCATTGGCATAATAGGGCCACATTACCTCGGGGAGGTCACCTAAGAAAAATGTAATCTATCATGTGAGTTCAACAAAAGGATAGTTAAAGTTCTTGAAACTTATAGAAATATGTATACAAAAGGATCTGTTTTTCAAATTTGAAAAAAACTTATAGATTTTGAAAGAAAAGGATACATTATATTCCCAAAAAAATTCACAAATAAGGGGTTCTACAAACATGTCTTGAACGCATGTGATTTGGTAACTTTACACATAGTGAACCCCCCCCCCCCCCAAAGCACATTACACGGCCTTGCATAGACATGTTGTTCGCACCCATGCGCATTGCATAAATCTTCATCCGGGATGACTCAAAATTGGAAGGGGTGAGTAGCAATAGCTTTGGTAGCTTATTACAAGATCAGAAGCTGCAAGATGCCAAGAAATTCCATATATAATGTACAAACCATCTTGTTTGGCTTAAATTTTTTCCTTTTAGTTGTTTTTATTAGGATTTGTCTCTTATCAAGCATAATAATGAGCCATAGCAACAAATTTTGACAAACATGATGCCTAGAGTGAGAGTATGAATAAATGAGTGTATGGAATAATTTTGGAAAATTTTTGGCCAAATAATAATAATTTTCTTTCATTTTTAATCTAATAAGAATAAAGAATAAATAAATTGAGCCAAGAAATTTGAAATCAAGTTTTGAGAGCAAATGCCGAGTCGAAAATGCGAAGGCTTCAAGCATTTGGAAGAATTTGGCACAAGTCAACATTTGGGCCCACTTACGATGGCGGGCCAAAATTGCAAAATCAAGGGCAATTAGCGACCAAGTCAACATTTGGGCCAACTTACGATGGGGGGCCAAAATTGCAAAATCAAGGGCAATCAGCGACCAAGTATCCAAATGATTAACCATCTAAGCTACGTGTGGTATACTATGAGAAATCAAGGCAAACAAGGTAAGTATGTACTTATCACTCTGGGTAGGTCGGACACATATATGAAAAATGGGGAAATGTAGGGCTCATTTTCAGTTGTCAGAGAGAGAGAGAGAGAGAGAGAGAGAGAGAGAGAGAGAGAGAGAGAGAGAGAGAGAGAGAGAGAGAGAGAGAGAGAGAGAGAGAGAGAGAGAGAGAGAGCTTTTTGACCTAGAGCCACACTGTTGTTTTCTTGCCTGCTGCTATAGACACCTAAGGCCACCACACTGCACCAAATTCAACAAGTATGTTCCTCAACTGATCATGAACAAATGTGTATAGCCCACGCTGCACAAAAACCACCAAATCAACCGCATGGATCAAATCCAAAACCAAATGTTTACAAACTTTCTAGGGCTCATAGAAGCATCGAGACTTGTCCAAACATAAAAAGGTTTCACCAATGAGCTCAACTTGCAAGGCAAAATCCACGTAATCACATTACAAATTGAAGGTGGAACATGGGATCATGATTTATGTTCCTCCATCTCCAATTCCAAGGTAAATTTAGCAGCAAAATCCCCCCAGCTGCACCTACACAATTTTCCAATCACAAATAAAAAATGCGTCCAAACATAGATCGCAATCCATGTACCCAAGAATGCAAGAATATTGCAAAAGTTGGCCAACTGCTAAATCTCATCTAGGGGATGTCACTATGCAAGTTTGGAAAAAAATGGATCCTAATTGACCCCAAAACTCTAGAAAATTGGAATGTTTGTGTGCAAAATGTCATTTTGACCTAGACATAGGAAATTTGATCTAGATTCCAAAATAGTGTTATCAGGAACCTTCCCCCCATGTTTGGTGCAATTTGGCCACAAAACATGGATCATGATTCATGTACCTGAAGGGTAAATATGGAAGAGTGAGAGTGAACACCATCAGCAGGGCTAAAGAGTATCAAGTTGTCCAAAAATGAATGCAAGATTATTTCAATACTAGTTGTTGAGCAGATTCAGAGTGATAGTGTAAAGTTAGAGGATTTCTCAAAACCGAAGGAATGTAAAGTGTTGGTATGCTTAACTGGTTCGAGAAGGAATCCTTAAATGCTTTCCAATAGGGCAAATTTTGCAAGTTTAGCTAGGAGGGTCAAACAGGCTCCAAGTGCAATGAAAGTAGATAGTTAGCTAGTCTTGGGCATGAACTTAACTTCAAAGAATCATTTCAACAAAATTCAACACATTCTAACCACAAGAATCAATCCAACCAAGCAACCAATATGGCAAAGTCGGAAAAAATTGGGCCATAGAGAGGGAAATTGGGTACACTTAGGAAAAACAAACCCAAACTTGAAAAGATTTTACTAGTGTGCTAGGATAGGCTATATGGACATACCTACAAAGTTTCATCCCTAAATGAGACCAAACATGGATCGCGATCCATGTATCTTTTTCACATTTCCAAACCAAAACCTATCCATCACCTCTCAAATGACAAGTAAAGTCTAACCCTGAAATTTCAAGTTATTTGGACATCAAAATCTTATAAAGATGCCAAGTTTCTCTAAATCTGTGAAAAATATTCAAATTTTGGCCTAGATCCCAAACCAATAATCCAAATGACAAAGGTTTTGAACCATAGCATCCCCATAACATAATTTATCAGATGGTGCAAGAAGATTTCCAAACTGTGTTTCAACATGGATTGTGATCCATGTATCTCTGACCCAGAATTGACTAGCAACCCATCAACCTAGTGCCCATGGTTTCCCAAGTTACATTGGTGAAGTTTGGTCAAATTTGGAGAACAAGTTATGCTTATTTTCATTTAATGGTCAAGCTCACATGTTGTTGACTTTTCAAGAACATCTCAACCAGTTTCCAGGCCTAAACAATTGATTTTGTGGTAGCAAGATGCTTCGTTAAAAAGCTCAAAAGGAGTGGAAATTCGTGCCTTATGAAGTCATGGATATCTTGTCCAATGAAAATTCCCACATCATAGATGAACAGTTAGCAAAGGTACCTACCAATGTGCTCATTATATATTTCAAGTGGCAAATGGAACCAGAGTAAAGACAACTATCTTGCCAAAGGAGTTGTGGGACGTGCACCAGCAATGAGATGTCCTAGAGGGAATAAGGTGCTTATGTTTGGATGGGTTTTTTAGATTACCACCTTGGGGCACCAATTACTAAAGGGCACACAAGCTAATGAGCTCAATTCAATATAATGGGGAAGCCACACTCACTAATAAAGTTGGAGCTACGATAAAAGTGAGGATCACAGATAAACTAATCAACCAGGCCCTCCATCTCCCACCCAACAACCATAACCTACTTAGCAAAACAAAGGAAATTGACAACGACAAGGCTTTTGTGAAGCAACAAGGGCATACATTTACTTATAAATTCCTCATCTATTCAGAGAAAAAGTTACCACTAGGACCTCGAAGCCCAAAATTCATTGAGGTACAAATAACCCAATGTCCATATTGCAGTGGTGATGGCTATGGGGTTGGCAGAAAGAAGAATAATGAGGTGTGACCTAGGGAGCTATATCGTTGAAAACCTGGTCGAATCAGACCTCAAGGGAACGACAGAAACAAGACTATATGAATGCAAGACCAATGCTAACCAAGATATCATACCAAGCATTGGGCATGATAGATCAACTACCAAAGTCCATCACAATTGAATCCATTACACAAACCAAAGCATGCAATAAACTTGGTGGGCAGCTCATCTACCAGTCCCACCAAGAAAAGGACAAGGGGACCAAACTCAAGGGCCAAAACACTAGATAGTGAGGCCACGGAGTTGGACTTTGAGCTAAGTGGAGAAACCAAAGATAAAAGAACGACACTCCCTCAAAATACCAATCTCCTAAAGAGGATATCATTTCTCCCTTGTTCCAAAAGAAAATACAACCAATGGAGCAAACTCCCAAATCACAGGTTCAAAGATCAATGGAGAAAATGCAGTGGCTCGAGGGAAAATAAGAAAATAGAAGAAGCGGCCTCTGAAGACAATGAAGAAGATGATGTGGATCTTGATAGGAAGCTCAAGAAAATCAAAGAGGAAAGGTTTGAAAAGTTAAACATAAACACCAGAAAGTAAGTGTAGAAAAACAGACTAAAAAAGAGAAAAAACGGCCGATTTAGAATCTTTGACAGACTCGCCAAGAAGTCAACAATTGATGTAAGGAGATTCCTCTAAGGACACAACTACAACCTACCACAAAAAGAGCTCACCCAAACCTCTGACTCCTCTTGTTGACCACAAACAAGGAGAAGTGAAAGATTAAGGAGATAGAAAAGAAACTGAAGAAAAGAAAGATGAAATGCAAGCGGAGTACAAGGATTTTGAAACCACAAAACCATATCAAAGCAAGTCAGAGGAGGAACAAAGGCAACTTGAAGACCAGCCAAAGGAAAATCAAGAAAAAGGAGAACTTGAGCCTAAGAGCTTGCGGCAACCAACAACTTCAATGCGTAGAGAGGTACCACCTCTCTTGAGAGATGAAGCTGAGGCCGCTGATAAGCTCAATTAAAGAGTTTGAATTATAAGATCACTTGGAAATGATCAGGTTATAATTTTGATGCAAAAGAGAGGTTTCTAATATGAGGGAGCTGGACACCAAAGACGCCAAAGCAGAGGCCAATGCGGCCATCAGAGATGTTGAGAGGCTACACCAACAAGTAGAGTGCCTGCAAGAAGATAATGAAAATCTCAAAGTTGCCTTGTAATGTAAAAAACAAGTAGCATGGCCAACATCTTCGAATACTTAAAAAGAAAATCGAGGCCAACATCAAGCTTCAAGTAGAGCATCAAGCTCTAGAGGAGACCTTGGCAGGTGAACAACACAAATATTCCAAATTGTGTGAACCATATGAGGGTGGTCAAGTACACATTGTCAAATCTCTTGGGGCAATCCAACAAGTCCCTACCCATGCCTTGACATCTCAAGCTCCAACAGCCACAATAGAAGAAATCAAAGCACCAAAAGCAGATCTAGTCGAGGAGAAGCTACAAAGTAGATGTTGTTGGCTGGACAAATGTCTACACACAGTCAAAGGGAGTAAGAAATCAAGGAGCTATAGGAACAATTAGCCAAAGCCAAAGCAAAATTGACTAGCCAGGTGGAGAGGCATGCTAAGGAGCTACATAGTAAATGTCATTCAACCAATGCCCTGAAATCAAAGGGTATTGTGCTTGCTCAATCCACACAACGAATAGTTGAGTTTGAAAGCATTGATTTACCCCCATGGACTTACAAAGCACATCAATTGGGAAGGTTTGCATGATTTTGAAGAAGAAACATAACAAAAAAATGCACGTGCAAAACTAAAGAAATGGATAGAGGACATTCCAGCCAACTCCCACAAAGAATACATGCTTTATGAGCTCAAAGTTCTAGAATCAGTGGCCCCACTAATGATCAAGCCCAATGAAGTGGTGAAAAAACTTTGGCCATGAAATGATACCACTTCCACTGATGAAACAGGAGGCCATCTTGTGGAGTAAGAAGCGTTTACCATCATTGGAACCAAATTGCCAATTACCACATATCAAGTGCTTCTTATCTTGGAAAGTTATCCCTTGTGGAGGAAGAACTAGTTTGAGAAAAGGCCACAACATGAAACAATGTACAGAAATGCACTGCAACATCTCAGGATCAACCCAAGCTATTTTCCAATCCCTAGACGATGATCTTGGGAGAGATATTACACATGGAGGAGCAGGAGGCCCTCAATTATGAATTACACAATGCTTTCCAAGCTGATCAATAATTACAAGCCGATAGAGTCCTACACGGTCCATACCATGAATGCAGTGATTGATCAAATGGGGCATGTGATGGAACTCACTTGCCAGATGCTCACAAAGATAGCAATGGTGATAATAACCTATATACAATCTTTTGAAGATACTGATGCAGTGGTACATCCTTGCTAAGTATTCCTTGAAGGAATTGAAGACATTGCATGGAATATAGAAATTGAAGCCCCCAACAGAAACATACTCATGGTGATGTATGCCAAAATAATGTTCCTCCCCTCGCACTCCATGCAGACATTCGAGGAGACATTCATGACAGGGTTCTTTGAGATGGACTCTACCATCTTCAATCCCCTGACCAAAGATCTGCAGGCTAGGCACATAGCATACCAGAGTGCCATGCTCAACAACCCTTTCAAGGATCTCTCGGTACAAGCAGACGTAGTAGCTCGAGCTACCAAGTTTAGTCACATCACAAAGACACTGGAAAAGTGAAAGTTCGACTACTTAATACCAACAAACAAAGCTTGCATGAGGAAGTGCAACGGCTAGGAAGGGGGGAGTGTTTGACAGATGCAGTTGACGGGCACCCTCCTAGCTAACCACACCTTCTCAAAGCCCACAATTTTGAGGTAACTCATAATATCTTTCCAAAAAGCCTTGTATAAAAGAGACACTATAATTTTTGAGCTACACTCTGTATACTCAGTGATGTATTAATTTATTGTGAGCCCAAAAAAGCCTTGTAAGCTAGTCATTAGTCATATGAGAAGCCTAGGTATAAAGCTCAAAATCTTTAAAGCTTTAAAAAAAACATTGTAACATTATCTAAGGTTTTGAAGAGCTTTTGTACGTACGAGGGTCAGCGAGTACTGAGTAGCACATTGTAACTGATCTTTCTCTTAATCTAGTAATGAGAATTCTATTTTTGAGGATTACATTGTGTTCCTTGTCTCTTGCTCTGTCATTTAAGTATAATCATTATCAGTTTTACGATGGTTTGCAACTACCTGTCTATGAGATAAATCTGCTGTTTGAGTGAAAAAATGATTATTTCTTTTGACATTTTGACCATAGGAGAGTGTTCTTAGACAATAGGGAGGCCTATCTGGACTGTTTTGTTGCATATTTCATGAGTTGGACCATCACGGATTGGAAATTTAGTACCTTGTCAGATGCCTCGAAACTTTGCAGGATAGTGCCCCTAGGCCTATTATAGCTCTCCTAAAGTTTTGTTACATTCCGAGTTCATTTGGTCGACGAAATGGCGTGACGATCTAGATGGTAAGACAATATATAGGCAGATTTCCTAGAAAGTTAGAGAGTGATAGTTTGCTAGTGGTGATGGGGAGATATTTCCAGGCGATAAATTTTTGGTGAGCGCTTTTTAGGAATCAGGTGAGCAGATTCCTAAAAAGATTCTCTCTTCCTCCTTGTCGACTCTTTTGCCTTTCTCATATCTCTATCTCTCTCTCTCTCACACACACACACACACACACATAGAGAGAGAGAGAGAGAGAGAGAGAGAGAGAGAGAGAGAGAGAGAGAGAGAGAGAGAGAGAGAGAGAGAGAGAGAGAGAGAGAGAGAGAGGTATTAGGGAGGTTGAGACATAGACAAAGATATGCGAGCTAAGGGAGGCTTAAAACAATAACATCCATTAATAATAGGAAGTTACATTTTATTGCACTTGCATTACATAGGCAAGAAGCGTTCATCTTCTGGAAAGCCCGGTTTTAGGAGTAGATGTGCTGCCTTCGAGTGGCAAAAGAAGATTCACCACGTTGGTGAAGTCCGAGCTAGGAGATGGTCAATGCCAGGTAGAGGCAGCATGTGACTGCAGTGCAGAAGGCTAGGGCAGGTACCAAGGCCCTAGGGCAGTAGAGAACGAGTTTCTCTCTTCCTTGGCAGAGATTGATGATGCAGTAGTAAAAGAGCAGGTCGTTGCAACCGACAAGAAAGAAGTGCTTATTGACCTTGAAGGGCCAGTTGACGAGGAGGAGCTCGACGATGCTGGAATTGAGTTCATGGCAGGTGAGAAGGACGATGTGGAGTCAAAGTTAGAGGTGCAACCGACAAGAAAGAAGTGCTTATTGACCTTGAAGGGCCAGTTGACGAGGAGGAGCTCGACAATGCTGGAATTGAGTTCATGGCAGGTGAGAAGGACGATGTGGAGTCAAAGTTAGAGGTGATTCTTGTGCAGTCAGTGCCTTCTATGACAGGTGATGCGGATTCCAAGGTGGTGTTCCAAGATTTGTAAGGAGGTCTGTGAGTGTGCAGTGTGCTGTTGACCAGGTGGTGCAGGATTTTCTAGACGAGGATCTAGCTTTACATGGATGGGAGGGCGGGTCAGGTAGGTTGCGAGTGTTGATTGAGCAAGATAGTGAGCACGAAGGTGGTCTATTTGGTGTTCTTGGAGATGCTTGGTTGCGAGTGGGCAGTTTGCCAAGAAGTGCTTGGAGTGGTATAAGCATGATGCTAGCAGTTTGGATATGTAGTTGGATATGTGCCTTGGTATGGCACTATGGAAGGGAGTTACAGCTAGACGGAAGGGACCAATGCAAAGTGTTCGACCCTGGTGGGTGATTACAGGTAAAGCAGGGGGTTGGGCAACCCACATGAGCAAAGACAGTAGGTAGGAGGTGCCGGTTTTGTACATATGGTGGGTGTTTTGCAGTGTACAGTGAGTCTGTTTGTGGTGTGTAGTTTTTTAGTGCAATAAGGCCATGTGTGGTTGAACAGGGGGTGGGCAATGATCGTGCAGCCAAAGTTGGTCCGATCTAGGAGATGGTCAATGCCAGGCAGAGGGAGCATGTGAGTGCAGTGGAGAAGGCTAGGGCAAGTACCAAGGCCCTAGGCATCCCAAGGATAGCGGAGGTCTATGCTCGAAGCGGTTTCTTAGGCCAAAGGTGTGCTGCAAAGAGCCAAGCAGGTTGGTGGAGTTCTGTGTCTGAGATGTGTATTTTATGTCCTAGAATGTGGTCTTTAGTGTGCTTTCCAAGCCGATCCAGACGCCTCGTCAAACGGAGCCCCGGTGCTCTAGATGTTGCAGTTTAAAGAAAGAGTGTGTAGCAGATCCCTGACGGGCAGGGCAGCTGGGGACAGGTGGCCCAAGCAAGTGTGAGTGGATATGTGTGTAGAGCTCGAGTTACGGAGCATGCCTGTCTTCTCGGAATGCGAATTGGAGCTCTGTATAGCAAGTTATGGCCGTTAGAAGATTTCTCGGGGGTCGGGTATGTGCTCACTTGACTACATTGGAGGATGTTCCATTTGGCAGTTTTTCGGACTCGCCAAAGTTCTCGGTAGAAGGGTGCATCATGTGGAGCTAGCACAAGTTGACGGCACATCAATCGGACACTTGGTCGACCAGATACGGGGAGATGAAGTTGGGAGCCGTGGGCAGTGAACAGTTGCAGATGATTTTTTTCCGTTTTGGAGCCCTTGATACAAAGGTGCCAAGGGATCGAAATGCAGAGACGGCAAGTGTAGTCGGGGCCGGGGATGTGGAGCTTCAGAGAGTTTTTTCTGCTTGGTGATCGGGTCCGGGAGCAATGAATGGAAGCCTGCATAAGAGGGCCAAAGGGGAAAAAAAAAGGGATATCTATGTTTGAAGATTTTTGGTGGGCTTGAGGCCATGAGCCATGAGGTGCCACGTGGTGGATTCCTTAGTCCCACATGCACTGCCCGCGCGCAACTCCGTGGAGTATAAAGGCCAGAAGGCAGCACCACATAGGGTATCCAAGAGGAGCGAGAGCTTCGTGAGATGTGGGCGATGGCGTCCGTGTGGGTGGCATCCCGCAGGCGCTGCGCTGGGCGTAAGCGACGGTTTTGGCCGATGGCGCGCTGGCGGCACTGTTTGAGGAGGTGGAAGTACCCGACATGGGGCGCGTTCCCACGGGCCAAGTTTTGGAGAGGGAGAGAAGAGGCAATAGCGACATCACTATTGCCCCCTCCCCCTTGTATATGAGGAGTGTCCCACAGGGATGAAGCAAGATAAAGCAAGGGCCGAGTTGGCCGTAGGGTTAGAAGCAAAGAGGGTTCCAAGACCGGGCAACGACAAAGGCCGTCTGGACAAATCAAAGGGGGTGCAAAGCCAAGCCAAATGCAAGGCCAAAAGAGGACAAGAGGAGCCGGACATGTGAGTTAAAGTCAAAGTCAGACCAAAGAGGCAGTACAAGGCTAAGCCCAAAGAGGGTGAAAATTGAAGGATAGAAATAAAAAATAAAAGAATGCCTAGAGGGCAATAGCGACGTCGCTAATGCCCCCCCCCCCCCCCCCCAAGTGCAAAAGAGAAGAAGAGAGCAGATGGAAAAAGGCCGTGCCCCCCTTCCCAAAAGATACCAAAAATGGGTGCCATATGGACCAATCAAAGGGCAGTTTCTCCAAATTGAACCCCCCACCCTATAAAAGTCAAAAATTAATCAAATTAGGGGCTTTTGGCCTAGCTTTTTTCTTGGCTTGAGGAGCCCGTTGGAAGCCTGCAAAGTGGAGGCTTTGGACAAAGGAGTGTTCCTGTCAAGCCCTTTGCATTTTTCTTGTGTAAATGGCCATGGTGATGGCAGTGTGAGTTTGTAAAGGTGTTTTGTGGAGTGCAATTGAATCGTTGTTGCCTCACCTTACTGTTGTTTCCCCTTCCCCCCTTCTCTTTCTCCTGCTTTTATGTTTCTCCTCGGTGCTGGCTGTGTGAAAGTGTGTGCCTCCCCGAACTGACAGTGTTTTGAGTGAGAGAGTGAGATTGAGTGGCTGTGTGCGTGGGTAAGGGTGGAGACAGGCAGTGATAGTAGGTGTGCCTTGCGTGGTGGTTTATAGAGTGTGTGAACAGTGGTAATTGAGCATGCGGTGGTCTACTAGTGTGAGTTGTGTTTTTGAAGGTGTTTTTCGAGAGGATAGGGGTGCTTTGAATACCCTGAGCTATAGAGAGGCCCTTTTGTTTGTGTCGGGTGTGTTCCCCCATTCCCCCTCTCCAACGTTCCCTAGCTGCTGCGTCATTTCCTCCTCATCCTCCTCAGTGATGAGCCCAATCTTCTTCCAGCAAGAGAAAGCGAATTGTCCCTTCTCGACCAAGCTGAGTAAGGTCCGCACATTGAGTTCCATGCGGCAATGATAGAGGTGATACACATTGACTGTTGCCTTTAGAGCCTCCCTAAACCAGCCGGCTCCATACAATGCCTCTCCGTTGGGAATGTCTTCCATGGCATCCCACGCAGACTTGATTTTATTTTCAAGATCGTCGGTCATCGTGAAAAGTAATAGAGGTGTGGAACGGAAGCTACTGGACGCTTTCACAAAAATAGATTCAAGCAATGGTAATTTATAGCCATTGTGCAAATATTATATTACTATATTCACGATTTGACAAATAAACAACCATTTTCCAAATTTGAAAATAACTGCAAATCAATGTACCAAAATGTGGCCATCATAAGATAAAATTAGAAACTAGTATATTTGTCCATTTTGTGAAGCATACAAACAAAAATTGAGAAACGACAAATGCTATGCATCCATGCCTGGATAGGTCTCAGCTTTGGCTCAGTGCCCTGAAGATAGGTGGGGCCTGGTCAAATCAAAGAAAATAAGGTTTGAGCCGCCAACCATTTACCCTGGTTTTATGAAGTTTTCCATCAGCCTCCATAAGCTCGTAGCTTCCATTGGCATAATATTTCCTGATGATGAAAGGGCCTTCCCATCAGAGTAGGAGTTTCTTATCTTTGCGTGTGTCGAAGCGATTGTCGTAGCGGAGCACCAACATTCCTTTCTTTAATTCTTTTTGCCAAAGATGTTGGTTAAAGCTAAGCCGTCTGTGCTCTGCTTGTGCCGCATAATAATTTATTGCTTCTTCTCTGTCCAATTGTAGTCTTTCCAAGTCGATGATGTGATCTCTCAAATACATGTTAGGCTGTTGAAGTTGGCTTACCATTACTTTGAGACTTTGTAGTTGCACTTCAATGGGCAAGATTGCTTCCTTACCAAATACCACATGATACGGTGTGAATCCCAAGGATGTACGGAATGAGATTCTGTAGGCCCACAAGGATGGTAGTAGGTACTTGTCCCAGTCTCTAGGATGACTGTTTACCTTCTTGGTAATAATTTTAGAAACCATTCCATTCACCTTTTCAACTAGGCCATTACATTGAGAGTAATATGGTGAAGAGTGCCTCCTTGTAATGCCAAGTTTTTGCATTAATTCTCCTACCAAGTCTGCTCCGAAACCCGGCCCTCTATCAGAGATGATCTCTAATGGTGTGCCAAACCTACAACATATGTGCTCGTAGAAGTACTTAAACTACCTCTACCGCTGTGATTCTAGTAGTGGTTGTAGCTTCCGCCCATCTAGTCATAGAGTCGACTCCCATGATGATGTAAAATTTCCCTGAGTTGGCCCTAGGAAATGGTCCTATGGCATCGATACCCCACTTTTCAAACGGTCCATATGAAAGGATAGGTGTTTGAGGTTCAGGCATAAGTGACCTAGTGCCGGCCTTTTGACACAACTTACACGTCTTGCACCAATGATGTTCATCTCGGTTGAGGCTAGGCCATATGAAGCCAGCTTGCAAGATTTTCTTACTTGTTATGTCTA